>NC_050096.1:144089460-144392490 GCF_902167145.1 Zea mays
TTAAGTGTCACCTATGTAAAAGGTGAAGAGACTCTAAAGTCGTTCCTAAGGGGATGCAGAGTCTTGTTATTATGAAGTGTTTTCTATTAACATTTCTCGCATCATGTCATCGCATCATTCCGCATCATAACATCGCATCATTCATCATTTCGCATCATCCAAAAAGGGGAATATAAGGGAAATTGCTGCTTCGGCCACAAATATGGTTGACCTACGAAGCTAAGTGTATTTTTGTCAAGGAATTAAGAAAGGATACTGCATCTCTACCGATTGTTATTAAACGGTACAAAATACCTTATACAAGACCTATGGCAAGACCTTCGGGTCTAATGCTGTCACTTCGGCAACATTATTCCTTATGCAAGACCGACGACAAGACCTTCGAGTCTAATAGTTTCACTTTGGTAAAAAAGGGATTTTCTTTATGAAGCGTGAAAAGAAGGGAAGGTGTTTTCGCCTTCCACTCAAAAACGGTATGTATGACACTTTCACGCTACACAAAGAAATATATTACATAATGAATCACATAGTTTGCAATTGTTTCTTACATAAAGGCAACATACAAATTTTGCAAATATTTTTTACACATAGTTTAATCATCCTCCTTCAGGACTCTCTCAACAGCTTCGTTTAGAAGTTTCTCTACAACTTCATCTATTGTTGCATTCACTATTTTGATTTCATCGAAGGTACCCTTCAGGGCTGGATCAGTGTCAAGATCGTATGGCTCCGGAGGTGGAGAAAGTTCAGCTGCACCAAAATATAAGTTTTTGTTAGATACGAAGCTAAAGTACTTACGAAGCTAAAATATGACAAATGTACATATATGCCTTTCGCGCTCTGTGGCTTCTTTAGCTTTTCTCGCTTCTTCCTAGGCAAGATGAGAATCTTCTTCGCTTTGCTTGATAGCTTCGTCTGCTATCTCTCGGCCACCAGTCATCCACACTTCAGAATAAAATTTCCCACAAAGGGCGGTAGCTTCGGCTGAAGGTTCTTTAATGTCATTTGCTGAAACTGAGAATTCTGGCTGAATTACAGCCTTCGCATGTTCACAGCCAGCCTTTTCAAGCAGCAACACAGCCCCCGAGCGCTTACGCATGCACAAAAATCCCCCTGCCAGTTAGAACTTCGTCAAATGCTTCGATTTCACCCTCAATTCATTTGATCACACCTTCGAGATCACCACAAAATTTCGCTCAGTCGAGAATGCGCCAACACTAGTAAAAGCATTTTTTAGCTTGTCAGAGCATTGCATTGCCACAATGTAGCATTCCTCCTTCGCTTAACGAAGCTCTTCAACATTCTTTTGAACCCTGGACCGCTCAGTGTCAAATATCTCACACTTCGATTGCTCAACATTGAAGTTTTCAGTAACTTCATCAAGTTTCTTTTCCAGTCCTGCTACTTCAAATTTGTGCAATCCCACTTGGATAGATAAAGCATATTCTAGGTCAGCTATATGTTCCGCATTTGCTTCTTTATCCTTCTCGAGTTTTGAAATCTTTTAGTCCACTTTAGAGAGTTTGGCCAAATTAGCTTCGCTCGCCTTTAACCTTTCGACTAAAGAAAGCAGAATTTTATCTTTCTCAAGGGCCTCATTCCGAAGTATTATAACCTCTGAGGGCAGATTCCTGAAGGCTATTTTAGTGCTCTCATCCTCACATTATTTTTGTGCCTTCAAAGCTTTACTTAAATAAGACCCTAAAAATAAAAGAAATTTTTATTAAAATAAGCAAATAATATACTAAAAATGATTATCAAAAGATTGAGGGAAAGAGTAAGAACAAACCTTCAAACTATTGTATGCCAAGCAGTCTGCCAGATGGTCCTTCGGCATTAAGGATAGCTTGAGCTCAAGCTTCGGGTAACCCATGTTATCCATCATCTCTCGGTAGACATCAATTTCTTTGCTATCAGAAAGGCTGTATAGGAAAACATTTTCTACATCACCTTCATACACTAGGGATCCTTGAGGATACTTCAGATCCTTAGCGTAATGTTGAGCTTCGGTAATTTGCTTCTGTGTCAGTTGTTTTCCCGAAGCGTAACGGATAATGAATTCAAGATCTCCGGTCGACACCTCTTTGGGTATCAGCAGTGGTATTTTATCTGACAGACTCTCGTTTACTTGCTCTATTGACATAATTTCCGAAGGTCTAGCCTTAGTGCAATCAGGAGCACCACTTGCATCGATAGCTTTTTCCATTTCCCCAGCTTTATTTTTGGAAATCCTAATAGGGGCAAGAGAAGCCATTTTTGAAGGCCTCAGAAAATCGTCTAGAACGCTGGCCATCCTTCTCCCTTTCTTAGGTGTTGCTGTCGAAGCGGATGTTATCCTTGATAGCCCTTGCACCACCGAAAACTATGCAGCTTTGGCTGCTGCTCGGTCTTAGAACTCTCTATTTTTTATTTCTCCAGTTGAATAGTGGGAACTTCGGCTGCTGCTACAGGTGTTTTGATCATCTATTTAAAATTTCCAAAAGTAGCATTAGATTAAATTTTCTTTGATTTAAAGCAAGGAAAAAAAGTATTACCTCTGAAGCTGAGAGGGTATTTTTAGTAGATTCAACAGCCTCTGTCTTTGAAACCCCTGTAGCAGGCAGCATAGCAGCCCTTTCTAAAAAATACAACTTTGGCCGATGAGTTACAACTTTTGTTCTCTTTGGCTTCGGCGCGGCAGAAGAGGTCATTGAAAAAAACCAATAACATCAAATACTCTATTCAACCTTTTCTTTCCGCAGGCAGCAAAGGCAATAGTCATGGCTTCATCTTCAGCTTTCGTAGAAGCCCCCAACAAATCATCACTAGTTGCCTCAATGGCCTCAAGCCATTCATCATCTGGCTCGCCGAACTGACTTCTGTAGCGGTATGTATACTTCAAATAAACCAGGCCACCTTCGCTTCAACTATCAGTGGTTTCCTTTGGCATTTCTCATTCATTAACAAGGGGCCATACTTTGAAGGTTATGTGCTCTTGGACCAAGTCTCTAGTACCTATGTAGTTGCACACAGTGTTGAAGGCCACTAGGCATGCTTGGGCCTTATCACTGTTAACGATCGAGGGCCTTCTGATGCCGAAGTGTGATTGTATGGGGCGCTGAATTATATCTTTCACATCCTCCCTCTCAACAAAATCATTCTTAACATAGAACCATTGCCTCATCCAGGATCCTGGCCACTTCTTCTGAAATGTTGGGACAGGGTGTCTCACATTAGAGCGGTATATGATGGAATAACAACCAAAGTTGTTATGATATTGTTCCTTCCCAATTGCCTTCGTCTGTTAAGATTATTCGTGTATGTTGGGACCATGCTTCGTCGCCGAAGGTCCTGCAAAAAGAAACAGCTTCAGCTGAAGCTGCTTGAACATGATGCCGAAGACACCGTTCACGAAGCTTCAGAACTACAGCATATCCGAAGACGAAGGGTCGAACCGACTTAAAGATAAAATGACCTTTTTAGTCTTCAAGGGTCTGAGTCATTGTTGTAAACTTCTATGAGGGGCATAATTATAATTCCTCATGAGCTGTGTCCTGTGCCTATAAATAGTGAACAATATTCCTTTACTGTTCACGCATTCCTGTAATTGCTAACGCATCACTCGGGAATTATTGTTTGTCAAGGCAAAGGTATAAATGTACCTAAACGTTGTATTCAAATATCTTAAATTCATATAATAAGATATGTGAATGATGTCATTTATTTCCAATGTATTTATCTTTAATGTTCCATGTTTTACTTTACTTTGTATTATCCTTATAAGTTTAATTACGAAGGTGAAACCTTCATAATATTATGTTCGTGACCTTCGTCTGAAGTTCATTAAATCCTTGTGGAGATAATGCTTCGGCGGACGAAGGGCAATGATATTTAACATTTTATGTTGCCTTGTTCTTAATTCATAGCATTTGAGAACAAGTCCACAACATTGGCGCCCACCTCCGGTGAACTCACTTCCACTTTTTTGAGCTGATGGCTTCGTTCAACAATCAAGCTAAAGCTGCTTCGGCTCCGAAGCTGGTACTCCCGATAACAGGCGGTTCATGCTCAGAGCCAGCCAACAAGAAGCAGAAGAAGGAGGCACAGAGAAGGGTACAGCATGTCGGGGTGCAAGGACCCTTCATCAAGTCAAGATGGTCTCACATTCCAATTACCTTATCTCAAGAGGATCTTCAACTCAAGGATTACCCACACAACGATGCTATGGTTATCTCTTGTGTGATCAAAGGATTCCTGGTCCATAATGTTTTGGTTGATACAGGCAGCGCAGCTGATATCATATTTGCTAAGGCCTTCAGACAGATGCAAGAGCCCGAGGACAAAATCCATGATGCCACACATCCCCTTTGTGGCTTCGGAGGAAGACAGATCGTAGCACTTGGAAAAATCACAACGCAAGTAACCTTCGGATTCATTAACAACACAAGGACTGAACAAATTGTATTTGATATTGTTGACATGGAATACCCTTACAATGCAATCATTGGTCGTGGTACTCTCAATGCCTTCGAAGCAATTCTTCATCCAGCTTATCTTTGCATGAAGATACCTTCGGACCAAGGGCCCATTGCTATTCATGGAAGTCAGGAAGCTGCCAGAAGGGTCGAAGGAAATTGGACATATTCAAAAGCAATCTATAATATAGATGGAGCTGAAGCTTGTGACCAATACAAGTTCAGAAGGGAAAAAGATGCTTCGGCTGATCAGCCGAAGCCCATGCTCTTGTGTGAGGATATAGCAGAGCAGAAGGTGCTCTTGGGATCTCAACTGTCCAAAGAGCAGGAGAAAACCTTGATAAGGTTTTTGTTCAACAACAAAGATGTTTTTGCTTGGTCAGCTAATGATCTTTGCGGAGTCAACAGGGATGTCATTGAACACTCGCTCAATGTTGATCCATCCTTCAGACCCAGAAAGCAGAGGCTTCGGAAGATGTCTGATGACAAGGCCGAAGGTGCTCGGAATGAAGTGAAAAGACTCCTCAGTGCCGGAGTTATCGGAGAGGTAAAATACCCAGAATGGTTGGCTAACACTGTTATGGTAAAGAAGGCCAATGGTAAATGGAGAATGTGTATCGATTTTACTGATCTCAATAAGGCCTGTCCGAAGGACGAGTTTCCATTGCCAAGGATAGATTCCTTAGTCGATGCAGCAGCTTCATCAGAGCTTATGAGTCTGCTGGATTGCTATTCAGGCTATCACCAAATCTGGATGAAGAAGGAGGATGAACTGAAAACTAGCTTCATAACCCCCAGTGGAACATATTGTTACCTTCGGATGCCCGAGGGGCTTAAGAATGCTGGAGGAAGTTTCAGCAGAATGACAGCGAAGGTCCTCCATTCTCAGATAGGCAGGAATGTGCTAACTTATGTTGATGATATCATTGTAAAAAGCACGAAGCAAGATAATCACATTGCTGATCTGCAGGAGACCTTCGCTAATTTCAGACAGGCTGGTTTAAAGCTGAATCCAGAAAAATGTGTCTTCGGAGTGAAGAAGGGGAAATTTCTTGGTTGCCTAGTTTCAACAAAGGGAATTGAGGCTAATCCAAGCAAAATCGAAGCTATACTTCGAATGGAACCACCAAGTACAAAGAAGGGGGCTCAAAGATTGATAGGAAGGCTGGCATCTCTCAACAGATTCATATCTAGATCAGCAGAGAGAAATTTAACATTTTTCGAAGTGCTGAAGTCAGCCGAAGTTTTTCAATGGGGACCAGTCCAGCAGAGAGCCTTCGAAGAACTGAAGCAATATTTGATAGATCTAACAACAGTAACTCCACCAATGCCAGGGGCTCCTTTGTTATTATATGTGGCAGCTTCGCACTCAGCGGTAAGTGCAGCACTTGTCCAGGAGAAGCTTGAAGGCCAAGTCAAGAAGCAGGCCCCAATATATTTTGTATCCGAAGTTCTTAGTTTATCAAAGAAAAATTATACAGAATTGGAGAAAGTACGGTATGCTATTTTGATGGCCTCCAGGAAGCTTCGGCATTATTTTCAAGCTTACAACATAATTGTTCCTTCTTCACAACCTTTGAAGGATATTATGAGAAACCGAGAAGCTACTGGAAGGATTGGAAAATGGGCTGCAGAGCTCAATGAGTTTTGTATTGATTATGTCCACAGATCTTCGATTCAGTCCCAAGCGTTGGCAAACTTCATTGCTGACTGGACGCCAGGGGCTCAGGAGGAAGAAACGAATAAAGATGCCGAAGCATGGACAGTGTTTTGTGATGGGTCTTGGGGAACCTTTGGAGCAGGAGCAGCTGCTGTGTTGGTTTCACCTTCCAAGATTAAAACTTGTTATGCGGCAAGACTTGATTTCAGTTGTACAAACAATATTGCTGAATACGAAGCTCTGCTCTTAGGTCTTCAGAAGTTAAAGGCAATGGGGATCAGAAGGGCCATTCTTAAAACTGATTCCCAAGTTATTTCTGGTCATGTTGACAAGAGCTATAAAGCAAGAGATCCGAAGCTTGAAAAATATCTAGATACAGTCCGAAGGATCGAGGCTTCCTTTGAAGGATTCTCTATTAAAAATATTCCTCGTGGAGAAAATGAATATGCTGATCTATTGGCCAAGTCAGTAGCACAGGGGTTGCCTTTACCTTCGGAAGTATTTTTCGAAACAATAAAAGCACCTTCGGTCGAGCTTCTTGAAAGAGCGGTCCTCAATATATCCCCTGTCTATAGTGAAGATTGGAGAACTGAAATCATCTCTTTTCTTCAGGGTAATTTTCTTTCAGACGACGAAGCTTACAACAAAAGAATAGAAGCAAGAGCTCGACCATATGTCATAATAGAAGGGGAGCTGTACAAGCGTGGGGTCTGCTCCCCGTTGCTCAAGTGTTTATCCAGATCCGAAGGTATAGAATTAATGAAGGAAATACACGCAGGCCTATGTGGATCTCATATTGGATCTAGGCCTTTGCTTGGGAAAGTTTTTCGTCAAGGATTTTATTGGCCAAAGGCAGCTTCGGATGCAGCGGATTTAGTCCAAAAGTGCGAAGGTTGTCAGAAATGTGCAAGAGATCAAAAACAACCTTCGTCTTTAACTCAATTAATACAACCCACTTGGCCGTTGCAAAGGTGGGGCCTTGATTTACTAGGTCCATTACCACCAGCACAGGGAAACTTAAGATATGTTGTAGTGGCAGTGGAATATTTTTCCAAGTGGATTGAGGCAAAGTCGCTAGCCACAATAACTTCGGTTACTATTCAAAAGTTTTTCTGGCAAAATATTGTTTGTCGCTTCGGAGTGCCGAAGGCCATTACTGTGGATAATGGGACACAGTTTGATTCTGAAGCTTTCAGAGAATTTTGTGATCAAATTGGCACGAAGATCCATTTTGCATCAGTTCGACATCCGGAGTCAAACGGACTTGTCGAACGAGCTAACGGGATCATAATGACAGGAATAATGAAGTCAATCTTCAATCAGCCCAGGGGAAAGTGGCCAGACGAGTTAATCAAAGTGGTGTGGAGCCATAACACAACCATGTCAAGATCAACAGGCTTTACGCCTTTCAAACTATTGTTTGGGGATGAAGCAATAACCCCGGAAGAGGCCAAAGCAGGATCAATAAGAACGGTAGCTTCGACAGAAGGTGAAGACGAAGCTGATTGCTCTGTGGAAAAAGATGCTATAGAAGGGATCAGACTTCAGGCTGTGGAAAACATCAATAAATATCAAGCCGAAACAATAAAATGGCGGGACAGAAAGGTTAAGCTGAAGAACATTGAACCAGGACATCTGGTGCTTCGAAGAGTAGCTAACCCTGAGACAGTGGGCAAATTACAGCTGAAGTGGGAAGGACCTTTTTTGGTAGTATCTTCGTCAAGACCCTGTTCCTATAGATTGAAGGATATGGACGGCAACGACATCCCTAGGTCATGGAATGCGGATGAGCTTCGGCGATATTATGTTTAATTTGATGTAACTTTTCCTATTCTTTTTTTGTGGCACCCTTTTCCTTTCCAAAGGGGGAGAAAGGTTTTTAATGGGGCCACAACATGTAATTTTTCTTTTCCTTATTTTGATTCTATAAAAGTGATATCCCCCAAAAAATGTAAATGTAAATGTCATGGGAAAAGAAAAGAAAACAGGGAGAAGCTCAAAAGTCGTTTCTAAGGGAATGCAGAGTTTACAGCGAAAAGTCAACGCTGATTCCGCTGAAAGTAAAAGGCGAAGAAGCTCCTAAGGGAGGCTTACAGCGAAAAGTCAACGCTGATACACTAAAAGGTAAACGATGAAGCTGAAAAGTGAAAAGATTTGAATCATTCCCAATATTCATCTCCACAATACATTTCATCATGTCATTTGCATTCATAAACATTCATTTAGACATATATAGAATCATCATCATATCACACAAAAAAGATAGGCGCTTCGGCAATGAGGAAAGACTTCGAAAAAGGAAAAAAAATTATGCTTTGTTATGTACGAAAAGAAGGGAAGGTGTTTCTCGCCTTCGGCTCAAAAAAGAAGTTTCGTCCACAACAAAGCAGATTGTACACAGATAGCGGAAATAAAATATATTACAAGGTATGTACAAATTTACATGAGTTTTTCCATAATAATATTACAAAAGTCTCTCCAGAATTTTTGCAGGAAAGAATGTTGTAGCAACTATCAAGCTTCAGCTTCGTCATACTTTAGCTTTGTCATACTTCAGCTTCGTTATACTTCAGTTTCGTCATCCTACGAATATTAAAGAACAGAATAAGAAAGGTGCAAATTTCAAGGAGAAGGTAAAAGTAACAAATATAAGCTTATTACCGGCTTAAGATGACTTCGAGCTTCGTCACCCGCCATTTTCCGCCCGCCATTTACCCAAATCTGGGTCATAAATCTATTCCCGATACTTCGGGCTAGGCTTGGAATATCTATCAGATCTGATGATGATAAGCTGAAGTTGGGCCTATTAACAATTTTTCCATGCGTGCAGCCAGCCTTCAGAAAAGCGGTAGCTGTGCCCCGAGAAGCTACCAGGGCGCAGAAGTCAGCATGGCCACCAATAACTTCGTCAAGAGCTTCAACCTCGCCTTCAATATATTCTAATGTGCAGGGCAAGTTTTCAGCTGAAGGTGTAAATTTTTCAGAGCTGGCTCCAATAGAATGAAATACATCCTTCAGCCGCCGCACGCATCGGCTGCCGAAGCTTAGGCATTTCTCTTGAAGCTCCTTCAAGGATTTTTGCAAATTTGAATTCTTTTCCATCTCAGTTTTAAGACTTGCTTCAAGGTGTTTCTTTTCCTGCTCAGATTTTTCTAGTTGTTTGAGCAATTCATTCTTTAAACTGTTATTCTCGGCTTGGACCTCAGCCAAGGAGCCTTCCATAGACTGAATAACAAAGTCTTTCTTTTCTAATGCACCTTCGTGTTCTTTAGTCATGATTTCAAGGTCCTGGATGGTGAAGTCCTTCTTTTTCAGAACAACTTCGTAATTTTCAACTTTTTCTTCCAAATCTTTGATGATAGTTTTGTTCTTCTCCTCTTCGAGATCTTGTTGCATTTTTAGAACCTTACTCAATAATATACTCTGACAAAACAATCTTCGTCAGAGATTGATCTAAAAAATAAATAAAATAATAATAATAAAATTTGTTACCTTAAAATTAGCATAGAGCAGGCTTCCGGCGATATGGTGTCGTTGATACCTGCAGAGGTCCGCTTCTAGTTTTGGAAGCCCAACGCTTTTGTAGAGGGTTCTAACAACTTTGGCCTCGGTGCGGTTCCGAAGGCATCTTAGCTTCCCTTCGTTGACCCCACCAAATAGCGTATCCCCTGGCTTATACCCGCAAGATATGGCATATTTTTTCAACTCTTCTTTTTCGGCGCCTGTTAGCTCTTGTCCAAGCAAATCTTGAAAGTTAAAACTTTCTTCTTCTAAAGTGTCATCGATCTGCTCCTTCCCCTTTCCAGTTGTCGTGGTTACCGCAGCCACAGTAGCTTCTTCCTCAGCCATTTTCAGGAGAATATTGTCAATAACTTCAAGGGTGGTTTCCAGATTCGAACCTTCCGTGGTCCCAGCTTCGGCCCCAGCAGCTTTGGCGTCGCCGGTTTCAGCTTCGGAGGTTTCCACTCTGGAAGCTTCGGCTGTGGCGCCTTCGGCTTCAGCGGTCTCGGCAAAAGCAATTTTTGAAACTGTCGCCGGTGGCGGCGTCTGATGAATCACATCTGCTATTTGAATAATTCTTCGTTTTTTCGGCAGTGCAGGACTTTCTTCTGCCGAAGCTGTTTTGTCCTTCTGAAAAAACTTTGTCAGTTCTGGCGCCAGCGGACTTAGCTTGACAGGCAAGGGTTCAGTCATTACCTTCATAATCTCTTCTACTTCGGCAGCAGAAGGCATTGCAGGAGTGTCTTCTTCTCGAACCAACGTTTTTGGTTCTGGAGATGCAGTTTTCCTTTTTCTTGCAGCGGTCACCTTCGGCTCAGGGCTCAACTTTTCAGGACTCAGCTTTTCAGAAATCTCCTTTTTCTTTTTGGTCACTTTCGTGCTCTCTTCGTCAACAGCACTAGGAATTCTTTTTCTCTTCGGACCGCCAGCATCTCCGCTCAATCGCCCATAGTCAGGATATTCAAAGCCTATAGCATCAAGTACTCTGTTTAGCCTTCGTTTCGGCCGGGTGCCGAAGGCTGCTGTCATCAATTGGTCTTCTTTTTTAGAGTAATTTCCAAGAATTTCAGTACTCATTATTTCGATTGTATCGAGCCATTCTTGGCAGGGTGCCTTAAAATATTTTTTGAATTTATAATGATAGGGTAGTCAGACAAGCTCCCCCTCTTTCTTCTCACCTTTAAGCTTCGGCATAGCCCATTCCTTCATAGTTGGAAATACTTTGAAAGCCAGAAATTCCTGCACCAAATCCCTAGTGCCAATGTGTTCTGCAATAATTCTGAATTCAGCCAACGCCGTTTGGGTTGGACCTTCTGGTGTCATAATGCACTGGGGTCGGGTTTCTCCGAAGATTAGTTCAAGCGGACTCTGCACAAGCTTCTCCTTGTCGTCATCAACTTTGACGTAGAACCATTCTAATTTCCAGCCTGCCGGCCACTTGCTTCGATAGCTGATCACAGGAAATTTTGTAGTTTTCCGATATGCAAAGTTGTAACAACCAAAATTTTCATGTAGCCCATCCTTTCTGGCCTTTGTTTGGTAGTGTAGCTCGTGTACTCGGCAAAAACCTTCGGCAAATGGCTCCACTGCTTGGCTTCGGAGAGCCCAAATATAAACACTAAGCCTAACAATAGTGTTAGGAGTTAGTTGGTGAAAATAGATCCCAAATTTTTTCAGCACATCGGCAATTATCCTATTCAAAGGAAATCTCAAACCAGCTTTGAGGAAACTTTTAAAAATCACTATTTCATCTTTTTGTGGCTTCGGGGTAATCTCTTCCCCACCAAAGCGAATCATCTTTTTCTCATCTTCGCTGAAGTAGCCTGACTTCACCATCTTTGGGAAATCAGCCTTCGAGATAGTCGACTTCCCGAAGTCCAGATGACTAGGCTTACTCGGTACTGCGATATTGTAATCATCGTCAGTACCAGCCTCCTCAATATCTGCTTGTTCTGCTTCAGCAGCAGGGATGTCTTCTGATGTCATCAATCCAGATCGCTTCATTGCTTCAGAGATAGGAACAGTTTCCGCACCTTCGGCTTCGTCTCCCTCGCGCTCAACTCTAGCAGTAGAGCGCACTCTGGCCATTTAATTTTGAATTTCGTGAAAAATGTCTTGGAAAATAATAACCTTCTCTTCCGAAGCTCTTCTTCTGACGAAGCAAACACTAAATTGGAGCTTCGTTTGAATGCGAAAGTCAAGCTTCGGCTATGGTTAAAAATTTTGGCAGCAAAACAGTGCAATGGCAATAAATGCTGTGATAACTTCACACCTACCCGTCTGTTTATATAGTGCTGCAGGTAAGAAGGTGAATCGCCAGAATTTTTACACCAGGCAAACAGTTGCTCGCACCCGCTGAACGGTGGGCCGCAGAAACCAGAACAGTGAACCTGCATGGTGGGACCGCTACACGCTCGAAAGTTGTATCGTTTCTCGACAACGAGCTCAGGGAAGGTGTTTTTCGGACCTTCGGCTTCCTGAAGCCTAAGAGACTTTTTTCACGGATCAAGCTCGTTACGAAAAACGATCTAGCACAGCGAAGGGGCTACTGTTGGGACCATGCTTCGTCGCCGAAGGTCCTGCAAAAAGAAACAGCTTCAGCTGAAGCTGCTTGAACATGATGCCGAAGACACCGTTCACGAAGCTTCGGAACTACAGCATATCCGAAGACGAAGGGTCGAACCGACTTAAATATAAAATGATCTTTTTAGTCTTCAAGGGTCTGAGTCATTGTTGTAAACTTCTATGAGGGGCATAATTGTAATTCCTCATGAGCTGTGTCCTGTGCCTATAAATAGTGAACATTATTCCTTTACTGTTCATGCATTCCTGTAATTGCTAACGCATCACTCGGGAATTATTGTTTGTCAAGGCAAAGGTATTAATGTACCTAAATGTTGTATTCAAATATCTTAAATTCATATAATAAGATATGTGAATGATGTCATTTATTTCCAATGTATTTATCTTTAATGTTCCATGTTTTACTTTACTTTGTATTATCCTTATAAGTTTAATTACAAAGGTGAAACCTTCGTAATATTATGTTCGTGACCTTCGTCCGAAGTTCATTAAATCCTTGTGGAGATAATGCTTCTGCGGATGAAGGGCAATGATATTTAACATTTTATGTTGCCTTGTTCTTAATTCATAGCATTTGAGAACAAGTCCACAACAGTGTATATTACAGAAGCAGTCGATGTCTAGGTCCATCACTTGGCTCCTCATCGCCCAAATAAAAATCTCAATTTTAATTAAAGCTTCGGGAGTAAGCTGATGAAGGTATATCTCGAATCTTTTTAGCACTTCGACCAGCATCTTATGCAAAGAAACCCGAAGACCAGCCTTCATAAAACCCTTGAATACCACCACTTCGTTAGCGTCAGGAAGAGGAAAAATGTTCTGTCCTCCAGCCCTCACTATGGATACATCACAACAATATTTGCCCTTCATTGCTTCAATCTGCCCTTGTTAACAGTGGACTTTCCAAACACAATATGACTCGGCCTCCACGGTCGATCTTCGGCATCATCATTATCACTCTCGATATCAAAATCCTCGCTGTCACCAGAATCTTCAGACAGCCTAGCTAAGATCTCATCAGTTATTTTTTCAACATTTGTCCTCTCCGTAGCTTCATAAAACCCAACCAGTGCGGGTTGTTCATTCTTTAATCTTTGGCCAACTCAGCTTTGGTTGAAATAAAAAGCTGAAGCTCGAAAGAAATCACGGTTATAGAATCAACAAGCTAGGTAACAAAACCAACACATGCTTGATAGCGTGAAAAATATTTTCATCGCAACCCTCATATATATATGCAAAGCACCAATGCACGATGGGCCCCACGATACAAAAGGTTTCGCTATTCTAGTGAAGGGAAGGTGTTTTTTCGTACCTTCGACTAAAGACCTTCGTTCGTTTCGCAGTCTGAATTTGTTACAAAGAAACAAATTAATACTAAGATGGGCTACTTTGGGGGCATTCGTCTTCCGAAGGTCCTCAAAAACATGGCTAACTACTTGTTTTTGGCATATTATTGAGTGTTGCAGGAGCTTCAGTACCAGAAAAGCTTCGATTTTGATCAACGGAAGCGAGACGATGACGCGAGAAGGTGATGTAGGAAGAAGGTGTTGATTAAAACAGCTAGGTGCAAATAAAAAAATTGTCCCTATGACATTTGTAAACTTCATATGTAATCTTCTAGGATATGAATGTAATATCGTACGAAGCTGTACGATTGCCTATAAATAGGTGAACAATACCCCCGTACTGTACACACTGGATTGTCACTGCATTCACGCTTTTACCTTCAAGCAATTCGAAGGTATCAATGTAATGTGTATCTTGATATTATTTATACATCCAATACGAAATGAATAAATGGCATGATATTACACTTGTAATTATGTTTTTATATTTGTGAATGATGAAGACATGTTCTTCATGACTGTCTCACCCGGTTTTGGAAGGCAAACCGAATGCGAATCATGTACGTGTCAGGATCAGAAATTCACATACACAGTGATTACATAAATGACTCATCATAGCATAATGCTTTCAATAACAATAAATAATAAGTAATGATATTAATGACTAGAGTCATTTACATAATATAAATCAAAGTACACAGAATTGAAACGTAGCCAACAAAAACAAACCCACCACAGGCAACTGACTGGGGGAGGTCGCTAGCCTAATCCTTGAACTCGTCGAAGTCCTGGAACTCCTAGATATCCGCCTCGATGCCTTCTTCTTTACCTGAGCATAGATTGCACCAAAGGCAACCTGGTGTTTTGTGAAAACAAGTTGAGTACACATCAACATACTTAGCAAATGTCCCGTTTGGCTGAAGTGGACTAGCTTTATGTGGAGTTAGGATCAAGCAGTTTTTTAGTTCGTCACGTATTTAGTATTAGTAGAAGCCAAGTTTTAGCAATAACCAACACGTGAACCATTTCCTCATCGAGGAAACAACATTATCATCATCGAACCAAAACCATCAATATGATCATTGTATCTCATATCATCTGTATCTCTAATCAAAGAGAATCCCAAGGCCACTCATAATCGTGAGCACGACTGATATATCAATTTCATAACACTCTGCAGAGGTTGCAAACTTTACCCTTGAGCCATGATTCCCTTTCTGCCCGAGCAGCACTACCCCTCGTTGATCACTTCCTAGGTGGTCTGTCAGGGTATCACTACGTGGCTTTTCCCTAGGGTCCTCACTATGCGGATGTTGGAAATGAGCATTGCATAAAGTTCATCTGAAGTGCCAAAACCTATACCTCCGCCCTCAGGAAAAAGCCGTAGGATGATGCCCGTACCTAGATCCCTGAGCGAGACTATAGGAGCCATAACAGATGCGACCACTGCATAGAGACCATCTGACGTACCAAAACCGATACCTCCGCCCTCAGGAAAATGTCGTGAGATGATGCCCATACCTAAACCCCTGAGCGAGAATATAGGAGCCATAACAGATGCCTTCGTCCCCAATGACCCAACATAAGACTTCCCTAGTTACTTGGCCAAGGGCATCCCATACCACCCTCATGGTTGCACTGTTTTCCCGGGTGGTCTCTCGATAAACAGGTCCTTACAGAGAGGTACTCAGGAAACAACCTGAGTCCCCTAAAGTATCACAAGTTCATCATCATAATAAAGTTAGCATCATCGTATCATAAATGTTCTCATCATGTTTGTTGATTAAGGTTAAAGTAATAGCATGAAGCTAACCATAATAACCCAAAAGGTAATCAAGGACAAGGTAAATACAAAGCTAGTCAATCCTTAGGTTTCAATTAGGTAATTCGGGGAAATGAATTATCAGGTGAATAGGACATAAATAGGTCAGAGGACACTTACCTTCACCAAACAGATGCTTAGGGTCTTCAATCTCGTAGAACTCGAAGAACTTGATCACTTGGTTGCCAACGCCTTCTCTTCGATTCCTCGAAGCTTGGAAACGAATCGCGATCTAATCGCAACGCGAAGCGAAGACGAACAGGCATAATCAAACAAATATGTATATATGCATAAGAACATTACACCATTCAAAGAAAAACATAATAAAACATGCAAAAATAGAGCTCGCTACTATGGTCACACGACGAAAAGAAACGCGACAGTCGGAGCTACGGTCGAGAAGTAATCACATTTACGCCAAACAGGTACTAGTTAACACATTTGATTCGACATAACTATATTAATTGACATTTATGAAGTATAAATCAAAACTACTTAGTTTTGACTAACTTACTGTTTTAATTGTGGATGATTAAATAAATAACTAATTAAATGACATGGGTGTGATAAGTGAAGGACGCGCGGCAAGATGCACGACAACGCTTGCGAACCGCACGCACGACACCCGCGACCAACACGCGACGCGTGCAAAACAGTATTGCGGCACGCGCACGGCACGTGGGGCGACATGATACACGGAAACTAATAAATAAATAACATAATTAAACTTACCAATTATTTAAAAAGAATAGTTCAATTAACATTAACTGCGCTGATGTTGATTTATAAACGTGCAATCCAAAATTATAAATTAAATTTAAATAAAATGTCGCTCTATTAACCTCCAGTCAAACAAACATTTAAATAAATTAAACAAAATGTGCAACAATGGGGAAAAAATACTTTGAACATGTAGACAATTTTAATACGAATCTAACGCAACTTGAACAGATTGAATCGGGTTTAAAACGCAAAAGATATCACTATTTTAAATTAGGCTGTAATTCGCGCGTACTAAATTACGAAACTACCATCTTCTTCATCTCACCTTAAGTGCCATGTCCATGGGGCAGGGGCCGGCCATAGGGGTCATGGAGGGGGAGAACGCTCTGCCCGTGGGGTATGTGTGGCTAGGCAGCCGCTGCCCTGCGCCCCTGCCCACGCGCGCGGCGCTGGGAACGGGCGCGCGAGGCCGCGGTGCGCAGAGCTCCTAGCCGGCCATAGGGGTCATGGAGGCTAGGCTACTGCTCCTGCAGAGGCCGCGCGCAGGGGCCCGAGGGGGCTCGGGGGGCATAGGGGAAGGGGAGCTCGGCGATGAGATGCTACACCCCAAACCCTAGAAATTGAAGAAAACGAAGAAGAAAAATGGAGGAGCTCACCGGGGAAGTAGACTCTCGCTGGAGTCGAGGAGAAATCATTCGATTGACGGAGATTCAGAGGTCCAATCGACGAACCGGACACACCCCAATGAAGCCCTCGACGAGTCGAACGCAGCGGTACCCTTGGATTGCGCAGACGATGCATCGATTGGTAGTAATTACTCGTCGGGGTTGTCGCTGGAGTTGGAATCGCTCTGAACTTCGGCGATCAATTCCAGAAGCTAGGGATTGAATCTGGAGAAACTATTTCGTGCTCTAGAACGGGCTCGACAAGGAGAAGCTATGCATATATATATATATAGTTGGGGTTCGAACGAGATAAAAATTCGGGTCAAATTCGGATTTTACTATTTTTAAAATTCGGAAAAGCATAGAAATCCATATTTTGTGCTCAAAATATTATAGATGCTTCCAAAAATTCCAGAAAAATTTCTATAAATGTTTTGGCACCTAATGAACTCAAAAAACATACTTAGAGTTTCTAAAAACATTTTGAGTACATCAAATAAATAGATTTTGTTTTCCAGAAAATAGAAAAATATTCCGAAAAATATGAAAACCTATCGAGAGCTTGTATAGGATATACTAACATGTTTTAAACACTTTTTTCACTTATAAACACCATGCAACGACATGAATGCAACAACCAAAGCGCCTCTAGGACTTATTCCACTAGATTTACGCTAATATAAAACAAAATAATTCTCCATTTTTAGGAAAAAGAGAAGGAAAGCAAAGAAAAGAGAGCGTACCACCTGAATTTGGTGGATATAAGGAAAGAAATTTTATACCCCAAATTCAGGGTGTTACAATAACCTTCGTCCGAGATTCGTTATACCCGAAGGGGAATAATGCTTTGAGGGATGAAGGTTTTTAACGTTTAACAAATTTGTTGCCTTGTTCTTGGTTCACAGTTGTCGGCGTTTCGACCCCGGGGGGGTCCCTGGACCGACGAGTAAATTTGTCGCTGCGTGTCCCAGCCCAGATGGGTTGGCGCAAGATGGAACACAAGAGGGAAACGCGACTCGTGTTATCTCGCACCAAGGGGGGTGCTCGTAGTAGGGGTTACAAGCGTTCGCGAGAGAGAGAGAGAGAGTGAGCCTGTTCGTTAGCTCGTTCTCCCGCGTGACCCTCTCGCATGAAGGCCCTAGACCTCTCTTTTATAGATGCAAGGAGAGGGTCCAGGTGTACAATGGGGGGTGTAGCTAGGCGCTAACGTGTCTGGCAGAGAGGTGCCTGAGCCCTGTGTACATGCCAACGTGGCTGTTGGAGAAGTGCTTGAGCCCTGCGTAGGCGATAACGTGGCCATCAGAGAAGTGCCTGAGCCCTGTAGAAGCACAGCTGTCAGTGCTGCTGTGATCCTGCTGACGTCTCCTTGCTTCCGTAGGGGGCTAAGAACCACCGTCGTCATGGACGAATGCGGGGATCCATCATTACTTGTTAACGGGGCGAGCCAGATGGGACGCCGGTCTTGTTCCCCCGTAGCCTGAGCTAGCTAGGGGTAGGGTAATGATGTATCCCCCATGGCGCGGTCGGTCCGAGCCCAAGGTCGGGCGAGGCGGAGACTTCTCCTGAGGTCGAGGCCGGGGTCGGGCGAGGACGCGATTCCTCCCGAGGCCGAGGTTGAGGCCGAGCCCTGGGTCGGGCGAGGCGGAGACAACCTTCCGAGGCCGAGGCCTAAGGTCGGGCGAGGCGGAGCTTCCTGTTGCTGCTGAGGCTGAACTTGCTGTTGTCAGCCTTGCCCGGGTGGCTGGCACAGCAGTCAGAGCGAGGTGAGCGGCACTATTTTCCTGTCAAATTGGTCAGTGAAAGGGCGAAGTGACTGCGGTCACTTTGACCTTGCCGACTGAGGCGAGCGTGTCATGATAAGGTGTCAGGCGATCCTCGCATTGAATGCGCATGCGATACGGTCGGTTGGAGAGGCGATTTGGCCAAGGTTGCTTCTCGACGAAGCCTGCCCGAGTTGGGCCTCGGGCATGCCGAGGGTGCGCCCACTGCCTGAGGAGGCCCTCGGACGAGACGCAACTTCGTCCGGGACTACAGTTCTCGCCCGAGGCTGGGCTCAGGCGAGGCGAGATCGCGTCCCTTGGGTAGACGAAGCCTTGACCTGAATCGTGCCCATCAGTCTCTGCAGTTTGTGCTGATGGTGGTTACCAGCCGTGTTTAGGAGTGTTGGGGGTACCCCTAATTACGGTACCCGACAGTAGCCCCCGAGCCTCGAAGGGAGTGTTGATACTCGCTTGGAGGCTTTGCCGCACTTTTTTGCGAGGGGACCGGCCTTTCTCGGTTATACTTTGTTCCGGTGGGTGCGCGCGAGCGCACCCGCCGGGTGTAGCCCCCGAGGCCTCGAAGGAGTGGTTTGACTCCTCTGAGGTCTTAACGCCTTTCGTGATGCCTTGGCCGGCCTGGTTGTTCCCTCGTGCGACCTGATTGTAGCCCGGGTGCATGGTCAGGTTCTGAGTTTTTAGGCTGGTTTGTTGATGTTGTCAACGGTTTGGCCGTAGCCGGGTTGTGAGAGCAGCCCCCGTGCCTCTGCATGGAGCGAGAGGACGATCAAGGACTGTCTCGACTTTTATTATACGCCCCTTCGTCGCCTTTTCGCAAGGAGGAAGGGGGGGAAAGTGCCATGTTGCCCTCGGAGGGCACCGAACATGGTGTCTCCAGTGAGTTGCTAACGGGTGATCCGAGTGGACGCCCGTGCCCCGTTCGATAAGGGTCGGCTAGTGGCCCAGAGGCGCGCTCCAAAAGTACATGCAGGTGATTTGCCGGACCCGGACACGTTTGATAGGGTCCGAGGGCTCGATGCCTCCCTCTAGTGGGATTCCGTGACAAAATCGCTCCTGCTGGTCTCGGAAGTGTCCTAGGGTACCTCGGGAGCGTAGCCCGAGCCTCGGCCATGTAACGGACGTACCCAGAGTCATCCCTCACTCTGCGTGCTCCGATGCAGCTGTCGAACCCTTCTGAGGGGCCAGCCTTCGAACCCCTGATCAGTAGTGGGCGTGGGGCCTGAGTGCTCTGGGGCGGCTATCGAACCCTTCCAAGGGGCCAGCCTTCGAACCCCTGATCAGTAGGAGGGCTCGGGGCCTGCTTCCTTCGCGGAGAAGGATCCCTTTCGAAATATCCCCTTTCCCGGTCCCTGTAGCAAGAGAGAGAAAGGAGAAGAGGAAAAGGATATGAATTTAAATAGTGTGGCACACCTTTTTTGATGCGGTCATCATGGCGGAGGTGAAACGACGCTCGCTTCGCCTGCCAAAGGTGTCGCTTGCCCTGCCGAGGAGTTAATGCGACGGGACGGGCGATTGCAGGGCGGCCGTTGCGCGTGCACGAGTCGTTCGAGGAACGGAACACGGGCGTGTCGTCTTCACGCCGTGGGAGAGGGATCCCCTGCCGCTTCAGGAGGGGACGTGAGCTTGTAGGCGATTCGACCGCTGCTTCCGCTCGTCTGCTGCCGCCATTACTGCTGATCCACTTTTGGCCACATCAACCGTCGCGCCTCCTCCCGCGACTGACTGACCCGTGATCATTGTGCTCGATTGGCACTGTTGGGTCATGCGTAGGGTTGCCTCGAGTCGTGGCACCAGTTCCGCAGTCGAGAAGGCGCAGCATTGTCACAAGTGGCGGTGCGGTTTCTTGCACGTAGTAACCGGTGCGCCGGTTACATGACGTGTGGGCCTGGGCCTTCACGCTGACCCATCGGATGCGATGAAGCCGAAAGGGTGCATAACCGTGGTGCGGTTGCACGCCTCCTGCATGGCGGTCCGCCCTTTCGCCTGCAGGTTTCAGCGAGAATGGGGGAACGCTTATAACCGCGGGGTGGTTACCTGCTTCGCACGCAGTGGTTTGGCTTCTTCCGTTTCTAGTCAGCTTGCATGATGTGTGGGACCCAGCCCCCGTGTCGTAGGGGGAGGACCCTAGAGCACGTCGGTGAAGACTTTGCCCGTGACGCTTGAGGATGCGAGTGGGGAGAGCCGCCTTTAAAAAGGGATCGAACCCCCGGGCGGTAGCCATGCCTTCGCACTCCCCTCATGCATCGCGCCCTTCCACCTTTCGAGCCTCCGGATGGGGGGCACCCGCGTTGCCCTCGTCTTGCTGCTATTGGAGGAGCGTGACTTCGCGGGGGTTGGCACCCTTCAGCCATCGCTCGGCTTCAAGGATTTTCATCATGTAGCCCGGCTGCATTCCCTCACCAATGGTCATCCAGGATGATGACCACCAGTTCGGTGGTGGGGAGAAGCAAGCCGGGCTGCGGCCTCTACCCCGCCCTCAGCTTCAAGGATCTTCATCATCCTTGCTGTGGCGGAGGGCGAGCTGAGCCGGGGTTCTACCTCCCGCATGGGCCGGCAGGCCGCCTCTTCCTTCAACATTGAGGGGAGAGGGCGCTCGTCGGCCTTGCGGAGGGGGCAAACTTCGACAACGCGGGACCGGTCGGCCGCAAGCGTCGTCAGCTCCAGCGTGCTTGGCTCGCTGGCTCAGCTGGCTCTGTCGTGGCCTCCGACGCTGCCTCATGCCACCTGATCCGGGCGTGGCCGTACGTCCACCGCACGGGCGACTGTCGCGCCGCGCGCAGGTCGGGCATGTCTGCGGCCCTCCCCGCGTCGCCGACTGCACCGGGGGATCGTCCAAGACGTCGCACGCCGCTAGGGCGGCGTTTGTGTTCTTGGATTGTCTTGTCCTCACTCCAGCACGACGCCTCCATGCGGAGGTCGGTGCCGGCCCGTCCGCGAGGACTTGAGTGGGGATCTACCGGTGCAGGCTGGGGCGACCGCCATTCGTCGGCGTGGCGCTGGCGCGCAGGTGGCCACTGTTGTCGGTGCCGAGGTGGTGGCAGCCAGAGAAGGTTTCTCCGCCGACGAGACCGTCGGCGCCACCTGCGGTCGGACCCTCGGCTCTCTAGCTTTGATGGCTTGTCCTCGCCCCTCGTGTGGGGACGTGGGCGAGGGCCTTCTTACAGCAGTGTTTGCCCTAAGGTCATCGCTGCTGCTGTTTAGCCGCCCGAGGCGGAGGTCGTTATCGCTGCTGGTGCAGTGGTCGTCGGCGAGCCACCTAGAATTTGTTGTCCCGCAGGCCCTCTGGAGTGGAGGTTGTTCATACCCGCGGTAGTGGAACCGGAGTCCCGTTTGTAATGGTACCCTGAGTATGGGTGTTTGTTCATTGTGGCTGTCGAGGCCTGAACATCTAGGTATTTGAGTGTAATACCATGTTTCTCCCTCATTTCGAGCAGTAGGACTTGCCTGTCGGCTAGCTGAACCGCTTAACCGAGCGTGAGTTGCCTTGCGCGAAAGGTGACGAGTGAAGTATCCGTATCCCGGAGGCATAGGAGTCCCTCGGCTCGGTCGGCCTTGCCGCTCAAGGCTTCTCTTGTTCAGTTTTAGAACCTTCGGCCGCTCTGCGATGAGCTGGGGCTGGAGGCAGCGGCGTCGGCGTGGACAGAGGCGGAGTCGGCTCGAAAAGAGGCTTCGTCGTCCCAGGAGCATGTGGCTTCCCTGGCCGAGGAGGTGCGGCAGCGGCGACTGGAGCTTGGCCAGGTCGTCCGCTAGCGGGACCAACCCCGGAGTCATGCTGCCGAGGCCATGAGCCGGGCTGAGGTCCTCAGAGGATAGCTGGCTGAGGCTACGGAGCGGGCAGCCGAGGCGTCCGCTCGGGCCGGAACCCTTGCGGAGAACCTGACCGTGAGGGCCCGAGCACGGTGCTGGCGTCTTCCCTTGAGGTGGAGATCCTTCCGCCCGTATCGCCATCCGAGGCTAGGCCAAGTTCCGCCGAGGGTGGAAATGACACCGAGGGTGCTGCTGCTCCCTCTGCCGATGTCTGAACCTGCAGGAACAGTTTGTCTGTAGTATGCGTATGTTTTTTGCGGCCGCTGGGGCCTAAACATTTTAACGCCGGATTATAAAGCCGCGTTTTCTTTCCTCTTGTTTCGTGTGTTTGGACTTCTTTGGTAGCAGAGTCCCTTGTCCGAGCGTGAGTTACTTTTTGCGGAAGGTGATGAGTGAGGTATCCGTATCCCGAAGGTGTAGGAATCCCTCGGCTCGGTCGGCCTTGCCGCTTACGTGTAATCTCGTCATTTTTAGGACTCCGCTATCAAAACAGTCGAAACGGCACGAAAGCCGTTCTGGCAGAAAAGTTTTCAAGCGTTAGGACTTGTTTGGCAGCAGAATCCCTCGTTCGAGCGTGAGTTACTTTTCGCGGAAGGTGATGAGTGAGGTATCCGTATCTCGGAGGCGTAGGAGTCCCTTGGCTCGGTCGACCTTGCCGCTTACGTGTACTCTCGTCGTTTTTAGGACCCCGCTATCGAAGCAGTCGAAAATCGCGAAAGACGTTCTGGCAAAAGACTTTTCCGAGGAAAATTTTTGACGCAGAGGGGGTTCCCCCCTTCTAGCCCCGAGGGAGGGTCGGGCTTTGCCGAGGCAAGGCTGATCCTTCCTTGACGGTTAGACTTTATTTGTGTATGTAAATAAAAAACGAGGTATATGGACGACTTGAAACATCTTAAGGGTAGAAGCGACGTAACTGTTGGATGTTCCAAGCGTTGCTGTAGACCTCGCTTTGATCGTTGGCCAGCTTGTATGTTCCGGGCTTCAAAATCTTGGCGATGATGAACGGCCCTTCCTAGGGAGGAGTAAGCTTGTGGCGTCCTCGGGCGTCCTGCCGCAGCCGAAGCACCAAGTCTCCCACCTGGAAGCCTCGGGGCCGAACCCCTCGGGCGTGGTAGCGTCGCAGAGACTGCTGATACCGTGTCGAGTGTAGTAAGGCCATGTCCCGAGCCTCTTCCAGCTGGTCCAGTGAGTCCTCTCGGCTAGTCTGGTTGCTTCGGTCGTTGTATGCCTTGGTCCTCGGGGAACCGTATTCTAAGTCTGTGGGTAAGATAGCTTCGGCCCCATAGACTAGAAAGAACGGCGAGAAACCCATGGCTCGACTCGGCGTCGTCCTCAGACTCCAAACCACCGAGGGTAGCTCTTTCATCCACCGCTTGTCGAATTTATTGAGGTCATTGTAGATCCTTGGTTTAAGTCCCTGCAGAATCATACCGTTGGTACGCTCCACCTGCCCATTCGTCATGGGGTGACCTACGGCGGCCCAGTCCACATGGATGTGGTGGTCCTCGCAGAAATCCAGGAACTTCTTCCCAGTGAACTGCGTGCCATTGTCGGTGATGATGGAGTTTGGGACCCCAAAGCGATGGATGATGTTGGTGAAGAACGCCACTACCTGCTCAGACCTGATGCTGGTTAAGGGTCGGACCTCGATCCACTTGGAGAATTTGTCGATGGCGACCAGCAGGTGCGTGAAGCTCCCGGGTGCCTTTTGCAAGGGACCGACGAGGTCCAGACCCCACACTGCAAACGACTAGGTGATGGGTATCGTCTGCAGGGCCTGAGCGGGCAGGTGCGTCTGTCTCGCGTAGAATTGACACCCTTGGCAAGAGCACACAATCCTAGTGGCGTCGGCCACCGCGGTCGGCCAGTAGAAACCTTGTCGGATAGCGTTCCCCACAAGGGCTCGAGGTGCTGCATGGTGACCGCAAGCCCCCGAGTGTATTTCTTGCAATAGCTCCTGTCCTTCGGCGATGGATATGCATCGTTGGAGGATGCCTGAGGGGCTGCGGTGGTAGAGCTCCTTTTCATCACCCAGTAAGACGAACGACTTGGCGCTCCGCGTCAGTCGCCGAGCTTCAGCCTTGTCGAGGGGTAGCTCTCCTCGGAGGAGATATACGGGGCCTGCCAGTTCGGGTCAGGCGTGACCCCATTCCGCTCTCCCTCGACGCGTAGGGCCTCACCCTCGGCGGCCGGGGATACCTCGGGCTGGGCCGAGGCCTCCTCGGGCTCGGGCGTGTCGTCGATCTTGACGAAGGGTTGATGTATGTCTCTGGAGAAGACGTCTGGGGGAACCGTTGTCCACCCCGAGGCTATTTTCTCCAGCTCATCCGCAGTCTCGTTGTACCGTCGAGCGATGTGGTTGAGCTCCAGCCCGTAGAACTTGTCTTCCAGGCGTCGAACTTCGTCGCAGTAGGCCTCCATCTTCGGGTCGTGGCAGTGGGAGTTCTTCATGACTTGGTCAATGACAAGCTGCGAGTCGCCACGAGCGTCGAGGCGCCGAACCCCTAGCTCGATGGCGATGCGCAACCCATTAACTAGAGCCTCGTACTCGGCCACGTTGTTTGACGCCGGGAAATGGAGGCACAACACGTAGCGGAGATGTTTCCCGAGGGGTGAGATGAAGAGCAGGCCAGCACCTGCTCCCGTTTTCATCAGCAACCCATCGAAGTACATGGTTCAAAGTTCCGGTTGAACCGGAGCTGTTGGCAATTGGGTGTCGACCCATTCAGCCATGAAGTCCGCCAAGACTTAGGATTTTATGGCCTTCCGAGGAGCGAACAAGATTGTCTCGCCCATGAGTTCCACTGGCCACTTTGCTATCCTACCCGAGGCCTCTCGGCACTGGATGATCTCCCTCAGGGGGAAGGATGACACCATAGTCACCGGATGAGACTCGAAGTAGTGTCGCAACTTTCACCGCGTCAGAATTACTGCGTATAGTAGCTTCTGAATTTGCGGGTAGCGGATCTTGGTCTCGGATAGCACTTCACTAATGAAGTAGACCGGCCTCTGGACGAGCAGCGCATGCCCTTCTTCTCGTCTCTCGACTACGATCGTGGCGCTGACCACCTGAGTGGTTGCGGCTACGTAGATCCAGAGGGCTTCTCCCGCAGCGGGGGGCACCAAGATGGGCGCGTTTGTAAGGAGCGCCTTTAAGTTTCTGAGGGCTTCCTCGGCCTCGGGGGTCCAAGTGAAGCGCTCAGCGTTCCTTAAGAGGCGGTACAAGGGTAGGCCTTTTTCGTCGAGGCGCGAGATGAAGCGGCTCAGAGCCGCAAGGCATCCCTTGACCCTTTGTACTCCTTTCAAATCTTTGATAGGCCCCATGTTGGTGATGGCCGCGATTTTCTCCGGGTTGGCATCGATGCCCCGCTTGGAGACGATGAACCCCAGGAGCATGCCTCGGGGGACTCCGAAGACACACTTCTCGGGATTGAGCTTCACGCCCTTCGCTCTCAGACACTTAAATGTTGTTTCAAGGTCGGAGAGGAGGTCGAAGGCTTTCCTCATCTTGACAACGATGTCATCGACGTAAGCCTCGACCGTTCGGCCGATGTGCTCTCCGAACACGTGGTTCATGCACCTTTGGTATGTTGCACCTGCATTCCTCAAGCCAAATGGCATAGTAGTATAACAGTACATGCCAAAAGGTGTGATGAAAGAAGTCGCGAGCTGGTCGGACTCTTTCATCTTGATTTGGTGATAACCTGAATAGGCGTCGAGGAATGACAGGGTTTCGCACCCAGCAGTGGAGTCCACAATTTGATCGATGCGAGGCAGAGGGTAGGGAACCTTTGGACATGCTTTGTTTAGACCAGTGTAGTCTACGCACATCCTCCACTTCCCACCTTTCTTTTTTACAAGCACAGGGTTGGCTAACCATTCGGGGTGGAATACCTCTTTGATGAACCCTGCAGCCATCAGCTTGTGGACCTCCTCGCCTATGGCTCTGCGCTTTTCTTCATCGAAACGGCGCAGAGGCTGCTTCACGGGTCGGGCACCGGCTCGGATATCCAGTGAGTGCTCGATGACATCCCTCGGTATGCCGGGCATGTCTGAGGGACTCCACGCAAAAACTTCGGTGTTTGCACGGAGAAAGTCAACAAGCACTGCTTCCTATTTGGGGTCGAGCTCGGAGCCGATCCGGACTTGCTTGCAGGCGTCGTTGCTGGGGTCGAGGGCGACGGTCTTAACCGCCTCAACCGGCTCGAAGTTGCCAGCGTGGCGCTTCGCATCGGGCACCTCCTTGGAGAAGCACTCCAGGTCGGCGATGAGGGCCTCGGACTCGGCGAGGGCCTCAGCGTACTCCACGCATTCCACATCGCATTCGTACGCGTGGCGGTACGTGGATCCGACAGTGATGACCCCGTTGGGGCCTGACATCTTGAGCTTGAGGTACATGTAGTTGGGGACGGCCATGAACTTGGCGTAGCACGGTCTCCCCAGCACTGCGTGGTAGGTTCCTCGGAACCCGACCACCTCGAATGTGAGGGTTTCCTTTTGGAAGTTGGAGGGAGTTCTGAAGTAGACGAGCAAATCGAGTTGCCCAAGGGGGAGGATGCGCTTTCTGGGGACGATCCCGTGAAAGGGCGCTGCACCAGCCCGGATCGTGGACAGATCGATCCCTAAGAGCCCGAGGGTCTTGATGTAGATGATGTTGAGGCTGCTGCCTCCGTCCATGAGGACCTTGGTGAGCCTAGCATTGCCGATGACAGGATCGACAACAAGCGGGTACCTTCCTGGGCTCGGCACGCAGTCGGGGTGGTCACCTTGGTCGAAGGTGATGGGCTTGTCGGACCAGTCTAGGTAGACTAGCAGTGCCACCTTTACCGAGCAGACCTCCCGGCGCTCCTGCTTGCGGTGCCGAGCCGTGGCGTTCGCCACTTGCCCACCGTAGATCATGAAGCAGTTGTGGACCTCGGGGAACTCCTCTTCCTTGTCGCCCTCTTTCTTGTTGTTGTCTTGGCCTTTGCCACCTTCCGCCGGGGGCCCGGCCTTATGGAAGTAGCGCCGAAGCATGACGCATTCCTCAAGGGTGTGCTTAACAGGACCCTGGTGATAGGGGCACGACTCCTTGAGCATCTTGTCGAACTGGTTGGCCCCTCCGGGAGGTTTCTGTAGGTTCCAGTGCTCGACAGCAGCGACGAGATCCACGTCAGCGGCGTCGCGCTTTGCTTGCGCCTTCTTCTTTGTGCCCCGCTGGGCGGACGCCTCGGGGACGTCATCCTGCTGCCGTCCCTGAGGCTGCTTGTCCTTCCGGAAGATGGCTTCGACCGCCTCCTGACCAGAGGTGAACTTGGTGGTGATGTCCATCAACTCGCTCGCCTTGGTGGGAGTCTTGCGGCCAGTTTGCTCACCAGGTCGCGGCAAGTGGTGCCGGCGAGGAACGCCCCGATGACATCCGAGTCGGTGATGTTGGGCAGCTCAGTGCGCTTCTTTGAAAACCGTCGGATGTACTCTCGCAGGGATTCCCCTGGCTGCTAGCGGCAGCTTCGGAGATCCCAGGAGTTCCCTGGGTGCACGTACGTGCCCTGGAAATTTCCAGCGAAAGCCTTGACCAGGTCGTCCCAAATGGAGATCTCCGCAGGAGGCAGATGCTCCAGCCAGGCCCGGGCGGCGTCGGAGAGGAACAGGGGGAGGTTGCGAATGATGAGGTTGCCGTCGTCCGTTCCTCCCAGCTGGCAGGCCAGCCGGTAGTGCGCAAGCCACAACTCCGGCCTTGTTTCCCCTGAGTACTTGGTGATGGTAGTCGGGGCCCGGAACCGGGTCGGGAACGGCGCCCGTCGTATGGCCCGGCTGAAGGCTTGCGGACCTGGTGGTTCGGGCGAGGGGCTCCGATCCTCCTCGCTGTCGTAGCGTCCCCCACGCCTGGGGTGGTAGCCTCGGCGCACCTTCTCGTCGAGGCGGGCTCGACGGTCGCGGCGGTGATGCTCGTTGCTGAGGCGACCCGGGGCTGCAGGCGTCGCGTCTCGCGTGCGCCCGGTGTGGACCAAGGCCTCCCGCATGAGTCGAGAAGTTGTTGCGCGATGCTCCGGGGGGCACCCTTGCCTTCGGGAGGCAGAGCTTTCGGCCGTCGGACCGCGGCATCCTCTAGGAGATTCTTGAGTTCTCCCTGGATACGCCGCCCCTTGGTGGTGGATGGCTCCGGCATTGCTCGGAGTAGTATTGCCGCTGCAGCCAGATTCTGGCCGACCCCGCTGGAGGCCGGGGACAGCCTTGCCCTGGCATCGTCAATGATACGGCGCTGGAAGTCCCGGGCCTGATGGCGCGCTTCTCCGGCGAGTGCTCGGCCTGCCCACTCTTGCTCGATGTTTTGCCGGAGCTGCACAAGTTGCCCTGCTTCCTCGTCAAGCTTGGCCTGCATCTCGTGGATTTGCTCGAGCTATGTGTCCTGACCCCCCGCAGGGACTGGGACCACAGCTAGCTCCCGCAAGATGTCAACGCGAGGCACAGGCCCAGGGGGATCGTCATCCTCCGGCATACCGAGGTGGTTGCCTTCGTCGTGACCCCCTAGATCGACGTGGAAAGATTCGTGACTTGGGCCATAACCCTCGTCATCAAGGCTGTGGCCATCATCGGAGCAATCAGAGAGGCAGTAGTCACATGCGGTCATGAGGTCTCGCATGGCACTAGGATCGTGGAGCCCGGAGAAATCCCAACCGGAGTCGGGACCGTCCTCTTCCTCGGAACTCGGAGGCCCGTAGGTTGAGACGGTCGTCAGTCGGTCCCTGGTTGACCACATGTGGTACCCTAGAAGGTTAGGGTATGCCTTTACAAAAGCGCTCACCGAAGCGGGGTCGTTTGGTGGATCGAAGCTGAATCTAGAAGGCACAGGGTGGAAAACGGACGGTACCTCTTGATCGATGGACGGTGACGAAGTCACGTCGGGGACGGACTGCACCGTTATCTCAGGTACGAGGCTAACGCCCAGCAAGCCCTTCGCCAGTGTGCTGGCGTCATCTGTTCGCTTGGGGTTGGCATGTTGCAGGGAAATGACATCCGTCGTTGTCTCAGGTGCGAGGACAACGCCCGACATGTCCCCTGCTGGGGTGCCAGCGTCGCCGACTCGCTCGACAGCCGACGAGTTGCCGCCTCCTGCCTGGCCACGGTTGCCCTGCCTCCTCCTCCTGCAGCGAGGAAGGTGGCGGGACAAACCCGGATGCTGCTCTTCCGCCACGGGGGGAAGACGTCGTCGAGTTCGCCGCCGCTGGGCGAGCTGACGACCGTCGTGGTTGCTGTCGCGCTGCGGGGGGGAGGAGTACCATGTCGTAGCTGCCGTCGATGGACATGAACTCGAGATTCCCAAAGCGGAGCACCGTCCCGGGCTGAAGAGGTTGCTGAAGACTACCCATCTGGAACTCAACGGAAAGTTGTTCGTTAACACGCAGCAGGCCCCTACCTATCGCGCCAACTGTCGGCGTTTCGACCCCGGGGGGTCCCTGGACCGACGAGTAAATTTGTCGCTGCGTGTCCCAGCCCAGATGGGTTGGCGCAAGATGGAACACAAGAGGGAAACGCGGCTCGTGTTATCTCGCACCAAGGGGGGTGCTCGTAGTAGGGGTTACAAGCGTTCGCGAGAGAGAGAGAGTGAGCCTGTTCGTTAGCTCGTTCTCCCGCGCGACCCTCTCGCATGAAGGATCTGGACCTCCCTTTTATAGATGCAAGGAGAGGGTCCAGGTGTACAATGGGGGGTGTAGCTAGGCGCTAACGTGTCTGGCAGAGAGGTGCCTGAGCCCTATGTACATGCCAATGTGGCTGCCGGAGAAGTGCTTGAGCCCTGCGTAGGTGATAACGTGGCCGTCGGAGAAGTGCCTGAGCCCTATAGAAGCACAGCTGTCGGTGCTGCTGTGATCCTGTTGACGTCTCCTTGCTTCCGTAGGGGGCTGAGAACCACCGTCGTCATGGACGCACGCGGGGAGCCATCATTACTTGTTACCGGGGCGAGCCAGATGGGACGCCGGTCTTGTTCCCCCGTAGCCTGAGCTAGCTAGGAGTAGGGTAATGATGTATCCCCCGTAGCGCGGCCGGTCCGAGCCCAAGGTCGGGCAAGGCGGAGACTTCTCCTGAGGCCGAGGCCGGGGTCGGGCGAGGACACGATTCCTCCCGAGGCCGAGGTTGAGGCCGAGCCCTGGGGTCGGGCGAGGCGGAGACCACCTTCCGAGGCCGAGGCCTAAGGTCGGGCGAGGCGGAGCTTCCTGTTGCACCTGAGGCTGAACTCGCTGTTGTCAGTCTTGCCCGGGTGGCTGGCACAGCAGTATGAGCGGGGTGAGCGGCGCTGTTTTCCTGTCAGATCGGTCAGCGAAAGGGCGAAGTGACTGCGGTCACTTCGACCTTGCCGACTGAGGCGCGCGTGTCAGGATAAGGTGTCAAGCGATCCTCGCATTGAATGCGCCTGCGATACGGTCGGTTGGAGAGGCGATTTGGCCAAGGTTGCTTCTCGACGAAGCCTGCCCGAGTTGGGCCTCGGGCGCGCCGAGGGTGCGCCCACTGCCTGAGGAGGCCCTCGGGCGAGATGTAACTTCGTCCGGGACTACAGTTCCCTCCCGAGGCTGGGCTCGGGCGAGGCGAGATCGCGTCCCTTGGGTAGACGAAGCCTTGACCTGAATCGTGTCCATCAGTCTCTGCAGCTTGTGTTGATGGTGGTTACCAGCCGTATTTAGGAGTGTTGGGGGTACCCCTAATTACGGTACCCGACAACAGTAATAAAAAACAAGTGACCAACAGTCCCCACTTATCATAACATGCATGGGTCCGCCCCTATCGAGTACCAATCCTATACATATGCTTTTGCTTTGCTTGAGAATGCACGTACATATGCTTATGTGTGATAATAGGCTCTAAATTTTATACTATAAAATTTAAGAATCAGATTAAATTAGGATCGAGTCATATTTCTATTTATTTTTGAACTAAAATTAATTTAGTACCTTCCTATTTTGTGAAGAAGCACTTAGATTACGATTCATTAACACACCTACATATGCTACTATGTATATGTAACAATAATGCTATTTGGCCATTGGAAATCATGTGCAGAGGTGTTGTGCATCATATATACGCGCGCTGTGACCTTAATTTTTTTGTATATATACACTTAATTGTCTTGTATACACAGATGCGTGTAGCCATATATACACTCAAGAAAGAGGACAGCGAAATGACAAGGGAACCATATATGACGACGTAGTCGTCGACGTCGATATGATGCCATGCCGTGGAAACTCCGAGGGCGAAGACTGCTTTCGCTGCGATGCGACGAGCCGTGTCCGGGCTGCGCACGTTATTGTGACGGCGCTAAACTTTGACGACGACCACCGCCGGATTTGTGCGTGCAGTGCCCCATGATCCACATGGACACCAACGACCGGAGTGATTAAGGTGTAAAGTGAATCAAAATCAAAGACAAAAACAGCACCTTTTTGAATTGGTAACGAATGCTACCAGTTCATCATGTAAATGATGGAGAACTAATCTTACTAGCAACGAACGACCCACTATCTAGTAACCGCATAATGACTTCGTAACCATGCATACAAGGTCAGCTGTATGTGTCACATCCGGATTTAACAGATAAATCCGAGTGCATATCATATGTGCGCCAAGTAAGAACAACACATATAATAACAGAGTACATAAAGATAAATGTCATAAATATTATAAATGTACTTATTACATAGAAGTCTTACAAAATAAATGATAAATATAAAACAAACTAATTATTATTTCCCTGGCGCCACAAAGCTGACTCGGAGACGCCACCTAGATCAAGTCGAACTCCTCGTTATGTGGCTCCTCTTCGACTACCTGCTCTTCACATGTGGGGGTTATATCGCAAGAGTGAGCTCACAAAAGATCATAACTCAACAAGTTGTGGGAAATAATGTTCATGAACTCACTAAAGGTGGAAGTTCATGTGAAGTGTAAGACTGATCAATAAATAAAGGTTAAAGCTGAGCAATGCTTTTATAAATTGGTCAAAATTTTATTAGCAATTATTAAGTATAAGTAAATATCAAACTATAGTAATAGTAAATCAAAATAATAATAAATAATCGCAATGCGATGCAAATAACAAATTGAATTTTATTTCCATAAATTAGTCATGTGAGTGTCTGAGCTGCTTATTACCGTGAGCACGGTTAGTATACCAGTTTTACACACTGTAGAGGTTGCGTATCTTTACCCACAAGTCGTGTTACCCATTTGCCACGGGGTTGATCGGACCCCATACACCTCTAACAAGGAAGAGAGGTAGGGTTCCACTACGAGGCCTTTACAAAGTTCCACTAGCTTCAGAAAACCCGCTACAGTTTCCAGGAAGCTCCAGTGCAGGGATCCCTCGCCTGACCGCCATCGCAGCAAATCAACCCAAGGACCTCCCTACACTGACCACTCCCCTACTGCCCTTGCCCCTATCGGGTAAGTAGTCCTCCACTAGCTTTCCTAGTTAGTCAGCCAAGGGCGTCTCATACCACCCTTGTTGTAGCACTATTTTCTCGGGTGGTTCTCCATGTTCCAATTAACATAATGATCTTATCATGAACAGTAAATAATAAGCTGATAATAAAAGTGTGAACATTAGTAATGTTTATCTCCATACCCAAAACCATATAAAGCAATAGCATGTACTACCCAAAAATTCAGTGGTAAAACATGGTATAAAGATAGCCAAACTAGGGTAACCTATTAGGTCCCATCAAAATTAACCTATGCAGATCATTATGATTAATAAGAACATGACTGGGTAAAAAGGAAGTGATTAAGGGTACAACTTGTCTTCAACGAGCTCGTGCTCAGCAGTCTCCACTTGCTGAATCCCTGGATCTCAATAGCTTGTTCGTCTACTCACATCAATACAAACATACATATTATAGCAGAAATTAACATCACACCAAACAATAGATCAGAATGCATGATAATATTCTATGCTACGTAACGAGATCATAGGAACTAGAATCACAAGATTCGGAGTTATAGTTATTAAGTTTTGAATTTCTGAAGTTATTAGGTACTTGAAATAGCATAGCTCATGTGAATAATTTTAGTTCAAGTTTCATGTCTAAACAAAGTTACTAGGTGATAAACAATATTTAAAAGAATTAAAGCCACTGGAATGGATCAATTTGGAGTTAAAATAAATTAAATATGAATTATACAAGTTTCTAGAATGATTTTTGTATTCAAAATCAATTTTTATAATTAATTATCTGTTTTCTATGATCTCTGGACTGCGCGTCAAAAACAGAGAAGCGCAGGGGCTAATCCGTAGTTTTCCCAAAGACTCAGGTTCCTACCAGAGTGGAGTGCGGGTTAAATCTCTAATTACCAGGGGACTCCTATGAAAATGTGTTCGAGAAGGGGTATCGTTGCACAGAGGTCCTCGGATCTAAACCGATGGCCCAGATTAGACTTAGTTTTACTCGATTCTGTATGCCATCCTGATCCTTGGATCAGCGATCTACGGTGTCCATTCAATCTACGTGAGATCATTTTTCCACCCTCGGATCCCCGATCTACGGCCACCGTTGGGCGCGGTTGAATCGGTACCCAGATTTAATCTAAGTCATATATGCCTGATCCAACGGTCACCGAGCGCCCCCCAAAACATGACACGACCATGGCGGCACCCTCGTCCACGATGGCGCCATGGCCGGCGTCGCCCAAACTCCAGACCGCGCGCCCGAACACCAATTCGAGTGCGGCAACACGTAGAGGGTATCAATACGATATGGAAGAGCGGTCGCTCACCGAGAGTCTAGGAGCGCCCTGATCCACCCATGGGATGCGGCGGCAACCGAAGTCTGATGAAGAATTCCGGTCACCACTGCGGTCGATCTTTCCCCAATCTGCCACAAACTCGTCACCAACAACCCCACCGAGCTCCCAGACCCGACCTGAACTCCCTAGCCGTCAGTCGTGGACGAATTCTGCAATGCCGGCGCTCCCTACTCTCCGATAACCTCGGCATGACGCTAGAGGTCAGGGTTGTATGTGTCGTAATGAAACGAGAAGGCAGGGGGAAGTTGCGGAGGATAGATAAGGCCGGGAGGAAGGCCTAGGAGTCCGCACGATCCCAGGGAATTCAGCGCCGTTTGTTGCTCAAGCGCGGGTCGTGCGGGGATAGGGGAGAAGGTGGTCTGACATCCTGGGTCCATGCGTCATAGGCACTTATTAGTCCACGGGAGCTAGGGAAAAACAGGCGTGAGACAGACAGGTGGCCCCGCGTGCTGGCGCGCGTCCGCGAAGAGAGATGGGCCGCGCGGAGGTAAAAGGGGAGGTTAGATGGGCTGGTCGCCTGAAATTCGGCCCACGCGACTGAGTTTGATTTTCTTTTGATTTTCTTTTTCTTTTTTATTCTTTTTCTATATTCTGATTTCAAATTTGAATTCAAACTTATTTGTGAACTTATTACCTGAGTTAAATGCCTACATTCAAATATTAGTAGGAACAAAATGTATTTATTTATATATTTATTTTCTCTATTTTGTATAATATTTTCCCTCTCTTATTTTTCCAAATCCTAGATTACAACCTAGGTCTTAAATCCAAGGTTGGACCTTAATGTATTTCTATAAATATGACTATTTTTATTATTAAATGCACACCCAAATAAACTCCAACATGATGCATAGGTTATTTATGTGTCACTTGTTAATTATTCACTTTTAAATGTGAGTATTCACATGTACCAATGAGTAGAGGCAACACATATAGGGAAAATAATCCAATTTCTTATGCTTTTACAAATTTGAGTATTACAGTATGGTCGTGCCACTGTATATACAGTGTTGTTACAAGTCATAATTATTTAGGAAATTAATTGCGTACTAGCTCAGCACACTATCCTGAAGTATATTGAATTTTACGTTTGCTCCAAGTCATCAAACTATACTAAATTTTACCAAATTTATAAAAAAACCGAACAACAACAAAAAAGATACCAAAAATGCAAATTCTTGGGCGCAACATATACTAAAAAGTTAGATGCATTATGGGTCCTCAAAAGGAATATGTTAGAGAGAAAGTCTCTAACGGAAGGTCCAAATCAACAAAATCTACTATTTTAATTTGTTTTCAAGAAAAATACTTTCGAACCTCTGAGCATGGCCTCGAACTAATCTATAGAACAGACCGTAGACAACCCGAAGGAGAAAGCGAGGACGAAGCACAATCAATATAGAAGCTATCTTCGAACAATGAGGCCTAAGAAGTTATGAAGAGGAAACAAAAGACGACGTCTCTTATGTAAAAAGACATGATTATACCTCTCCCATTATATACAACCATTGTATAGGGTGAGGGATACTCTTATAATTCTATACGAGGGTGTAAACTGACTCGGCACTGAAAGGATTACGATGCCCAAGAGGGGGTGAATTGTGCTTTTCTAAAATTACAACAAAAGTTAAATCCTAAGCACGAGCCCAACTTCACCCAAACTACTAGCTAAGTTAATTGCACAAAGTAAAATGCTCAAAGTAAATGCGGAACGTAAAGTAAGGGCAAGAAGACTCCTCCAATTTTTTGCCGAGGTATCGAAGAGTCGGCAATCTTCCCTAGTCCTCGTTGGAGCACCCGCGCAAGGGTATCGCTCCCCCTAGGTCCTTGCAAGAACCAAATGCTCTCTATGAGATGATCCTTTGCCACTCTGGCGTGGTGGATCCCTCACGACCGCATACAATCTTGAGTCGGGTCACCAACAAGTCCTCCAGGGTGATCACCGAACTCCAATCGCCACCAAGCCGTCTAGGTGATGACGATCACCAAGAGTAACAAGCTATGGGCTTTTACTTGACCAAGAGAAGCCATTCATATGGTGTGTAATCTAGGTGGCTCTCATGTGCACTAATGAAGTCCTAACCTGGGATTATGATCTTCTTAATCACCTTACTAGGCTTTGTGGGCTTGCAATGCACTAGCAATGAATACGAGTGTGTTTGGGCAGTAAGGCACCAAATGTAGCTGGTAGAGGGGGTATAAATACCCCCAACAACCAAAACTAGCTGTTACTGTAGGCTACGGCACATGGGCACACCAGACAGTACGATGCACCACTGGTGCGCCAATGGTGTGCACCAATGGCTAGTTTTGACAGCTAGTCGTTGCTCTGACAGCGCACCGGACAGTGAATAGTGACTGTCCACTGGACAGTCCCGTGCACGGCTAAAATTCGAGACCACGAACTGCTAGCTCTCGGGTTTTTCTCGGGGGCAGAGGGTTACTCCGGGGGCTACCAGGGCCCACTGTCAGGGGTCGCACAGGACTGTCCGGTGCACACCGGACAGTCTGGTGCCCATAAGACAACAACTCTAGTTTCTTTTCCTTAGGTTTTTCTAACCCGATTTCGTTCTAACTTGTGAGTGTGTTATAAAGTGACACCTAGAACTAGTTGTGAGTGTGAACATGTACCAATACTACACTAGAATTCTCTTGGTCAAACTACTCATCCACAACCCCTCTTTATAGTACGGTTAAAATTAAAATAGAAGACCTAACTCTATAGCTTGTGTCCACAACTCCTTAGACACTTGGAATACGAAGACCTTCATCTTTTGATTCGCCTTTTTCAGCCGTCGCTTCAAGTTCTCATCTAAGGGATTGTTTTCACTGTTGCAGCGCAACCACCTGTAATGCGACCTAACTTACCATTTGCTCTGCAAAACACACGTTAGTCACATATAATCTCATGTTGTCATTAATCACTAAAACCAACCAGGTGCCTAGATGCTTTCAATCTCCCCTTTTTTGGTGATTGATGACAACCCTACAAGATTGTGAGAGTGATTTGTTTGTTTTTCTGTCAATATTGAAGATAGTTAGTGATACTCAATAAGTTTGATAGAAAAAGTCAAGTAATAGTATAGGAAGCATAAGCACATAAAGAACATAAGTTTCTTGTTCACACAAGTATGAGATAAAGTCCATGAACAAGAACTGAAAGACTGGTGACAACATCATAGGTGAAAACATAACACACATAATCATTAAAACCATCCTGAGAGCATGTCATAGAGTTTGTGAGATAAACATCTTACAAAAGTGAAGAGCTAATACAGAGAGTATCATGCATATATTACATGAAAAGATCATGATCTCTCAATTAACTCCCCCTAGCTCTCACAACTCGCATCTCTCCCCCTTTGGCATCAAACATAAATAAGGTTACCCTAACCTAGATCCTAGAGGAAGGAGGAAGAGGAGGCGCATCAGGTCGAGGTCGAGGCAACAATGCAAACGCGAGCATGGTATCAGAGTCAGACTCGGATCCAGGATCTGCGGTAGAGGCTGGAGCTGGTGCTGACTCAGAGCGGTGTCGTGAGCGGTGCCAGGAGCTACTCCATCGTGAGGGCGATGAGGAGGGTCTAAGGTACCATAGCACATGGTATGAAGCCTCATCGTCGACTCAGGGAATCCAAATAACTCTCTCATCTGAGCTGCATGCAAAGTGATGTCGTCACGCTCGAATCGAAACCTCATCCACTGATGGTCAGGGTCGATCCAAACTATGGTATAGAACAATCTGACCCACTCCTCAACATATCTGCCACATAAAGTCAACAAAGAGTATAACCCTGGTAGATAAGTGATGTGACCCTCTGACTCTGCACCAGATGTTGTACGGAAAGCAGTGAGATCCAAATGCCGATGAGCCTGCAGAGCAATCTGAACTAACAGATGTGCCCTGAAGAAGGACTCCTCGGTCCTAGTACTAAATAGTGGCGCAGCTGTTATATCCCGTTGAGCAGGCAGCCACGAGTCCATTAGCACGTGTCTGAACCGACGAACTCTAGCAGTTGTGGCCCTCCAAAGGTCAAGCAGACACGGATCCGCAGCAAGAGGTCGCACCTCAGTCTCGTCACGCCCCCGGAAGCAAGGTGGAGGAATGGGTGGAGCAAGAGCGGGAGCAAGGCAAGCTAGTGTGGTGGAGGTGGTGGATGTAGCATGTGTGGTGGAAGGCTCAAGAGTGGTAGGAGCTGGCAAAGTGGGAGGTGGAGTGGTTACTGGGTCTTAGAGGAGCAAGCCCAAGACGAGAGGCAACGAACTCGGAAAGCAATCTAGCTGGAGGCGATCCTCAGTTGACCTCTCTGCTCTGCCTGAACTGCTACTGCTGCGACGGCAACTGCTGCACGGGTGGCTCTATCCATACGTCTCTTCTTCTTGCCCCATTGCTGCTCAAGGTAAACTGCTTTGCCCTTATCCTGTCTGAAGGGGCAAGGTGGGTCCTGGTCCTCTCCTCCCCCTGATAGTGTGACATTCGTCGTTCGCACCATCCTGCACAGACTATTGACATGCTACATGATAATGAGTAAAGGTAAGCGAGAGCAGTAGAGCAGTAGATAAGTAGAGATAGAGAATGTAATAGCTACCTGGGTACGTCTCGAGAGAGAACTAGGTAGGACAGGAGGCACGCAAGCGGGCAAGCAGGCACACTAAATGACAAAAGGGGTGAGCACGTATTAGTCACATAGTCATAAGTATATGAAATGTGAATAAATACATACACAGAGAGATATGACACAAAAACTGCAAGTCCTAGAAAAACAGAGGTCAAATGGCTCGAGAACGACGTTTGAATGATGAATTGTGTCATAGAGAGTTTGAAATTCGAAACAGGGCTTGAAATGATTGGAATGAGGCGATACTTCACTTATAGATAAATATATATGAGAATGAGTGAAGTGAGTGCTTGGTTTGAAGTTTGGCTGAGGAAAAATAAATTTGGCACTCGGCTCGAAAAGGATTACCAAAAAGATGAATAGGTTGTGTAACAGGTGCCTAGAGTATTGGATAGGTGTGAAATTTAGCATGAGTGGTACTGGTAGTAGCTGGAGTGTGCTGGAAAAAGTTGGGGTCGATTTGAGCTTGTTTGGCTAGTTTGGGCATTTCACCGAGCACTTGGTGCGCGAAGTTTGGGTTAGGTGGTGAAATAGTCGTTTTAGGTGCTAAAACCTCCCAAAGGGAGAGGATTACCTATAGAGAAACATCACTAGAGTACTAGAGACACTCAAGCACACACGGGTTTCATAGAGATGCACTGGATTCATTTTAACTTCTATATATCTTTTCTTATGTTGAAATACTGCAGGGTCAGATCTGATGTGTGTATGCTTTCTACAGATGTCTGACAATAGGCGTCGAGGTGGAAGGCGTGCCCAGCAAGAGCAGCAGGCACCCCAGGATGAGGCGCCTTAGTAGCAGTTGCCACTACCACCCCCAATGACTATCGAGCAGATGTTTCTGATGCAGACTCAAGCAGTTCAAACAATTGGCCAGACTCTAGCAGCTATGCAACAGGTGCAGCAGTAGCAACCTCCACCTCAACCTTAAATGCAAGTGCGGATACCGCAGATGCCCAGAGATAAGCGTGCGGAATTCATGTGAGGTCATTCCCTGTATTTTCCTATTCTGCCGACCCCATGGACTGGTTGCGTACAGTGGAGCGGGAGCTGCATACCGCTCAGTGCAATGACTGCGAGAAGGTTCTATATGGTCCCCTTCTGCTAAGGGGACAATCACAGTCCTAGTGGGAGTCCTACCTTGCCACCCATGCCGACCCTAAAGCTATCACCTGGGAGGAGTTTAGAGACAACTTCTGTCGGTACCATGTGCCTGAAGGTTTGATGATAGTGAGGAAGGAAGAATTCCTAAAATTGAAGCAAGGTCCCCAGTCTATTAGTGAGTACAGGGACAAATTTCTGCAGCTATCTCGTTACGCACCTAAGGATGTTAATACTGTTCCAAGAGGCAGTACAGATTCTTGAGAGGTTTGGTTGACCCCCTTCACTACCAGTTGATGAACCATACATTCCCTACCTTCTAGCATCTGATCGATAGAGCCATCATGACTAAGAGGAAGTGTCAGGAGATGGAAGACAGGAAACACAAGATTGGTGGACCTTAGGCTGGGAGCAGCAACGGTCCCCATTTCTCAGGCAATCCACCCCAGCAATTCAAGCAAAGTCACCCTCAAGGACACCAGCATCAGCATCAATGGCAACATCAACAGCAGTAGTACCATCAGAACAACCAACAAGGAGGAAACCAGTATGAGCGACAGAACAACTAGGCACCTCGCCTTCCTGCCCCAGCAACCAATCATAGCAACCAAGCAGCTACAGCGTAAGGAGGAGGCCGTGAATGTTTCGACTGTGTGGAACAAGGCCACTGGGCAACTCATTGCCCAAACAAAGCAGCTCAACAGCAGTCAGCTCCCAAAGCCCCTACAAGATAGAATGCACCTCAGCAAGGAGCAAACAATAGTGGACAACCCCATGCCCAGTATGGAAAGGTGAACCACCTAGAGGCCGACACAGTTCAGGAGACCCCAGGAGTGGCACTAGGTGCATTCTCAGTCAAATCTCATTCTGCAAATGTGTTATTTGATACTGGAGCAACACATTCTTTTGTGACTACATCATGGGTAGAAACACACAACATACCAGTAGCACTCATGTACCCACCTATGAGGGTTAGTTCAATTGGTGGTAGGACCCAAACAGATAAATTTTGCCCCAGTGCAAGAGTTCAAATAAGGAGGATATAGTTCCCCGCTGATCTGATAGTAATGGGTACTGAAAGGGAAATGTGCCCTTGGGCCATTTCTAAGTATTTTGGTGATTGAGTGCCAACACAAGTACTTAAATGTGAATTCATGCTTATGGATGGACAAAGTGCAAAACAAGAGCAAAGGTATGTTTCTAAGTCTTAGTACATTGGTTTTGTGTACTAATATACTTGTCTAAGTATTAGAAACAGAAAGAAGAAGAAAAGAGAAGAGTTGGCTGTGTACAGCCAAAAGGCTGTTTCGGTCTGGGGCACCGGACTGTCCGGTGGTGCACCAGACAGTGTCCGGTGCACCAGGCTGACTCGGCGCGAAGTGGCCGCTCTCGGGAATTCGCCCGACGGCGAACGGCTAAAATTCACCGGACTGTCCGGTGTGCACCGGACTGTCCGGTGAGCCAACGGTCGGCCGGGCCAACGGTCGGCCGCGGGATCTGCGCGCGACACGTGGCCGGGCCAACGGTCGGAAGGGGGCACCGGACTGTCCGGTGTGCACCGGACATGTCCGGTGCGCCAACGGCTCCCAGATCTGCAACGGTCGACTGCGCTATTTTTGGAAGGAAATCGGGCACCGGACAGTGTCCGGTGTGCACCGGACTGTCCGGTGCGCCCGATGACAGAAGGCAAGAATGGCCTTCCAGATTTGCTCTCAACGGCTCCTAGCTGCCTTGGGGCTATAAAAGGGACCCATAGGCACATGGAGGAGAACAAAAAGCAACCTTAGAGCATTCTTGATCATCCACACTCAGTCTTTGCGCATTTGTTTGTCATTCTCAGTGATTCGAGCTCCGTTCTAGTGAGAACTTTGAGAAAGTCTTTTGAGCTCGATTCTTGGCCGTGTGTGTGCGCATTTTGCTGTGGATTTGTGTGTGTTGCTTCTCTCCCTTACTCTGTGCTTCTTTGTGAACTTCAAGTGTAAGGGCGAGAGACTCCAAGTTGTGGAGATTCCTCGCAAACGCGATAAGAAAAGAAAAGCATAACACTGTGGTACTCAAGTTGATCATTGGATCACTTGAGAGGAGTTGAGTGCAACTCTCGTCCGTTGGGACGCCACAACGTGGAGTAGGCAAGTTTTGTACTTGTCCGAACCACGGGATAAACCACTGTGTCTTCCCTGTGTTGAACTCCTTGTGGTTATCGTATTGTGCAAGATCTTCTCTTTAGCCACTTGGCATTAACTGTGCTAACTCTTAATCAAGGTTTTGTGGCTTAAGTTTTTAAGTGCTACAGGATCACCTATTCACCCCCCCTCTAGGTGCTCTCAGGTACCCGAGATGTAGACATAGATGTCATCCTAGGGATGAATTGGCTAACCAAATATCAAGCAAGCCTTAGTTGTGACAAGAGGACTGTGAAATTAGTGTCCTTATCAGGAGAGGAAGTGTTGGTGGAGTTGATCTTGTCCGGACCAAGGAAAGGAAGTTGTCACCAGATCACTGCTCATAGTGAGGAAGTCAATCCACTCGAAGCCATCAAAGTAGTATCTGAATTACTGGATGTGTTTCCCAAGGATTTACCAGGCATGCCACCTGAGAGAAAAGTTGAATTTGCCATAGAGCTTATCCCTGGCACCGCCCCTATTTCTAAGAGAGCCTATTGAGTGTCCAAACTAGAATTGGTGGAACTCAAGAAGCAGATAGATGAGTTATTGGGGAAGGGTTACATCAAACCCAACACCTCGCCTTGGGCCGCCCCAATGTTGTTTGTGGAGAAGAAAGATGGTACGAAGAGAATGTGCATTGACTATAAATCCTTGAATGAAGTCACCATCAAGAACAAGTATCATCTACCAAGAATAGAAGACTTGTTTGATCAGTTGAGAGGAGCTGGAGTGTTCTCAAAGATAGATCTAAGGTCAGGTTACCATCAGCTCAAGATTCGACCTTCGGATATACCGAAGACAACATTTATGACCAAGTATGGGCTATATGAGTACACAGTCATGTCATTCGGTTTGACGAATGTGCTAGCTTTCTTTTTGTACTTGATGAATAGTGTGTTCATGGACTACCTCGACAAGTTCATAGTAGTGTTTATCGATGATATTCTCATATACTCTTAGAATGAGGAGGAACACTAGGAGCATTTGAGGATGGTGTTGCAGAGGCTATGGGATTGTCAGTTGTATGCCAAGCTCAGCAAATGTGAATTCTAGATTAGGGAAGTCTTGTTCTTGGGTCATACCATAAACCGAGATGGATTAGTTATGGATCTGAAGAAGGTAGTAGATATTATGGGCTGGAAAGCACCAAGAGATGTCTGGGGAATCAAGAGTTCCATTGGAATGGCCGGATACAATCGGTGTTTCATTGAAGGTTTCTCCAAAATTGCCAGGCCAATGACAGCCTTGCTGGCAAAGAAAGTTGAATTCAAATGGACCCCAGAGTGCCAAGAGTCCTTTGAAACGTTGAAGAAGAAGTTGACCACGACACTGGTGTTGATTCTATCTGATGTTCACAAGCCATTCTCAGTGTATTGTGATGCTTCGTACACCAGACTGGGATGTGTGCTAATGCAAGAAGGGAGAGTAGTGGCATACTCATCCCGAAAGTTGAAGATTCATGAGAGAAATTACTCCACACATGACTTGGAGTTGGCAGTAGTGGTTCATACACTGAAGACCTAGAGGCATTATCTATATGGGCAGAAGTGTGATGTTTACACGAACCACAAGAGTCTTAAGTATATATTCACTCAGTCAGAGCTAAACATGAGGCAGCAAAGATGGCTGGAGTTAATCAAAGATTATGAGATGGAGATACATTATCACCCAGGCAAAGCTAATGTGGTTGCGGATGCTTTGAGCAAAAAAAGTCAAGTCAACATGATGGTCGCTCATCCAATGTCGTATGAGCTAGCAAAAGAATTCGACAGGCTGAGTCTCAGATTTCTAAACAACACCCAAGGAGTGATAGTTGAGCTAGAGCCCATTCTAGAGCGAGAGATCAAGGATGGGCAGAAAGATGATGAGAAGATCAATGAAATTCGACAGCTGATCTTAGATGGGAAAGGCAAATATTTCCGGGAAGACGCGGAAGGCGTAGTATGGTTTAAGGATAGGCTGTGTGTTCCTGACATCAAATCGATTCAGGAGCTAATTCTCAAGGAAGCTCATGAGATAGCTCATTCCATACACCCCGGCAGCAAGAAGATGTACCAAGACCTGAAGAAAAGATTCTGGTGGTACGGTATGAAAAGGGAGATCACGGAGTATGTTGCCATATGTGACAGTTGTTAGAGAATCAAGGCAGAGCATCAGAGGTCCGCAGGTTTGTTGCAGCTGTTGCAGATTCCTCAATGGAAATGGGATGAAATTGGGATGGATTTTATAGTCGGTTTGCCTCGCACTCGAGCCAGTTATGACTCCATCTGGGTAGTAGTGGACCGCTTGACGAAAGTGACCCATTTCATACCAGTCAAGACTACCTATAATAGTGCACTGTTGGCAGAGCTATACATGTCCCAGATTGTATGCTTGCATGGAGTACCAAAGAAGATAGTGTCCAATAGGGGTACCCAATTCACTTTTTATTTTTTGGCAGGAGTTGCACAAAGCCTTGGGCATGCATTTGAAATTTAGTTCCGCTTATCACCCACAAACAGATGGTCAGACTGAGGGAACCAACCAGATCCTTGAAGACATGTTGAGAGCTTATGCTTTGCAAGGCAAGTTAGGTTGGAACAAAAGGCTACCTTATGCAAAATTTTCCTACAACAATAGTTATCAAGCCAGTTTAAAGATGTCATAGTTCCAAACACTCTATGGGAGGAATTGTCAAACTCCGTTGCACTGGGACCAACCTAGTGAAAGGCAGGTGTTTGGTCTAGATATTTTGCTTGAAGCCGAAGAAAATATCATAATGGTTCGAGAGAACCTAAAGACAACATAGTGTAGATAGCAAAGTTATGCTGACAGTCAAAGAAGAGAACTGAGTTTTGAAGTGGGAGATTATGTTTACCTGAAGGTGTCACCCATCAGAGGAATTAGAAGGTTCGCAGTCAAGGGAAAGCTAGCACCTCGATACATCGTACCATACCAGATTTAGCCAAGACATGGACAAGTTGCGTATCAACTTAGCCTACCAGAAAGTCTGTCAGCCGTGCATGATGTGTTCCATGTGTCTCAGTTGAAGAAGTGCTTGTGAGTGCCAAAAGAGAAATTGCCAACCAAGGATCTCGAGGTTCAAGAAGACTTGACTTATATCGAGAAGCCAACTCAGATTCTGGAGATAGCAAACAGAGTCACTCGAATAAGCACCATAAGAATGTGTAAAGTCAAATGGGGCCATCACTCATAGGAAGAAGCAACCTAGGAAAGAGAAGATGATCTGAAAGCCACGTATCCCAAAGTCTTTGCTAACCAACCCTGAATCTCGAGGGTGAGATTCTTTTTAAGGGTGATATGTTTGTAACACCCTGAATTTGGGGGTATAAAATTTCTTCTCTAATGCCTACCAGATTCAGGTGTTACCTCTTGTTTCTCTCTCTCTAGTTTTCTTCTCTCTTTCTTTTTAATAGAATTATGTCTATTAGGTGGGAGATTACCTATTTAATTGCTATATCAAAACCTATGTGAGTCATGAAATGATGCGTCATGTTGAGCCTAAATTATTCTTTTGTTTAATGCACATGTTTGAATTATTTAAATTTGAATTGTGGCTGTATTTGATTTAAATTCCCTAGAGAAATAAAAAAGAAAAGCATTCGGAAATTTCAGAAAAAAGGAAAACTCCAATTCGGTCCCGCAGCCCAACACTGCCCAGCTAGGCTGCGCGGGCGTGCGCCTGCTTCGCCTGACAGGTGGGTCCCACCTGTTAGCGACAGCCTGCGCCCGCACGCTCTCGCTCCCTCTCTCCCTCTGCCCGGTGGGGCTAACCTGTCGGTGCCAACTTCCCTCGCGCGCGCGGCCCGCTCTCTCTCTCTACGTTGCGAGCCCGCCTCGTCAGCGCCAGTTGCCTTCATCCTTGCACCCGTGTCACTATGCCGTGGGGCCCCTGTTAGCACCATCTTCCCCGCTACCGCCGCTGACCCACATCCGCGCGCACGCCGTGGAGACCACCGACGTTGCTCGTCCACGTGCCCTAGCTCCTTTTTGAGCCCGCCCACACCCGCTCTCTCTCCCCTGCCTCATTTCACCCACGCTTGCCCTCTCTCGCGCTCTGCCACTGTCGCCCATGCTCGCCGGAGATCCTCGCCCACCGTGTCGACCGTCCAGCCCGCCAGAAGTCGAGCCGAGCTGTCCCGAGCACCATCTCGAGGTGAGGAAATTGCCCCCGTGCTTGGTTTCTCTTATTTCTGCCTTTCTTTAGCCATTTCGGCATTGGCAAAGTTCTACCGCGTTGGTTTGCCGTGCTCGCGCGAAGACCGGTCGATTTAGCCCGGTTGTGGCCAGTAGCATTTCCCTTACCTCGCCGAAGCTAGTCTAGGCCTTCGTGTGCCCGATTCCCCCTCCCCGCGGCCGGGATGCCTCGGAGGAGTTACTCCACCTGCACGGAGCACCTCCCTTCGCTGTTCTCCCACCTCTGGTCCCGTTCTCGTGATCGGAGTCCTACAAGAGAGTTTGCCGGACTTTCTTCACCAGTTCTAGCCCTCACCGGCTATCCCGGACCCCTAGAGGCAGTCTGCCCATCTCCGACGACTTCGACGCCATGTAGGGAGCAGCACCGGTCACCGAGCCGTAAATCCTTGCGCACCCCATCGCAACCGTTCATCCCTGATCCGCTGGTCCGTATCAACGGATATCGGTCCGCATTCGCGCGCTCTGCCCCTCGGCCTCGCCTGTCAGTTGCCTGCACCCCTGGCGCTGGGCCTGGCTGGTTAGCCCGTCTTCCCTCTCTAGTTGCTGACACCCATGGCCCGCTTGTTAGTGCTCGCCCGCACGCTCGCGCGCGCTTGCGCTCAGATCTAATCCTGGTCGTTGATTCGTAATCGGGCAGTCGAGATCGTCCGGTACTCGTTCATTTGGAAAAATTGTTCAAAAAACCCCCTCGTTTTCTAGATATCAACCCACCATCCTCGGGTTTTGCACACAGACCCCTGAAATTTTGCAGAGAAGCCTCTGACCTTTTAGGTTATCACAGAAATAGGCCTAATTTTGTATTTTGAAATCCAAAATTTGTTTATTTCATATATTTTGCATATGAACTCCAAATTGGGTGGTTAAAATTGCAAAATGTTCATAAAGTTATTCTCTATCTGTTTAAGTTATAATCATTCACTGTATGCAAGTATTAGTTTTAAGTCTAGGCTATAGGTGCATGTAGAGTAATGGTTTATTTATTAAAAAGGGAAACAATAATGACAATTAAGTGATTAACTTTGTGAAGTTAATATCATGTATGGTATGATCTCATCTCTGGAATAACTTTAACTTGGTAATTAATTCATTAAGATAAATGAAGTTAAGTCATATGATCCCCGAGATAGGCACTACTTAGAGAACCACAAACCTCTAGGTGTATTAGTCCACCCTAGAACCTAGACCTCACTTTTGAGTTGGTTACTTTCCTTTTGAATTTGTGTCCACTTGATTGTACATGTTTGGTGTATTGTTCATTTGTCATTTCCCAATGTGTTGAATGCATGATTGCTTTGCGTAGATAACGAATAGTCTGTGGTTCCTAAGTGTGTTGCCGGAGACTTCCCTGAGCAGCAACCTAGTGAAGGCAAGTATCCTCTGACCTATTATGTCCTACTTACTTTATAGTTCATTGTCCCACATTACTTAATTGAAACCTAAGGATTGACTAGTCTGTATTTACCTTGCCCTTGATTACCTTTTTGGGTTATTATGGTTAGCTTCATGCTATTGCTCTACTTTAATCAACGAACATGATGAGAACATTTATGATACGATGATGTTATCTTGATTATGATTGTGATACTTTAGGGGACTCAGGTTGTTTCCTGAGTACCGCTCCATAAGGACCTGTTTGTTAAGAGACCACCCGGGATAATAGTACAACCATGAGGGTGGAATGACATGCCCTTAGCAGATTAATTAGATGAACTTGGGGTGTAGTTGGCTTTCCCGGAGGGCCATCAATGGGGGCCGGGGCATAGTGCTTGCTCTGCTAAGGGTGGGTGCCGAGGTTCATTTGATTTGGTTTTGTTAGCCACCCACCTTAGTGAGGAGTACTGTGTTTGTACGAATGGCTAAACCTAATGAGCAACTACACACCTAGGCAATCTTTGTAAAGGCTACGTAGTGTATCCCTGGCTGTTCACCTCGGTAGTGAAGATCGAGTCTTGCAAACCCAGGCTAGAAAGGGATCACGGTTCGTGGGTAAAGTGTGCAACCTCTGCAGAGTGTTAGAAACTGGTATATCAGTCATGCTCACGGTTAAGAGCAGCCTTGGGATCCTCTTTGATTAGAAGAACTTTGGATACTTTTATAATGATGGTAACTAATGATGATTATAACTGTGATTTCTGGTATTTCCTCTTAGAGGGAGTACTTTTTGGGTAATAACTAGGATCATTACTAAAACTTGGCTCTACTACTAGTAGTAAATACCTGGCTAACTAAAAGCAACTATTTTAACCTTAACTCCACATACAGCTAGTCCACTTTAGCCAAACAGGACATTTGCTGAGTACATTGATGTATAATCACCCTTGCTTTAAACCCCCAACCCCAGGTTGTCCCCATTGCAATCAGTGCTCAGGAGGAGATGAGGGCAACATGGAGGACTTTGAAGAGTTTCAGGACTACGATGAGTTCTAGTCGTGTTTAGTGGCAAAGCCCTAGTCAGCTGCCTGTGAAGGCCTTATCCTCTACGTTTCGTATTTTGCACTTTGATTATGTTGATGACTATGTTCAGTTAATGACTCTGGGGATGTTTTGGACATCTTGATGTAATAAAGTACTATTTCTGCTATTTATTTTGAGCAATGTGTGATGATGTCCAACTATGTAATCATTGTGTACGTGAGTTTCTGATCCTGGCATGTACATGGTTCGCATTCTGTTTGTCTTCCAAAACTAGGTGTGACAATTTAGCGCTGGGGTCCTTGGGTTTTCTTCCTCTCTTTAATTACAGGAGGGTCCTCAGAGCACTATTCCCTTGAGTCACGGTCTTCACAGAAAACCCCCTAGTTTTTTGGAACCCAAACCCGCTGTCCAAGTCCAACGGAGTAGTACCGGTGGCAAGAAACTGACCGGTGGGGCTTATCGGTGGTGGTAGAGCTCCGACGAAGTGGTACGCGAGGTAGGGGAGGCTTTGGCGAACACAACGGTGGTCGGATGATAGTCGGCGATGGTCGGAGTCGTCCGGTCTACATCTCCCGACGGTCGGAGTTCAACGATGGTGGCATTTTGGCTAGTTGGCAACGGTAGTGTTCAATTCCATCGGCGAAAAAGCTTCATGGTGTGTCGGGGAGACGATTCCCCAAGGGAATTTGACTAGGGTTGGATGTGGAAGCAGGTCCACACTCATCGACGGAAACATTGCTCCGGTGAGGGTGATTGCACGGTTATGGCGAGGTAGAGCTCTAGTTGGGGTTTTGGAGAGCTCTAGGGAACTCAGGTGGGCGGGGTGGCGGCTCTGGTTGCGGTGGCACGAGACCGGAGGCAGTGGTTCACCGTGACCGACCTCGGGCAGCAATGCGAGCGACGATGTTCTCGCTCTCGGTGGAACCTAGCGAGGAGCTGGCTGAGCAACGGTTGCGGAGGAAGGGCGCATGGTGGAGTGGCCTAGATAGGCGCGGGCATGCACGTGGCACTGCGCCTACTGACCTCTACGCAAGGCAAGGGTTTCGGCCCTCGTTGGCACGCACGGAACAACCAATGTTGCGCTCTGCGGCTTAGACCCATGACTGAATGGTTTGGTCCGTGGCGTTTCGTCACTTTCAAACGCCCATAGGTCGCGAATCCGGCCGAATTTGGATGAAATCTCTTTGTGTGATTTCCTCCCCTCTCTTCACTTTTTCGAGAGGTGCAGAACCCCAAGGGTTTTGTCAGGGACTCCAAGTTATCTCTGGCCAAAGTTGGGTCTGTTAGAGAGGGTAGAACTGAGTTAAATTCGTGTTTTGTCTTGTCCATGTGTGGAGTCCCAATGCCATCTTCTGACATGGGTTAGGTTAGTTAATTTAACACAACTTTATCAATTAGAGTGACTGGATTTAAGGTCGATTTCTTAAAGAACATGGGGATGCTCTGATTCGGGTTTGAAAATTCAAAATGGAGTGTGGAGAATTTCATCTTCATTTCTTCCCTTTTGTAGCTTGTTTAGGGGAACTTCAACCAATATTTTTGGTGATGATTTACAGACTAACTTGTAGGAAATAGTTTGGTGTGTTACCTCATTGTGTCATGGTCCATGTCATGATAGTAGGGCTCATTTAGTTTTTCTCATTTGATTTCTTTTGCTCAAGGTATGACATTTTAGGGTTTTTGGGTCACCTTACCTTTCTGATGATCATAAGAAGATTTTTAGGTGATGACTTATGATAACTTGGTATTTACTTAAGGGCTTAGTTCCTGAGTATGACTTCACTTGTTGTATTCTAACTCTACTTGTGAGGATAAGGCTAGTGAAGGTGCCAAGCATGGACCCTAGTAACACCTGGGGTGTTACACTCGCAGGACAAGCTCATCATCACCCTCAATCCACCACATGAGGCCGCCCTCACCCTTGATTTGGATAGGTGGCACAATATGTGTCACACCAGGTTTTGGAAGGCAAATCAAATGCGAACCATGTACGTGCCAGGATCAGAAACTCACATACACAACGATTACATAATTGGACATCATCACACATTGCTCAAAGTAAATAGCGGAAATGTACTTTATTACAAGACATCCAAGACATCCACAGAGTCTAATACATAGCTCCAAGACATCCACAAAGTCTAATACATAGCCATAGTCATTAACATTAATATCAAAGTGCGGAAATACGTAACATAGTAGATAAGGCCTACACAGGTAGCTGACTGGGGGTTTGCCACTAAGAAAAACTAGAACTCGTCATAGTCCTGGAACTCCTCAAAATCCTCCATGTTGCTAGCATCTCCTCCTGAGCACTGAGTACAGTGGGGACAACCTAGGGTGGATGGTTTGTAAAGCAAGGGTGAGTACACATCAACATACTCAGCAAATGTCCCATTTGGGTAAAGTGGACTAGCTGTATGTGGGGTTAAGGTTAAGCAGTTGCTTTTAGTTGGTCAAGTATTTATTACTATTAGTAGAGCCAAGATTTAGTAATAACCTAGTTATTACCCAAATGTACTCCCTCCAAGAGGAAATACAGGAGATAAAAATTATAACCATCATTATTAACCATTATCATAAAAGTAACCAAAGTTCTTCTAATCAAAGAGGATCCCAAGGCTGCTCTTAACCATGAGCTTGGCTGATATACCAGTTTCTAACACTCTGCAGAGGTTGCACACTTTACCCACGAGTCGTGATTTCCATTCTGCCCAGAGATCATGACTCCCCATTGATCACTACCAAGGTGACCTGGTAGGGTCTCACTACGTAGCCTTTACAAAGACTCCCCTGGTGCATAGCTGCTCGTCAAGTTTCTTGAGTCGTACAAACGCGGTACACCTCCCCAAGGTGGGTGACTAACAAAACCAAATCAAATGAACCTCTGCACCCCCCTTGGCAGAGCGAGTCGCCTAGTCAATCGAGCTCAGCACAGAGAGAAAGGACCTCCCAGTTTCACCGCCGTCGTGCATAGTGCGGGTCGTAGCCGTGCCGCAGTCGGGTGCCTCGGTGCCCTCCTGATTCCGGTAAGACTTCCCACGCATTTGCTTTTGACTCTATGCCATATAGCACGGATCCATGCGGTTAGAACTACTCGCTCCCGTCATGAATTGCTCGCCGTCGTTGTACTTGCCCGTGAATCCGCGCCCCACTATGGGTACGACACGGTAATGCCCACTGTCCAACGGAGATTCTCTAATCCGGTCTGTATTGTGCCCACGAGTGTGTTACGCCCTGTGTCGCTGTAATGAGGGTCAAGAGAGTTAGGGTGATTTCCATTCTGCCCAGAGATCATGACTCCCCATTGATCACTACCAAGGTGACCTGGTAGGGTCTCACTACGTAGCCTTTACAAAGACTCCCCTGGTGCATAGCTGCTCGTCAAGTTTCTTGAGTCGTACAAACGCGGTACACCTCCCCAAGGTGGGTGACTAACAAAACCAAATCGAATGAACCTCTGCACCCCCCTTGGCAGAGCGAGTCGCCTAGTCAATCGAGCTCAGCACAGAGAGAAAGGACCTCCCAGTTTCACCGCCGCCGTGCATAGTGCGGGTCGTAGCCGTGCCGCAGTCGGGTGCCTCGGTGCCCTCCTGATTCCGGTAAGACTTCCCACGCATTTGCTTTTGACTCTATGCCATATAGCACGGATCCATGCGGTTAGAACTACTCGCTCCCGTCATGAATTGCTCGCCGTCGTTGTACTTGCCCGTGAATCCGCGCCCCACTATGGGTACGACACGGTAATGCCCACTATCAAACGGAGATTCTCTAATCCGGTCTGTATTGTGCCCACGAGTGTGTTACGCCCTGTGTCGCTGTAATGAGGGTCAGGAGAGTTAGGGCACGGTGGTCCGCTCATGGTGCCGCCGTGCGAATAAGAGGTGAGTCGCTGCACTGATGACCAAAATCGGGGAAGATGGGTGTGAGACGTCGATCCCGGAACTGACGGCCAGGATGGCTCGGGGTGGCGTTTCACTTGGAGATAAGTGGCACCATTGGATTTGAAGGGGACGATCAGGATTAGATCTAGCGTATCCCTTCGATTGGGAGAATGATGGCCGTTGATGCCAAATCGGGTGGGTGAGGCTAGTGCTCGGTCGTTTAAAATCTAGGTCGTCGATCCATGCGCCAACAGCTAGGATCGATTTCATCATGTAACGTTTTGTTGATCTGTTCTGGGCCGTTCAGATCTAATCTAACGATCTAGTCAACCCCGTACCCCTTCGGTTGAGCGCTTTTGCGTATGAGCCCCCGAACATTATAGAATTAAACCCGTCGTCCACTATGCGTGTTAAGAAGTACTGAAAGGCCCCGAATTCTTTGATTTAGACCTCTGAACTTTTCTATCATTGTGGCTGTGGTCCAAGTAACTCAGGAATTCATTAAATTAATTACAGAAATCCTTTTTAGTGCAAAAATAATGTCCCAAACTTAGGAAATTCATAACTTGATGAATTTAACTCCTTTTTGATCCATTCTAGTTGCATTAAATTTGTATTAATATTGTTTATCATTTAATAACTCTATTGTATCATGAAACATAGATTAAAATTAATCACTTAGTTTATTTTGTACCAAACACATAAAGACTTTGGAAAATCATAACTTGTTATCCGTAACTTCGATGCTCGAACCTACGATCTTGTTACGATGCGTAGATTATTATTATGTATTCTGTTCTCATGTTTGGTATGATGTTGATTTCTCCTATGCCATGTTTGTTTGTGTTGCTATGTGTAGACAAGCAAGTGACCGAGGACCCCGGTACCAAGTAGGTGGAAAATACTGAGCAGGAGCTTATTGAAGGCAAGTTGTGCCCTTGACCACTTTTATTTACCTAATAATGTTTTCTATAATCATTTTGGCATGCTTAGGCTTAATTTTGATGGGACCCAATATGTTACCCTAGTTTGGTCATCTTTACACCTTGTTTACCACTGAACTTTTGGGTAGCCTTTGATATTGCTATATGTGGTTTTGGGTGTTAAGATAATTATTACACATGGTCATGCTTTATTATTATTTTTCTATTCTATTCATGATAAGACTATTATGTTAATTGGAACATGGAGCTTAACTTGAGAAACATGTGCCACCACAAGGGTGGAATGGGACGGACGCCCTTGGCTGACTAATTAGGAAAGCTAGTGGAGGTCTACCTTACCCGAAAGGGGCAAGGGCAGTAGGGTAGTTGTCGGTGTAGGGAGGTTCTCGGGTTGATTTTGCTACGTTGGCTTTTCAGATGGGGGTTCCTGTATTGCGCTCCCTAGAAACTGTAGCGGGTTTTCTGAAGCTAGTGAAACTTTGTAAAGGCCTTGTAGTGGTACCTTGCCTCGCTTCCTTGGTAGAGGTGTATGAGGTCCGATCAACCCCATGGCAAATAGGTAACATGACTTGTGGGTAAAGGGTATAACCTCTATAGAGTGTAAAACTGGTATACTAGCTGTGCTCGCGGTCATGAGCAGCTCAGAACTCTCGCATGATTAACTTATGAAATTAAACTCAATCTGTCATTTGCAACGCATTGTGGTTTTATTATTAATTTTGATCTATTATTACTCTGGTTTGGTACATGTTTTTCAGCATTACATATTGTCACAGGAGGCTTCAGCTTTGAGGTGAAGGTGCGCATGGTATGAAGGTGCGGTCTGGAGGAAGGATAAACTAGCTCCGAAGTTGTGGCTAAAGAAGCTTCGGCTTAGCATGAGGACGATGGTAAAAGATGAAACCGACCTAAAGGAGAAAAGACTGCTTAGTCCGCGATAGCTAGCCTTATGGTCAACAGTAAATGTCAGGGACATGGATGTAATTTTGTCCAGGCTACGTCCTGTGCCTATAAATAGATGAACAGTAACTTCGTACTATTCACGCTGAATTGTAATCACTCTCGCGTCACTCCCGCTTTTCCACCGTCAGTCAAGCCGAAGGTATAAATGTAATATAAATATCATTGATGTTTATCCATGTTTATAAAATAAAAATATAAATAATCTAATGATTTCGAATGATTGTTTATATTCTTTTTGTGTTTCATATGTCTCTATTTATATTTTTGTTCACTGAAATGATGAAGGTATGCCCTTCATGACCTTCATCTGAAGATCATTATATCCCAGGGGAGATAATGCTTCGAAGGACGAAGGTCTCTAATTGTTAACAATTGTGTTGCTCTGTTCTTGGTGTATAGCATCCGAGAACAAGGACCAACATTGGCGCCCACCTCCAGTGAACTCATTCGACCACCTTCGGCAAGCATCGACCTTCTTCATGCCGCCAAAGAAGACTGCAGCGCCAGGGGCTGCAGTGCAGCCACTGGACACTAATCAGGAGACACTACGTGAAGCTAGGAGCCAGAAGAGGAAGGCTACTAGCCCAACACCTCGGGAAGAGGAACTAGACCAAGAAATCAGGGATCTGGAAGCTATCCATCAACAGGTCCAAAAGAAGAAACAGAAGATGCTTTGCCTCAATGATCTCCAGAGGAAGATTGATGAAGCCGCCGAGGAAATGCGTCACCTTACCCAGGACGACCAAGACCGATGGCCCCAGCATAGGGAGCTTCGTCAAGAAAATTCATACAATGATGATGAATGGTACGGTGACTTTCATCATGGCAATTTTGCTTTTGACGATGCTTTCTCCCTTGGCAGCAGAACTGCAGGCTACACCGTGGCCCCCATTAAAGAAGCCACCTCAGCTTCCTATGTATGATGGGCATTCAGACCTGAAGCAGTTCCTGATGAGCTACGAAGCAACCATATCTTCGTATGGCGCAATACTGCAGTCATGGCGAAATCCTTCGTCATGGCAGTCAAAAGTGTAGAGTAAACTTGGTACTCTTCTCTTCGGCCAGGGACAATTACGTCTTGGCAGAAGCTAAAGGACATGCTGGTCACTAGCTTCCAGGGCTTTCAAACGAAGCCAGTCACCGCTCAAGCTCTGTTCCAGTGCACACAGGATCAGGAAGAGTACCTCTAGGCGTATGTTCGAAGGTTCCTCTAACTGAGAGCCAAGGCGCCTACAATGCCCAATGAGATTGTCATTGAGGCCATGATCAAGGGGCTCAGACCAGGACCAACGACACAATATTTTGTTAGGAAGCCTCCGCAAACCTTAAAGAAGTTTCTCTAGAAAATGGATGAATACGTCAGAGGTGATAATGCTTTCCGGCAAAGAAGGGAAGAAGTTTACAGATACTCTGAGATGGCCAGGGGCTTCGGAGGAAGATTCCACCCCAGGCATGTCAGGTCAATCCATAACGCAAGCCCAAGTGATGATAGGGGAAGCCAACCCCAAAGGCAACAGCACAGCTCCCAATCATCAGGTCCGCAACAAAGTTCCTTCAGACCACCAGCTCCAAGAGGCAGAGGGGGCAGAAGCTTCGAAGGAAGATTCGGAGATCTGCCCAAGAGACTATTTTGTTTGTTCTACGGCGAAGACAAAGGTCACACCACAAGAACGTGCCAGGTCACGATTTAGAAGCAGAAAGAACTTGCCGAAGCTGAAGCATGGCAGAATCAGCCGAAGCAAGTCCTACATACCGCTTCATTCTATTCTCCCTACGTCCTAGAGTACGTAGGTAATCAACAACCTACGACCTCTATCGCTTCGGCAAGCCACTCTCAAGCGTCCTGGGCCCAACTCCCACCACCACCACCGCTAGCACCTACTCTGACCTAAAGCCAGCAGCCAGAAGGGCACCAACACGCTGAACAACAGCGCGATTTTTGAGAGGAGTCTGAAGCTCGCACAGTCAATACCACTGTGCCTGAATTCAAGCACATCTACTAAAGAATATCCTACCTCTGGTGTATATTTATCTTTTCTGCCATTTTATTTTTCTTGTATGAAAAACAATTCACGAAGGATTGAATTCCAATTTCATGTAATAATATTGAACTCATATCATCGAATGGGATGCTTCCTCTTAACAAGATTCCGAAGCTACAAAAGTCGTTCCTAAGGGAGCACAGAGTAGATTCCAAAGCTACAAAAGTCGTTCCTATGGGAGCACAGAGTAAGTTCTAAAGCTACAAAAGTCGTTCCTAAGGGAGCGCAGAGTAAGTTCAAAAGCTACAAAAGTCGTTCCTAATGGAGCGCAGAGTAAGTTCTGAAGCTCAAAAGTCGTTCCTAAGGGAATGCAGAGCCAAAATACCACCGAAATAGAAGGTGAAGAAGCTCCAAAGTCATCCCTAAGGGGATGCAGAGCTTAAATGCCACCGAAATAGAAGGTGAAGAAGCTCCAAAGTCATTCCTAAGGGGATGCAGAGCTTAAGTGCCACCGAAATATAAGTTGAAGAGACTCAAAAGACGTCCCTTAGTGGATGCAGAGTCTGAGAGTATTTCCGTGTGGATATGTGTCTTCGGCATAAACATCATGCTGCATCATATCATTGCATCATTCCGCATAGCATTACATCATACATCATGTCGCATCAACAGCAAGATTGAGCACGAAGCAAACCTTCGGCAATTACATGATGAATGAAAGTATGTCGGAGCACGAAGCAAACCTTCTGCAATTACAATCTTACCAGGAAAATTTTTGTCAACAACAATATCATACAACAACTTTGCTATAGAAGGGCTTTTTCTTTACGAAGCATGAAAAGAAGGGAAGGTGTTTTTTCGCCGAAGGCTCAAAAATAGTATGTACGCAAATTTCACGCATCGCAAAGAAATATATTACATTAATGTACACATAGATATACAATGTTTAACTCGTATGAATATTACATCACACAAATGTTGCATTTCCTAGCTACACAAAAGTCTAGTCTTCCTTCAAAATTTTCTCAGCAGCTTCATTCTGAAGTTTGTTGACAGCTTCGTCAACAACTTCTTCAGCAATTCTTATAGTTTCTAGTGCCGCCTTCATTACTAGATCAGCTTCGGGATCGTAGGGCTCAGGTGGCGGTGAAAGTTCAGCTACAGTGAAAGTAATAAGTTGTTAATCCGAAGCCAGAAAAAATACTAAAGCTATGAAACAGTTAAAATACCTATGCGCCTTGCGTGCTCGGCATCCTCTTCGCCTCGCTTGGCTTCTTCTCAGGCTTCATGAGTTTCCTTCTCATTCTTCTTTATAGCTTTGTCGGTCAGTTCTCGGCCGTATTTTATCCAAATGTTGGGGTAAAATTTTCTGCCCATCAGAGTTGCCTCAGCCGAAGGATACTTTGTGTTCTCCACAGTGAAGACAGCCTCCGTCTGAGATGCAGCTTTAATGTGTTCGCAGCCAAATTTTTCTGAAATTGTTGCAACCCCTCTGGCACCGGCAAAGGCACAAAAATCACTACGATCACTAAGGATCTCTTCAAAAGCTTCGGTTTCTTCACCGATCCATTCGATGATTCCTTCGGGATCGCCTCTAATAAATTTCTGCTCGGATGAGTAAGCACCCACTATGGGGGACAAATATCACCCGGGTCCACTAGAAAGTTAGAAGGCCTCGCAAATGATTTTGGGTTTACTATCTCGCAAGGCCATCCCTTCATGGGCCAGGGGAGAACTGCTGGCGGAATAGGCCGATGCAAGGAATGAACAAGCACGGGCCAAGGCGGTTCGCGGGGTTTTGAGCGTTATCCGAAGCTCTGATCCGATTCTACTACGCGACCACCTTGGACATCGGAACTGAGTGAGAGTAAGTCGACAAGATTGTAGGAAGATAAGTTCGGTCGGTTCACTATTACTTAGACATGCAACGTTATCGTACACATATGTAAATGCCCCATGGTCGAATATATAAGGCCCAGGAGGCACCCCATCAAAGGATGGGTCATTCATCAGCCATCTACTCCATTCTCTAGCATCCTTCATACTAGAGAATCCCCCTGTAACCCACCACATAAAGATCCACACTAGGAAGTAGGGTATTACGCATCTCCGAGCGGCTCGAACCTGCAGAAATTGTCTATCGTCTCTCGTGCGCCTAGCACGAACCATCGAGCTACAATCAGCAACACTGTCCTACCCAAAAGCACCTCGAGGGTAACTCTGGGTGCGCGGTCGGGTCCCAAACACTGACAGCTGGCACGCTAGGTAGGGGGTGTGTCGCTGATCCAAGCTAGTTCAATGGTCGTCATTTTCCAACACAAGATTGCTCTCCGCCCTAGATCCGTGTTTTGCTTCGGGACCATCTCATCCGTGGTAGATGAAGAAGGAATTCTGCATCGTATAGCGGATCCACCGGAGAAGAAGCCTTCCTCGAAAATCTCCGAAAAAGCCGGAATAAGGCAGCAAATAGCGCAACCTCCAGCGCCCCGGGCGAAGACTACCTCCTGCAAGTCAGGAGCAGAGAGTTCATTTACCCGAAGAACCCCGTTGTCCACCTCGTCCACGGAAGAGTGGACACAGATTACGAGGAAAAAAAGAAGCAAATGGGATAGAGGCCCGTCAAGCTACTCTTCTGGCGCCTTCGCCCTCAAAGGAGGACAGAATGAAGCCTGTCACCACAGCAACTCCTTTCTACCCTGATGTCCTCTTCATCGGGGGAAGAGTGGAATCATCTCCCATCTCCGATGATGAGCCAACCATGCCTGGGGAAGAACCTACTCAGCGAGAAGCTCGCCGACAAAGGAACTGACGCCGAAATATTCGGCGACATCACGAAGCAAGGGAACGGGACCCGGCGCCGCCTGTATCCCGAGATGAAATTTCGGAGGTCGGAGAAACTCCTGATGAACGATTCTTTAGAGAGAGGAGGAACTCTCGCCGACGTGATCGTCGGCAGGCTCAAGAGCAAGCTAAGCAGGATGCGAGGCAACGCCGAGAGAACCCTCTCTTCGCGCGAAACCTGAACTCTGACTTCGCCCGAGCCATGAACACACCGAGTGAGGTCGGTGAAGTATTGGCTCGGATAGCCGATGGCCTCCCCCGGACTCCAGACGCTGAAGGCTATCGGCGGCTAATCATCTTTTACCCCTCGCTCATCCCCCGAGCGACCTATGGCACACCATCAACAGTCGACGAGATGCACGGAGCTCCATCAATGCTTCACGCGAACGGTGACATGAGAATGAGATACGGCACCGAGAGGAGTACGATTGGGATCATGGCGTCCCAACACGAAGTCAGGCCACTAGATTTGAGTCGACAACGACTTCTGCTGGTGGCACAACCCGGGGACGGTCGTGACAGCACATCGGCAACTCCCCTCCTCGGGACCGGCACCACGGTCGTCGACAGGAAGACACATGTGGGGTATCTGCGCTCACTCCATGTCTTAGGGCCATTCAATGGCCCCCAAACTTCAAGGTCTCCAATGTCGAAAAATACGAGCCTAAGCAGGACCCGGGAGGCTAGTTGGTCGTCTATACAACCGCTGCCCGGGCCACTGGGGCAACTGAAGATGTGATGACTGCGTATTTACCCATCATCCTCGGGCAAGACGCACTGCATCGACGATTGGAGCGACTTCATTCGGCGTTTTATCGCCAACTTCCAATCCCTCTCCGACAAGACGGCGCAGGCGTGGGACCTCAAATCCATTAGGCGCCGAGGGGATGAGACTCTTCGGTCGTACCTCAAGAGGTTTTAGACCATGAGAAATCGCATCCCCGAGGTCGCTGAAGCAGCAGTGATCGAGGACTTCTACCGGGGATCCAATGACTCGGCCTTCGTCTGAGCCATACTGCAAAAGGTGCCGACCACTTCCGAGCAGCTGTTCAGGGAGGCGGACCTCTACATCACCACCGACGAACGGGCTCAGGACCTCATCGGGGGAGCGAAGCCTGCTCCATCTGCACCATGGTGTGATGCAAACCAGCAGACCGACAAGCGCTAGGAGAAGAGGCCTCGTGAAGAGGTCCATGCCGTCGGACCACTCGTCTCTCGTGCCCGAGGTGCGCCCCACTGAGGCGAGCGGACACTGGACGAGATCCTCAATTCCTAGTGCTCGTATCACAAGGACATGCGCCACACCTTGCAGAACTGCAGAGACTTCAAGCATTCCATCGGGAATGGCCGACTCTTCCAACCTCTACCACCTCCCCCACCGCGAGGAGGGCCCGGTGAACCTCGACAACCTCAGCAGAAGGAAGAGGGAGGAGGTGGAGCATTTCCACACATCGACGGAGAGGTCAACGTCATCTTTGAAGGACATGGGTCACAAAAAACAAAAGGCAACAGAAGCTCAACGATCGACAGATACTGGTGGCAACCACCAATGCTCCCGCCCCCTTTCGGTGGTCAGAACACCCGATCACCTTTACCTGGGCAGATCAATGGCTCAACTTCGATCATCTGGGCAAGTACCCGCTCCTCGTCGATCCGGTGATCCGAGAGAGTAGGGTCAAGAAAGTATTGGTGGACGGGGGAAGCAACATCAACGTCACCTTCCCCCAAACACTATTGGGCTTGGGAGTTGCACTCAATGAGCTCCATGAGTCGGACACTCATTTCTTCGGCATTGTGCCGACTGAAGGAGAATACCCACTTGGACACATCTACATGCCTGTTACCTTTGGAACTCCGAAGAACTACAGAACCGAGTTCCTGAGGTTTGAGGTGGCAAGCTTCGACTGCGAATACAATGCCATCATCGGCAGGCCAGGATTGGCGAAATTCATGGCCATTCCGCACTATTCGTACATGATATTGAAGATGCCAGGACCACAAGGGATCATCACCGTGCGCGCTGACTTCCAAGGCGCCGTGGAATGTTTCCGAGTAGCCATTCAGGCGGCCCTCACTACCAGACCATCGACGACTTCTTCCGTGCAGGCAAACTCAAAGCCTGAGGAAGACCACGCGATACCTGCGAATGAAGCTCAAGCCGTTACCTCTATGCCGCTGACTGAGGAGACGAAAAGAATCAACCTTGGGTTCGCTGATGAACGCAAGACTGCCATCATCAGCTCCAGCCTAGACGACAAATAGGAGGGCGCGCTCGTCCAGTTCCTGCAAGATAACCGAGACGTATTCGCATGACAGCCTATGGATATGCCGGGAGTCCCAAGAGAACTGGCCGAGCACAAATTGAAGGTTTATCCCCAAGTAAGGCCGATCCCGACAAAAATTACGTCGTTTCACGCTTGACAAGAGAGAGGCTATATGCACCGAGCTAGCTCAATTAGTCGCAGCAGGGTTCATTAGAGAAGTACTGCATCCAGAGTGGCTAGCAAATCCTGTTCTTGTACTCAAAAAGAATAAAGTGGATTGGCGCATGTGCGTCGACTATAGAGATCTCAATAAACACTGTCCAAAGGATCCCTTCGGACTCCCTAGGATAGATCAGGTGGTTGATTCGACCGTCGGATGTTCTATGCTGTCCTTCCTGGACTGCTATTCTGGGTACCATCAGATTAGCCTAGCAAAAGAAGATGAGGAAAAAACTGCATTCATTGCCACGTTTGGAGCTTTCTGATATACCTCCATGTCGTTCGGCCTCAAGAATGCAGGAGCGACTTACCAAAGAGCTATTCAGACATGCTTAGCCGATCGCTGGGGCAAGCGGGTAGAAGCTTATGTTAATGATGTGGTGATCAAAACAGAAAACTCAGAAAACTTCATCGAAGATTTGCAGTTGGTCTTCAACAGCCTGAGGCGATACCGGTGGAAGCTCAATCCAGAAAAATGTGTCTTCAGAGTACCAGCAGGGAAGTTGCTCGGATTCATTGTCAGCCACCGAGGAATTGAAGCTAACCCGGAAAAGATCGAGGCTATCATGAGAATGGAAGCGCCGCGATCACAGAAGAAAGTGCAAAGGCTTACTGGATGCATGGCAGCCTTGAGCAGGTTCATATCAAGACTAGGCAAGAAAGGCTTACCATTCTACAAATTGCTCAAGAAGGTGGACAAGTTCTAGTGGACCGCAGAAGCATAGGAAGCTCTCGAAACATTGAAAAGGTTCTTGACCACACCACCGGTACTGAAGCCGCCACGCCGAGCCACACTAAATCAGTCGGCAGAAGATCTGTTGTTATACATCTCCTGCACGACTCACGTGGTAAGCACCGCGTTAGTAGTCGAGCGGGCAGACAAAGGACACACATATCCAGTACAACATCCGGTCTACTTCATCAGTGAAGTTCTGGGGCCCTCTAAAAAGAAGTATCCCCAAGTTCAAAAACTACTATACGCAGTACTTCTAACTGCTCGCAAACTACGTCACTACTTTGACGACCACAAAGTCATAGTAGTCACCGGGTTTCCAATAGGGATATCCTTCACAACAAAGAAGCCATTGGAAGAATAGCCAAGTGGGCCTGCAAGCTGGGAGCTCATGACATAGAATTTTGGCCGTGCACAGCAGTGAAGACTCAAGCACTAGTCGACTTCGTATCAGAGTGGACCGAGCAACAAGTTCCTGACAATCCGGAAGCTACTGAAGTATGGCGGATGTATTTCGAAGGCTCGCTGAAACTGCAGGGAGCAGGCGCAGGAATCCTCTTCATTGCCCCTGGAGGTGAGCAACACAAGTACGCGTTTCAGCTATTATTCCCGGCATCGAATAATGCAGCAGAATATGAGGCACTAATCCATGGGTTGATCATTGCCATATCACTGGGCATTAAGAGATTGATGGTATACGAAGATTCACTAGTGGTCATAAGCCAGATAAATAAAGATTGGGATTGCTCGACTTATTCCATGGGCAAATACTGTACGACCGTCCGAAAATTGGAAGACAAGTTTGAAGGTTTGGAATTCCATCACATGGAAAGAGACCACAACGCAGCAGCAGACGCATTGTCGAAGCTAGGATCCAGTCGGGCCTAGGTCCCACCTAGAGTCTTCGTCTAGGAGGTGCCACACCCAAGTATTCCCTCAGATAAGGCAAAAGAGTGCAACACCCTGAGCCAACCAGAATCGGACCCTAATGACTGGAGAAAGCCTATCATCAGGTACCTAAGGAATGAAGAAGAACTAGATGATAAGGCTGCAGCAGAACGCATCACGAGACAGTCAGCCCACTACACCCTCATAGGGGGCGCACTATACAGAATGGGTGCGACAGGAGCCCTCATGAAGTGCATTTCCTCGGTCACTGGGAAACAACTATTAGATGAGATCCACGCTAGACAGTGTGGAATACACGCAGCATACAGAACTCTGGTCGGGAAAATTTTTAGGTCTGGTTTCTATTGGCCAACATCAAAGAGTGACGCAGCTGAGTTAGTCCAAAGAAGTGAAGCTTGCCAATTCTTGTCAAAGCAACAACATTTACCAGCATAGCAGCTGCAGACCTTAACTGTAACATGGCCATTTGCGTGCTGGGGGTTGGACATGATTGGACCCTTCAAGAAAGCTCAGTGAGGCTATACTCACGTGATGGTCGCCATCGACAAATTCACCAAATGGATAGAGTACAAACCTATTGCTTCTTTAACTTCAGCCATGGCAGTGGAGTTCATACAAGACATAAGATTCAGGTTTGGGATACCGAATAGCATCATAACTGACCTGGGATCCAACTTCACTAGCTCTGAATTCTTTGATTTTTGCGAACAATGGAGTATCCAGATCAAGTATGCATCAATAGCACACCCAAGAGCCAATGGTCAGGTGGAAAGGGCCAATGGAATGATACTGGAAGCACTCAGGAAGAAGGTGTTCGACAAAAATGAAAAGTTTGCAGGAAAGTGGATCAGAGAATTGCCCTATGTGGTTTGGAGCTTGAGAACTCAACCTAGTCGAGCCCTGCACGGAAATACCCTGTTCTTCATGGTCTATGGTTCGGAAGCAGTGCTACCCGCCAACCTTAAGTTCGGGGCGCCAAGGCTGGTCTTCTAAAGCATAGCTGAAGCAGAAGCTACCAGGCTAGAGGATATTGATGTGTTGGAGGAAGAGCGATTGAACATAGTGTTGGAACTTGCTCTCAGTAGCAAGGAGGCCAACAAGGATGAACAGTGGTGACAACAGGGATACGTGCTCGGGGGCAAATAGCTCTGTTAATGTCTAGCCTCTCACGGGCACTGTGCGGGGGTATTTATAGGTATCTGAGTGCCCAGCGCCTCGTGTTAAAGACGCATGTGCCCTCGGACACCTAGTTTATCCCCAGAATATTCCCATAAAGCAGGGTTACAAGCTGTACTTACAAGAATGCCTTTACAAACTAGGCCCGTAACACAACGGCGGTCACGCGGGGCCCGTTACAATGGGCCAGATCACACGTGGGCCTCAGAGCAGGACGAGGCCGTGCTGCGGGGAGACGTCACCGCAGGCCTTCGTCTGGTGCTGAATGAAGCGAAGGGTGTCCCTGCCCGTTTTGTCTTCGTCAAACCAGCGACTGCAGCGAAAGGCGACGAGCGAAGGGTGGCGTCTTTGCCTTCGCCCCAACATTTGCCCTCCGAGGGACCAGTTCGACAAAGTCACCTGGTGCCGAAGACGTCGCTAGATGGCGGAGACGCTGCCCTCGCTCGAAGTGGTTCCGCGGGGGTTTTCGATGTGACCGTTGATGGACGGCGTACTGTTGGATTGCGGGTTTCCTGAAGCGCCGCACCCTGTCGGATTGCGGGTTTCCCGAAGAGCCGCGCCCTGCCTATAAAAAGGGGGCAGGGGTCGGTGCTTTTTGAACTTTGCCTTCCGCGCACCGCAAAAACCCTAGCCGCCCGCCGACTTGCTGTTCGTCTGCCCGCCGTGCTCTTGATCGCCGGAGATCTGGCTCGAGTAAAGCAGACCACCCGCCGCCGCCGACGGTACGTAGCAATGCCGTCCTCTTCTTCTTCCGCCGACACCACGCCGCCGGTGGCCGCCTCGTCTGAGGAGACGTTGAGTAGCTTGGTGGTGGAGGAGTTGCGCGCCGGCGACTCTGTTGATTTTGGTGTGTCACGGATGACGTCAGCCCACGTTGAAGATATGCAGCGGTTGGGCTACTTTGGCGGCGGAGTTGCTCGTGCTCCAGGGACGGAGGAAGTCCCCGAGCCGGAGGGTGAGTTGGTCGTTTTCGAGGCGTTCTTCGCCGCCGGTCTCTGCTTGCCTGCGCACCGGTTTGTTGGCGAAGTCCTGCGTAGATTCAATGTTCAAATACATCAGCTGACACCGAATGCCATGGTGGCGCTGGCGAAGTATGTCTGGGCGACGACTTCGTACGGCGGGCAGCCGTCTGTTGAAGTTTTTGCGAAGAATTATTGTTTGCATTGGCAGAAGAGGATGGTTGGGGACGGAGTTGCCCAGTTCGGGTCATGCACATTCACGCCGAAGACTGGCAAGACCACAATGCCAGTAGTGGAGTTGGTTCCGTGCGCTCGTAACAAGTGGGGTAGCTGGAATGAATTTTGGTTTTACGTTGCTGAGGGTACTGTCGAAGGCCATGAGGGACTCCCCGTGTCTGAGATGTGCTCTCATTATTATTCTGCGTATCCGCCTTTTGAAGTGGCAGAAGAGGATGCAGACGAAGGGGCCCTCCGATGCGCCGCCGGTCAGAGCAGTGGGCGTGATTTAGTTGAAGAGTTCGTGGCGTACGGGGTCTGGCCCTTGGCGCACGGCTGGGCGCTGGGCGAAGTGTGCCCTCGCCAGATGCCTTTTCACGGTGGAAGGGTGGTGCGAAGTCCTGCCTTCGCACTGAACTTGCGAAATCGTGACCCGGCCGCCTTTGTGCGTGAAGCGGAGGACTTGGCGGTTCGGCTCGTGGGACGTTACGTGCCGAGGACTGAAGGCCAGCGCAGCTTTGATATCCGCGGGTCAAATGAGCGCTTGAACAGGGTCTTCGAATTAAATCAATTGCCATACGACGGCTATCCTGGTCAAGACGAAGCGGACCGCCGTGGGAAGAAACCGGCGGTGGAGACTAGAGGCGACCCTGCGCTGGCGGCCGCCCCCTCCTCAAAAAAGAGAAAATTAGGTACTGCGATGGGGGGACTTGGGGTGTCTGATAGTTTTGCTAGAGAGTTAATGAGGACGTGTGCGGCCCCGGGGGAAAGGATGTCTTCGCCCGAGCTCCGGGAGTCTTCGGCTCGGATGCTGAGGGTTACCGGGGGTTGCTGGCCGAAAAATGTTCCTATCCCCTGCACGGCTGAGGAGGACTGTTTTACATCTCGTATGGTTCATCGGTGGAGAGTTTTTCCTTACGGGCGAAATATCGATGCTGTTGTGTGGACAGTGATGGACAAGGATCGCCAAGGGGCGGCGCAAAAACGCCAGGCGACTGTCAGGATTCACGAAGCTCGGCCGAAAAGGCAGCGGGGAACAGCGAAGGATGTGGCCTCCGGTGGAGGTAAGCCGCCGCTGGCGGCGAAGGCGGGCGCCTCTGCACCTAGCAAGGCGCCGGAGGCAACGGCGGGCGCCGGAGGCTCCAAGTCAGCGAAGGTGGTGCCCCCGGCCAGCGGAGTGGGGGAGGCTTCGAAGGCGGCCCGAGCGCTGCCGCTGGCGGGCAAACGTGTTGCCGACTTCGGCACCGACATTACTGTGGATGACTATCTTGGTGGTAAGTCGCTGGCCTATTATTGTTATTGTTATTATTTTTTTCTTTCTTTTTTTTTTAATTCGAAGATGCGTTGCAGGGTCGGACGAGGGCCAGCTTGCTATGGTTGCGCCTGGCGCGGAGATCGCGACGGCGGCCATAGTGCCGAAGGGGAGGGGCGAGGCCCTTGACGCCGGAGGCGAGGTGCCGGCCCTCGCCGTGGTCAGGGGCGAGGCGGGCGCAGCGACCCGCCGGCTGAAGGGAGTGACGGAGGCGCTGAGTCAGGCGACGGAGGCGCTGAGTCAGGTCCGTTGAGCTATACTCTCTCCCCCACCTCTTTTGGGATAACGGCCTTACGTACTGCGTCGCGGCCCTGCAGGTGGTTGACTTCGCCAGCCGTACTGCGTCGGGGGCCCTCACGGCGGCTGTGTCTGCCGAAGTCGAGAGACTTCGGACACAACATGCTGACGCTGTCCGTGAGAAGTCGGCCTCCGACAGCAAGTGCCGTAAGCTGACGGACAGGGTGGCCGCCCTGGAGAGGGAGAAGGCTGACCTCCGGCGCCAACTGGCGGCGGAGAGGAGGGAAGCTAACGAGGCCGTCGCCAAGGGGCAGGCTGCGCAGGCGGAGGCCAAGCTGGCGCGGGCGGAGGGCAATCTTGCCAAGGAGCTCGCCGGACATCTGCAAGAGCGGCTCACCGCCCTGGAGAGCCGCGCTAAGGAGGCCGAGGCCGCAGTGCATGCGGAGGCCGAACGGACGCGCACGCAGCTTATGGATACATATCGTGAGCTGGGTGCGCGGACCGGCGACTTCGAAGTGCCGGACCGAGAGCCCGGCCTTCGCTGTCTGCAGTGGGTGCAGGAGGAGCTGCTGGAACTTCCAGCCGTCGTGGGGGGGTTGATGTCGTACGCCTCCCTGGTCACCTGCGAGGGGGCGATAAACGCGCTCTCTCGCGAAGGGTGCCGGCACTTCGAGGCCTTCGACCAGGCGGATGAAGATTTTGATCGAGATATCTATAAGGTCGAAGACCCCGTAGTGAAGGAATCCGCCGGGGCCCTCTATGACCGGATGTGGGTTCTGTACGGTCGTGAGGTGGTCAGGGAGCGGGCCGAGGCTGCGAGGGCTCAGGTAACGTCGTTTGTTTGGCGTTTGCTGTATGCGGGCTGTGCGTGTGTTCGCTGAATTTTTGTGTGTGTTGTCTTAGGCGGAGCGTGGCGAGCGGGTGGACGACTTCGGGGCACTGAACAGCGTGCTGCCTGGCCCGGAGCCGACCCCTGCGGAGGCCGCGACTGGAGTCGCCCTGGAAACAACCCTGGAGACTGCGGAAGACGCGCCGGGCGTCCCCACCTCTGCCGTGGCCGGCGAAGGCCTGCCCCCAAAGGTGGCCGAAGGAGCGCCTGACGCCCCCGCAGCTGCTGCGCCGAGCGCTGAAGATTCCGCGGCGGTGGTGGCGGAAGCAGCGGCGGAGGCGACAGCGGAGGCTCCCGCAGCGGCAGGGCCTTCGCAGGTGGCGTAGTGGGTGTTTAGGGTTGGGGACTTTTTGGATGTTGTACTGAATTTTGGTTGCTGCGCAGGTTCAAGAGTTTGGGCCTGCGCACGCAACCGCTACTACTGAGTTTTTGGCGGCTTCGACCGCGGAAGGTGGAAATGAATATGGTGGGTCTGTGTCTGAGTTTTTTGATTTTACTGACTCTGGGAGCTCGGTTGAGTGGAGTGAGGAGTCGTCGGAGGAGGACTTGGATTATTTTGCGGCCTTGGACGTGGCTGCGGCGGAGGCTTCGCCACACGCTGCGGACGCGCCAGACGTGCCGGGTCCTAGCACCGGGCGCCGACGACGAAGGGCGGTTGCAAAGCGTAGGGTTAGCGCGGAGGAAGGGGCTCGGCTTCGCGTGAGTAGGGTTGGTCGGCAGGAACTGTTGTCTTTGCCGGCCACCGCGAGCACAGGGGAAGGGGAACTGCGAAGTCTTTTTGCGGGTGAGGAGCTTAGGATAATGTTATTTAATTATAGGGAGATGGGGATTATCCTAAGGTGGAGCCGATGTAGAGTGTGGTGCCCTCGCTTGTATATGTGTAAAGGGTTGTAAGATGAAGTTGTGTGCCCTCGCATGCCTGTGCCTGCGAGGGCGCTCTGTACTTTGTGTGGCATGGTTGGCTATGCTGTGCTGGTGTGATTATAGTCGGTCTTAGCGCGGATGGTTTGATGCTGTCGCTTCTGCTTTTGTTGTACTAGTTTGACCGCGCCCTGAGGCGGCTTCTGCGCGGAGTCTTCGCGAGAGACATCGGAATTTCTCGCACTTGTTGTGCTAAGTCCGGCTGCACCCTTAGGCGACTTCTGCGCGGAGTCTTCGCGAGAGACATCGGAATTTCTCGCACTTGTTGTGCTAAGTCCGGCTGCACCCTTAGGCGACTTCTGCACGGATAGTCTTCGCGATAGACATCGGAATTTTTCGCACTTGTTGTGTGTTGGGGGCCTTCGTCCTCCGAAGGTCCTCAAAAACATGATTTGACAATGTTTTCCGAGTGGATTATGTGAACAGGTATTTTCGAATCCAGAATTATGAATATGGAGCACGGCCAGGACGAAGCCTGAACCAGACGAAGGTCGAGTGTAGCCGAAGCTGTGCGCAGGGAAGCTTCGGCGCGATGGCAGAAGGGGGAACCGACTTAAAGATGAAAAGACTTCGGGGGCCTCGACAGATTTCCATAAGCCGTTAACAAATGTAATGGACATGGATGTAATTTTACGTGGGCTGCGTCCCGCGTCTATAAATAGATGAACAGTACTCCCGTACTGTTCACGCTGACTTGGCATTTACTTTTGCGTCACGCTTGTGCTTTTTATCTTCTCTCAGGACCGAAGGTACATTTGTAATCTAAAATCATTTCTATTTTTCCATGTCAATAAAATAGAAATGATTCTATGATGATGCTTATATTATATTTCATGCTTTATATGAATCCTTCGTCATTACTTGTTATGCTCACGAAGGTATGTCTCTTATGACCTTCGTCCGAAGCTCATTATTTCCCGAAGGGACATAATGCTTCGAAGGACGAAGGACTTTAACACTTAACACTTTTTATGTTGCCTTGTTCTTAACTCTTAGCATTTGAGAACAAGTCCCCAACATTGGCGCCCACCTCCGGTGAACTCACTTCCATTTCCTGAGCTTTTCGACACCTTCGGCAAGCATCAGCTTCGTCATGCCGCCGAAGAAGGCTTCAGCACCAGGGGCTGGCACGCTGCAGCCGCTGGACCCCAATCAAGACGTCCTTTCTCTCAGAGAGGCACGAAGCCAGAAGAGGAAGGCTACCAGTCCAACACATCCGGAGGATGATCTAGATCAGGAGATTCAGAATCTGGAAATCCTTCAGCAGCAGGTTCAACGCAGGAAGGAGAAGATGGCCAGGCTAGCTGAACTGCAGAGGCAGATAGATGAAGCCTCTGAAGAAGTTCGTCATCTTGCTCAGGATGAGCAACACCGAAGGCCTCAGCATCAAGACCTTCATCAGGAGGGCTTTCACAACGAAGACGACTGGTATGACAATTTCCATCGTGGGAATTTTGTTTTTGATGATACTTCTCCCCTGTCCGCTGAGTTACAGGCTACACCTTGGCCTCCGTCCTACAAGCCGCCTCAGCTCCCCGTATTTGATGGCCATTCAGACCCGAAGCAGTTCTTGATGAGCTACGAAGCAACAGTGTCTTCGTACGGTGGCAATGCTTCAGTCATGGCCAAATCTTTCGTTATGGCTGTCAGAAGTGTTGCTCAAACCTGGTATTCCTCCCTTCGACCAGGAACGATCACTTCATGGCAGAAGCTGAAGGATTTGTTGTTAACCAGTTTTCAAGGATTTCAGACGAAGCCGGTCACTGCTCAGGCTCTGTTCCAGTGCACTCAGGACCACGAAGAATACCTTCAGGCATATGTCCGAAGGTTTCTGCGTCTAAGGGCACAGGCGCCGACAGTGCCCAATGAGATTGTCATTGAGGCCATGATCAAGGGGCTTCGGCCAGGGCCATCAGCGCAGTATTTTGCCAGGAAGCCACCACAAACGCTGGAGAAGCTGCTCCAGAAGATGGATGAATATATTCGAGCTGACAATGATTTTCGCCAAAGAAGGGAGGAGGCCTTCAGATTTTCTGAGATGACCAGGGGCTTCGGAGGAAGATTCTATCCGAAGCATGTCAGATCAATTCATAATTCCAATCAAAATGATGATAAGGGGAGCCAGCAGCAAAGGCCACAGTACTCCTCACAGACTTCGGGGCAACAGCAAAGCTCCTTTCGACCACCAGCTCCAAGAGGCAGAGGCGCCAGGGGCTTCGGCGGAAGATTCGGGGATCAACCCAGAAGAATATTTTGCTTATTCTGTGGTGAAAACAAAGGTCATACTACCAGGATGTGTCATGTTACCATTCAGAAGCAAAAAGAGATAGCCGAAGCTGCCGCGCAACAGGCTCAGCCGAAGCAGGTCATGCACACTGCTTCGTATCATTCGCCCTACATCCCAGAATATGTGGGCAACCATCCTGTAGTCTCTGCTGCTTCGGCAAGTCAGCCTTCAGCTTCCTGGCAACAGCCCCCACCTCCACCCCCGTTGCAACAAGGCCAGCAGCCAGAAGGGAGCCAATATGCTCCACATCAAAGGGACTTCAGAGAACAGTCCGAAGCTCGCACGGTCAACAGCACCGTGCCAGAGTCAAAACACATCTATTGACAAATATCCTACCTTAATAGCAATCTTTTTCATTCAGTTTTATTTTTTCTAATAAAGGACATTGTTTAGGTTTCATGTAATTAGTTTCGTTGATTCCTACAAGAAAAATATGTTTTCTTCACAGGTTTGTGATAATAAAAAGGACCTTCGGACTATCGAAAATCCTTCGAAGCAACAAAAAGTCGTTCTAAGGAACGCAGAGTAAGTCTGACGAAGTCACAAAAAGTCGTTCCGAAGGGAGCGCAGTGTAAGTTTTCTGCTCCAAAGTCGTTCCAAAAGGAATGCAGAGCATACAGCGAAAAGTCAACGCTGATACCGCCTAAGTAAAAGGCGAAGAAGCTCCAAAGACGTTCCTAAGGGAATGCAGAGCTTATACCGCCTAAGTAAAAGGCGAAGAAGCTCCAAAGACGTTCCTAAGGGAATGCAGAGCTTATACCGCCTAAGTAAAAGGCGAAGAAGTTCCAAAGACGTTCCTAAGGGGATGCAGAACTTACAGCAAAAAATAAACGCTGATTCCGCTGAAGTAAAAGGCGAAGAAGCTCCTAAGGGAGGCTTATAATGAAAAAGTCAGTATTGATACAAAAGATTGTGCCCCATTGCAGGAATGTGTGTATCTTCGGCACAAAATATCATTTTGCATAACATAACATCATCACATCATTTTGCATAGCATAATCATCATACATCATGCTGCATGTGGCACGAGAAGGGGGCATGTTATCGATCTTCGGAAAATGCTTTGAAAAGGGGTAAATCATGCCAAGTTACAGGGAGAAACAATATTGATTTTCGAGGTATGGCTTCGGAGATTATTTTTACGAAGCTTGGATATTTCTTATCAGAACACTATGGATATTGTCGTGATAAATGATAAATTCTTCTTCACGAAGCATGAAAAGAAGGGAAGGTGTTTTTTCGCCGAAGGCTCAAAAATGGTATGTACTTAATGTTTCATGCATCGTAAAGAATTCAATAATGAAAGGAGACTTGTATATTACATTCAAATGTACAAAGTGTTACATAGATTACACTTTAAATGATTTTTCCAAATAGCATCTAATCTTCTCTCAATACTGCTTCGGCGGCCTCATTTACAAGTTGGTCAACAACCTTGTCCAAGATAGTTTCGGCCATTTGTTTAATTTCTTCGTCGACATTTGATCCAGCAGTTTCTGAGGGAAGAGAACATTTCTTCATTACTTTTACAAACCTTGAGCAAAGATTGGAATAAAAATTACAACACAATAAGAGCGACTAATTGGTACCTAATTGCCTTTCGGGTTCTGTACTCCTTTCGGCAGCTTCTGCTACTTTTCTGGCGTCATGAATGCCTTTTTCGCTACTTTGGATGATCTCTTGCGCCATTTCTCGACCGCCGTCGTTCCAGATATCAGTAAAAAATTTGCCACCAACCACGCTTGCTTCGGCCGAGGGGTCCTTGATGTCTTCGGAAGATAAGGTAGCTTCGGATTGAGCTAAAAATTTTACATGCCCGCAACCTTTCTTCTCTAAGATAGAAGCAATTCCTCTGGCGCCCGAAAAAGCGCATATGTCGCCACGACTGTTCAGAATCTCTTCGAAGGCCTCTGCTTCGTGGCTAATCCATTCCAGCGGACCTTCGGGATTGCCTCGAGAGAAATTCTCTTCGCTGGAAAAGGCGCCTACGTTGGCGAAGCTGGATTTAATTTTATTCACACATTCTACAGATTTGACATAGCATTTCCCCTGAGATGTGCGAAGCTCCTTAACTCTTGATTCCAATTTGCTGACCATAAAATCACTAAGTTCTCGTTTCGTTTCCTCAAGCGTGCGCTCCTCTTTAGCTCTAGCCAGCTGTTTCTGAAGATCTTTAATCTCGCATTTTTGAGCTTCGGCCTGGGCTTTTGAAGCAGCTTCGTCTTTTTTCACTTTATCTACCAGTGTAAGCAGAATTTTATCTTTTTCCAAAGCTTCGTTTCTCAGTTTGATAACTTCGGAGCGTAAATTATTAAACGCAATTTCATAGCTTTCATCTTCGGCGCTCTTTTGGGCTCTTAGTGCGTTGCTTAGGATCAGGCCCTGTACGAAAAAGAATTCATATAAGAAAAAAGGAATGAGTTGCGTAAAAAATAAGGGGGTTTTTCAAGCGTTTAATTCCCATACCTTCAGGCTGTTGTACGCAAGACTGTCTGCGAGATCTTCTTTCGTCATGGCGCTTAATCCAGATTCAAGCTTCGGGAAACCAATACTTCTGGCCATTTCTCGGCAGACAGATAGCTCTTTGTTGTCAGGCAGGCAGTATAAGAAGTCATCTTCATTCGTCCCATTGAATATTACTGCCCCCTTCGGATATTTTAGCTCCTTCGCATAATGGTTAGCTTCATGAGTTTCTTCTTCAGATAGTTTTTTCCCCGAAGCATGTCGAATGATGTAATCACACATGCTGGCAGGCGCTTCGGGGATGGCAGTATCAGTTTCTTCAACTAAAATTGGTTCTGATATTTTTATAGCTTCGGCTTCCAAAGTTTGCTCCTTGAAGGGCTCTGAAGGCCCAGCTTCAGCTTCAGCCTGTTGCGTCGAAGCTTCAGTAGAAGCTTCAGCAACTTCAACACTCTTTTTTGGAGTTGTGCTTGAAGACTTAATTGTCTCCAAGACATCTAGTACGTTTACCATTCTTTTCCTTTTTGGGGTCACTGTTGGACCCTTTTGGTTTTTTGCTGTTTCGGCATTTGCTGCAGGACTCAAAACTTCTGATGCTTTTTCCTTAGTCGGTTTTTTCACTTCTTCCATTTTTTCTGTGGATGGTGCTTCGGCCATCACTGCAATTTCTGGCAGCAAGGTTGGCTGTTCAGCTTCAGCGGCCGAAGATGCTTCTCCGGTAAACTCAGGCACCGAAGCTGGATCAATATGGCGTGGCCGGTGTGTGAGGACCTTTAACCTTTTTCCTTTCAGTTCTGGCTCGCTAGGAGCAGTTGCAGCTTCTTCTTTTTCAGAGGTTGTGTTTTTCCTTTTTTGCCCTCGGATGGGATAACGATAATCAGGGTAGAAGAACCCGACTGCATCAAACACCCGGTTGAGTCTCTTCTTTTTTCGGCCTCCGAAGGCTGCTGATAGTGCAGTATTTTCAGCCTTCGAATATGCCCCAAGTAGATCATCACTTAATGTTTCAATGCTTCTTAACCAGTCGTCGTCAGGTTCGACAAATTTGTCCCCATATTTGAATGTGTATTTTAATCTGACTAGTCCGCCTTCGTCGGATTCTTTGATGGTTTCCTTCGGCATTTCCCACTTTTCTGCAAGTGGCCATACCCTGAAGGCAATGTGTTCTTGGACCAAGTCCCTTGTCCCAATAAACGAGCAGACTACTCCGAAGGCCCTTTGGCATTCTTCGGCAGCTTCGTCCATTTCGACCTTCGGCCTTCGAAGACCGAAGCGTTGCCAGATTGGTCGCATAATGATACTCTTCACATTCTCTTGAGTCGTTAGGTCATTCTTTACATAAAACCATTCAGTCATCCAAGCTCCAGGCCACCTCTTCCGAAAGGTTGGCACAGGGCAGCTTGACCCGGAGCGGGCGCCGAAGCTGTAGCACCCAAAGTTGTTGTGGTATTGCTCTTTTCCCCAGGGCTTCGTCTCGTATAATAACTCATGAATATTGCAGAAGCTTTTAGCGTCTGGTTCCAAACCTTGGCTTCTCGCAGCCCAGACAAACACTCCCATTCTTATGATGGCTTCGGGAGTAATTTGATGCAGGAAGATTTGAAATGTTTTCAGTACCTCAATAACAAAGTCGCTCAAGGGGAAACGAAGCCCAGCCTTGAGGAAGCTTCGGAAGATTACAACTTCATCTTCTTCGGGGGTGGGAGAAGTTTTTTCCCCAGCATCAGCTCTCACAATAGATATGTCTCGGAAATATCGCCCCCTCATATTATCAATGTGACTCTGCTTGATGGTCGTTTTTCCGAAAACCGCGTGACTTGGTCGCCACGGTCGATCTTCGGCCTCTTCCCCGCTACTTTCTACATCAAAACTGTCGCTGTCATCAGTGTCTTCGGACAGACCTTCAAGAATTTCCTTGGTGATTTTCTCTGTATTGGTCTCCGCCATCGCCATAATGAACCCCAGATTCTTCTCCTCCTCAAGACTCAGCTTCGTCTCAGCAGGGATCTTCTTGCCTTCAGACATCTTCGGAAACGCTAAAAAATTGTTCCCGAGGCCGAAGCTTCAAAATCAAAAAGACCAACAAATCTTAGTGCAAGAGCTAAAAATTTTAAGTGGGTCGAAGCAGAAGGCTAGTGTGCGTACCAAATGAGTTCGCGATGTGATCTTATTTATACGTCTAGGGCGGTGAAAATTGAAAGGCCCCGCTTGTCAGTGGATGTTGCTATTCTAGCAAAGGGAAGGTGTTTTTTCGGACCTTCGGCTCAAGGCCTTCGTCCATATCGCAATCTGAATTTATTATTTACAAATTAATATTGCGAGGGGCTACTGTTGGGGCCTTCGTCCTCCGAAGGTCCTCAAAAACATGATTTGACAATGTTTTCCGAGTGGATTATGTGAACAGGTATTTTCGAATCCAGAATTATGAATATGGAGCACGGCCAGGACGAAGCCTGAACCAGACGAAGGTCGAGTGTAGCCGAAGCTGTGCGCAGGGAAGCTTCGGCGCGATGGCAGAAGGGGGAACCGACTTAAAGATGAAAAGACTTCGGGGGCCTCGACAGATTTCCATAAGCCGTTAACAAATGTAATGGACATGGATGTAATTTTACGTGGGCTGCGTCCCGCGTCTATAAATAGATGAACAGTACTCCCGTACTGTTCACGCTGACTTGGCATTTACTTTTGCGTCACGCTTGTGCTTTTTATCTTCTCTCAGGACCGAAGGTACATTTGTAATCTAAAATCATTTCTATTTTTCCATGTCAATAAAATAGAAATGATTCTATGATGATGCTTATATTATATTTCATGCTTTATATGAATCCTTCGTCATTACTTGTTATGCTCACGAAGGTATGTCTCTTATGACCTTCGTCCGAAGCTCATTATTTCCCGAAGGGACATAATGCTTCGAAGGACGAAGGACTTTAACACTTAACACTTTTTATGTTGCCTTGTTCTTAACTCTTAGCATTTGAGAACAAGTCCCCAACATTGTGCTAAGTCCGGCTGCACCCTTAGGCGACTTCTGCGCGGATAGTCTTCGCGATAGACATCGGAATTTTTCGCACTTGTTGTGCTAAGTCCGGCTGCACCCTTAGGCGACTTCTGCGCGGATAGTCTTCGCGATAGACATCGGAATTTTTTCGCACTTGTTGTGCTAAGTCCGGCTGCACCCTTAGGCGACTTCTGCGCGGATAGTCTTCGCGAGAGACATCGGAATTTTTTCGCACTTGTTGTGCTAAGTCCGGCTGCACCCTTAGGCGACTTCTGCGCGGATAGTCTTCGCGATAGACATCGGAATTTTTTCGCACTTGTTGTGCTAAGTCCGGCTGCACCCTTAGGCGACTTCTGCGCGGATAGTCTTCGCGATAGACATCGGAATTTTTTTCGCACTTGTTGTGCTAGTCCGGCTGCACCCTTAGGCGACTTCTGCGCGGACTTGTCGCACGCGAGGGTGGCTAGCGCTTAGCCTCGCGGTGACTTCGAATTGGTCGAATGCCGAAGACCGGTGTCGCGGTCTTCTTTCGACACATGTTTTTGCGGGGGATTTTTCTCACATATATTACATGGCTCCGCCTCGTTAAAAACCTCACCCCCCGGGAGGAAAAGAGTGCGGGCCGGTACAAGAGTGTTTGCGGTGAATTACAAGGGCGAAATCAGCCCTAAGTGGATCAAACAAAAAATTTGCGAAGGTTGTCGATGTTCCAGGAGTGCTCCAGGTCCTCGCCATTTGGCGTTGTGGGCCTGTAGGCACTGGGGGAAGCTTTTGTTTTGACTATGAAGGGGCCCTCCCACTTGGGCTCCAACTTGCTCTTGGACTCCGTCCGAGCTGTTCGGATGAGTACGAGGTCCCCCTCGCTGAACTCCCTCGGGATGACTGCATGGTCGCGCCATGCTTTGGTCTGGGCTTGGTATTTGTTTAGGGCCTGTAGGGCGAAGACCCGGTCTCCGTCAATGAGATCTTTTGAGGTTGGCTCGTCCACGTCAGGGACGGCTGACGGAACTGTACGCGGGGACCCATGCTTTATTTCTTGCGGGGTCATTGCCTCCGATCCGTATAGAAGGCGGAAAGGAGTGAACCCGGTCGCCCTGCACTCAGTTGTGTTTAGCGCCCAGACTGCCTCCGGTAACAAATCGGTCCATCTGCCTTTTTTTTCATCGAGGAGCATCTTCTTGACAGCTGTGAAGATTTTCCCATTGGCACGCTCCACGACCCCGTTGGACTGCGGATGATAGACTGAAGCGAAGGCAAGCTTGGTGCCGATGGAGAAACAGAAATCCTTGAAATCTTGGTTGTCAAACTGCTTGCCGTTGTCAACTGTTAGCTCGGACGGTACTCCGAAGCGGCAAACAATGTTCTGCCAAAAGAATTTTTGGGCAGTCTTTGATGTGATTGTGGAAACAGCCCTCGCTTCAATCCATTTGGTGAAGTATTCGACGGCTACGAAGGCGAACTTAAGGTTCCCCTGAGCGGTGGGCAGGGGCCCGACAATGTCCAGGCCCCAGCGTTGGAGAGGCCATGTATGGGCGATCAGCTTTGTATATTGCGAGGGGTTGCCTGACCGAGGAGAGAACTTCTGGCAGGCTTCGCAGGACCTTGTGACTCGATTTGCGGCGCAGATCATTGCAGGCCAGTAAAACCCTTGTCGGATCACCTTGGCTGCCAGGGCCCTTGGCCCTGCGTGCGAGCCGCACGTGCCACTGTGGACTTCGCGTAGGATCTGCATGCCTTCGGTTTCGGTGACGCATTTGAGCATTGGCTGACTGACCCCTTTCTTGTATAGTTGGCCCTCGATCAGAGCGAAGTCCCAGCTTCGATGCCTGAGGCGCTTTGCCTCACTGACGTCGGCTGGATGATAGTACCCCTGTAGGAACAGGGTTATTGGTGCCCTCCAGTCTTCGGTCATGATTAGGTTGACTATACGGTGGCCTTCGCTATCATTAGTTATCTGGAGCCCTTCGGGGCTCCGGACGGCTGGCGTGCCGATGGTGTGGAAAAACACGTCGGAGGGCAGGGGCTCGCCCCTGGCGGCGGCCTTGGCTAAGGCATCGGCCTCCTCGTTCCTGGCCCTATCCACATGCTGCAGGGTGAATCCCTTGAATTGTCTCTCGAGACTTTGGATAGCCGCGAGGTATTGCATGAGGGCAGGGTCTTTTGCTGCATAGTCTTTCTCGACCTGTCCGGCAACTATCTTGGAGTCTGTCTTGATGATACATGTGGTGACTCCGAGGGCCCTTAGCTTGCGGAGGCCGAGGATAACCGCTTCATACTCTGCTATATTGTTTGTACATTTGTCGGATTCCAGAGCGAAGTTGAGGCGTGCTGCATATCTGTGTTTGACTCCGGCTGGTGAGGTGACGACTGCAGCGACGCCTGCCCCCGCATGGCACCATGCACCGTCGCAATGGATGGTCCAGATCTTCTCTGTGGACGGGTCCGGCTGTGTTGCTGGCCCAGTCCAGTCGACGACGAAGTCTGCCAGGACTTGCGACTTGATGGCTGTCCTGGGCTCGAAGCTGATGTGGTAGCCGGAGAGTTCGACTGCCCACTTGGCAATCCTCACCGATGCCTCCGGGTTTCTGAATAGTTCGCCGAGCCCTCTGTCAGAGGTGACTCGGACCTTGAATGCTTCAAAGTAATGGCGCAGTTTGCGCGAGGACATGACAACTGCGTAGGCGATCTTCTCCAGCTCTGTCATGTTGCATTTGGACGGTGTCAGGACTTCGGAGACATAGTAAACAGGGCACTGTCTGACTGCGCCTTCGACTGACTGCTCCTGCACTAGTGCCGCGCTGACCGCGTGCGGCGAAGCCGCGACATAGAGCAATAGGGGGAGCGAGGAGTCGGGGCTGGTGAGGATGGCCAGCTCCGACAGGTACTGTTTGAGTGAGGCGAAGGCCGCTGCTTGCTCCGGTCCCCAGGCGAAGTCTTTCGCGCCGCGGAGTGTTTTGAGGAAGGGGAGACTTCGCTCGGCGGACCTGGAGATGAATCTATTGAGAGCGGCCAGTCTGCCTGTCAGACGCTGGACGTCCCTGACGGACTGCGGAGGCGACATGTCGACGATGGCCTGGATCTTGGTTGGGTTGGCCTCGATGCCGCAGTGTGACACCAAGTAACCCAATATCTTGCCCTGGCGAACACCGAAGACGCACTTTTCTGGGTTCAGGTGGAGTCGTGCATCTCGCATGTTCGCGAATGTCTTGGCGAGGTCGGCGAGGTGGTCCTCCTTATTCTTGCTGGCGACGACGATGTCGTCCACATATGTAAATATGTTTCTACCGACCTGCCCTTCGAGTACTGTTCTGGTGAGTCTGGAGAAAGTGGACCCCGCATTCTTGAGTCCCTCCGGCATCCTAATGAAGCAATAAGTGCCGAAGGGTGTTATAAAGCTGGTGCTAGCCTTGTCTTCCTCCTTCATGTATATCTGGTGATAGCCGGAGAAGCAGTCGAGGAGTGACATGACCTCGCATCCGGCCGCGCTATCGACTATTTTGTCGATCCGCGGCAACGGGAAATTGTCCTTCGGGCAGGCCTTATTGAGACTGGTGAAGTCTATGCACATTCGCCATTTCCCGCTTTTTTTCTGCACCATTACGACATTGGAGAGCCACGTGGGGTAAGCCACTGGCTCGATGAATTTAGCTTCTAGGAGGCGGTGCACTTCCGCCTTGGCGGCCTCTGTTTTTTCGTCGGACATTTTGCGGAGCCTTTGCTTTTTTGGTCGCGCCGAAGGGTCAATTCCCAAGCTGTGCTCAATTATGGATCGGCTGACTCCGACCAGGTCTAGGGCGGACCAGGCGAAGACATCTTTATTCTTGGCCAGGCAGCAGAGAAGCTTCTCTTCTTCATGTGACGTGAGGTCTTCGCTGATAGTGACTGTCTGCTTGGGCGTGGCCTGATCAAGGGGAACAGTCTTGGTTCCGTCTTGGCTCTGCAACTGTGCCTTCTCGTGCTGCTTGTCGGTTGGGCTGGCGGGCGCGGGGACCTCGCGCTGGGTCGAGAGGCAGTGTACGTTCCTCTGACCAGGCACGAAGTCCCGCTCTATGTTGCGCGCCGTCTGCTGGTTGCCGTAGATCGTGATAGCGCCTAGCGGACCTGGTATCTTCATACATAGGTACAGTCCGTGGATGGCAGCTTCGAACTTATTGATGGAGCCCCGGCCCATGATGGCGTTGTACGGATATACCATGTCGACAATGTCGAAGGTTACTTGCTCACTTCGGGCATTGGGTGCTACACCGAAGGAGAGGGGAAGCTCTATTTTGCCAACAGGAAAGGTGCCCTTGCCGCCGAAGCCATACAACGGATTGTCCGAAGGCTTGAGCAGACTGTGGCTTATACCCATGCGGTCGAAGGCATGGAGGAAGATGATGTCCGCCTGGCTGCCGTTGTCGACTAGGACTTTGTGTAGGTCCCAGCCCGCCACGCTGCAATTGATGACCATAGCGTCGATGTGGGGGGCGCTGCGCAGGTCGACGTCTCGTGCATCGAAGGTTAGCGGTATGTGGGACCACTTCGTCTGCACGACTGGGCCGGTGACCGCGACATGGTTGATGATGCGGTAGTGGTCCCGCTTCTGCCGCTTGGTGTCGAAGTCAGTGCTGGACCCCCCTGTTATCATGTGAATGACTCCGCGATATGGTTGATCGGCGAAGTCTTCCTGCTTTGGGGCATGGGGGATGTTTTGGTGTTGCTGGTGTGGTGGTGGGGTGGAGGAGGTACGATTTGTACTTCCTGATGGTGTTGGTAAGCGTGGTGCGGTGGATGCGGAGCGGGAGCGTGGATATATGGTGGGGGGGTGGCTGGTAATTATGCGCGACAATTATGGGGTTGTCGGCTGGCTGCGCCCGCGCCATTCTGTCTCTGGTGGCCTTCGTTTCGGGGCAGTCTTTGGTTTGGTGGGCGCAGTCTTCGCCGTGGAAAAGGCAGTAGAACCGGCGCGGCGGCTTCGCGCGCCCTCGGCCCCTGCCACGAGTTCCGTTTCCGCGGCCTTGGGGGGATATTCCTGGCGACGAGGGGGGTCAGCAGCAGGCTGCTGGTTTGCGATGTTGTGCACTTGCTGTTGACTGCGGCCATCTCGGCCGGAGTCTGGTTGCGGAGTCCTCGTCCATGTGCGGCTGGACTGCGGGGCATCTTTGGGCTTCCGCTGTGACTCAACTTTGCGCTGGTGGAGCTCTTCGGATTTGGCATATTTTTCAAAGAGCTGATATAGCTCCTGAAGGTTCTTGGGTGGATCTCTGATACAGTGGCTATAGAGGACGCCGGCCCGAAGGCCACTGATGGTGTAGTGGATAGCGATCTGATCATCGACGGAGGGCAGCTGTGACTTGAGCGTTAAGAATTTGTGGTAATACTCCCGCAGAGTCTCCTTTTCCAGCTGTTTGCAAAGCGAGAGCTCGGCCAAAGCGTCGGTGTCTGGGCGGTACCCTTGGAAGTTGAGAAGGAACTTGTCCCTGAGACTTCTCCACGAATCAATGGACAGCGGAGGCAATCTGGTGAACCAGGTGAGTGCTGGGCCCTCTAGGGCGATGATGAAAGACTTCGCCATTGTGGCGTCGTCCCCTCCGGCGGATGCAACGGCGACTTGATAACTCATTATGTATTGCGCCGGATCGGTGCTACCGTTGTACTTGGGATATGCCCCTACTCGGAAGTTAGCTGGCCAAGGCGTCACTTGCAGGTGTGGCGCCAGGGGACTTCGCTCATCGAGGTAGTTGACCCCTTGGAATGGCGCGCCGTGCTGGAAGGCGTAGTCATGTTGGGGGAAACACGGGTTCTCTTGCTGCGCCCGGTGCTGCAGGGGTGGGCCATGCTACAGGCCGAGGTGGCCTTCACGCGTGTCCTCCGGTTGCGCCCGGTGCTGCTGGAGGGGTGGCTCTTGCTGCAGACCGAGGTGGCCTTCGCGCTGCATCAGCGTGATCTCGCGCTCGAGGTCTTGGGCCTTCTGCTCCTCGTCGCGTATCATCTGCCGCACCTTGGCTAGTGCGGACACACGTTGGCGCTTGGCTTCCAGTATCTCTTTCTGCCTCTGGAGATTGCGGTTCTTGAGGCGCAGGGCGCGCAGCTGTAACTGTTCTTCTGTTGAGACGCCGAGGACCTCGCCGTCCTCGGTGAGATCCGCGCCCTCCACTGGGGCGAAGCCTGGGGGCGGCTGCGATTGTCCTTCGGGCCCGCAGGTGCGGAAGGTGTCGTCTTCGCAGGTGCGGGGAATGTTGTCTTCAGTGGGCTCTTGGTGGGTGGATTGGGTGAGGGCGAGGGCCTTGCCCTTTCTTGCGGCCAGCAGTGCTGCCTTCGCAGCCTCGTCAGCCTTCGGGTTAGCTCTCTTGGGTGCCATCGCGGGTGGTCTTGTCGTGGCACGAACGGTGGGCGCCAAATGTTGGAACTTGCTCTCAGTAGCAAGGAGGCCAACAAGGATGAACAGTGGTGACAACAGGGATACGTGCTCGGGGGCAAACAGCTCTGTTAATGTCTAGCCTCTCACGGGCACTGTGCGGGGGTATTTATAGGTATCTGAGTGCCCAGCGCCTCGTGTTAAAGACGCATGTGCCCTCGGACACCTAGTTTATCCCCAGAATATTCCCATAAAGCAGGGTTACAAGCTGTACTTACAAGAATGCCTTTACAAACTAGGCCCGTAACACAACGGCGGTCACGCGGGGCCCGTTACAATGGGCCAGATCACACGTGGGCCTCAGAGCAGGACGAGGCCGTGCTGCGGGGAGACGTCACCGCAGGCCTTCGTCTGGTGCTGAATGAAGCGAAGGGTGTCCCTGCCCGTTTTGTCTTCGTCAAACCAGCGACTGCAGCGAAAGGCGACGAGCGAAGGGTGGCGTCTTTGCCTTCGCCCCAACACACAGTAATTCAGTCAGCCAGATACCAGCAGACCTTGAGCGCTATCATGATAAAGCTATACGACATCGATCCTTTGTAGTGGGAGACCTGGTCCTTCGCCGAATTCTAACGGGGGAAGGACGGCACAAGTTGTCACCACTATGGGAAGGGCCATTCATTGTATCAGAGGTCACTCGGCCAGGATCATATCGGCTTACTCAAATGGATGGTACAGAAGTGGGGAATTCATGGAACATAGAGCATCTTAGAAAGTTTTACCCTTAGCAAGACCTCGAAAGCTATCGGAGCAACATTGTACTCTATAATGGGAGAATACATCATCAATAAAGTTTTCATTTTCAAGGGCATTCAAAGTAACCATCACTTGACTTTGATTCGATTGGACTTGGAATCAACGCGCTTACTTGACTTAGGGTGACCACTATACCCTACTAACGGAGCAATCGACTTAAGTCGGCGACAACTTAAGACGGTGCAACATGCTTGTTGGAGACTTGTTCTCAAATGCTATGAATTAAGAACAAGGCAACACAAAATGTTAAAGGTTAAGGCCCTTCGTCCAAGAAGCATTATTCCCCTTAGGATATAATGATCTTCAGACGAAGGTCATGAAGGATACACCTTCATGATTGCAGTATACATTTAATGAAAGAAGAAGCATGTAAAACATAGAAAACAACATGAATGATTATGTAACATTATTAGCTCATCTTCTATTATATTATCATGAATAAACAGAAGTAATACAGAATTACATTTGTACCTTCGGCTTGACATAAGGAGATAGTACAAGCGTAATGCACGAGCGAGTACAAATCAACGTGAACAGTACGGGGTACTGTTCATCTATTTATAGGCACAAGGCACAGCCTGTGTGAAATTACATTTATACCCTTTACAATTGATTACATTCATGACACAAACTATCATGGGTCAATCTGTCTTTTCATCTTTAAGTCGGTGCAACCCTTCGTATTAGGCATGACGTTATGCCGAAGTTCCCTATAAGGTAGTTTCGGCATAATTTCCATGCTGATCTTCCGAAGGTATTTCTTCTTACAGGACCTTCGGCTACGAAGCAGACCCCCAACAGTAGCCCCTTCTCGGTGCTAGATCGTTTTTCGTAACGAGCTTGATCTGTGAAAAATTGTACTAGGCTTCGGAATGCCGAAGGTCCAAAAACACCTTCCCTAAGCTCGTTGCCGAGAACGATTAAAATAATCCGAGCACGGTGTGGTCCCACCATGCGACGGGTATGCACGATCTGCTGATTCATTTTGCACGCACCATGGTCCACCGTGCAGTGAGTGCGGGTGACTGTTGAGCGGGTACGGGCGACTTGACGATTCACCTTCACACCTGCAGCACTATATAAACCGACGGGTAGGTGTGAAGTTACCACAACATTCATTGCCATTGCACTGTTGTGCTGCTGAAAAATTTAACCATAGCCGAAGCTTTCCCATCGCATTCTCAAGCAAAGCATCGTTTTAAACTAGCTTCGTCATAAGAGAGAGCTTCGTCAAAACCATAAAAATCATCAACATTCGTAAGAACTGCAAGGAAATCAACACCTGATGGCTAGAGTACGTTCAACCGCTAGGGTGACTCGCGACGGAGAAGAGGCCAAAACTACAGAGACTGCTCCGATCTCTGAAGTAATGAAACAATCGGGAATGGTTGTGACAGAGGTAGTTGCTGAGGAAGGTGCACCTGCTGTTGAAGCTAGATATGCTGACATGCCTATGATTATAATACTCTCATGCCATCCAAACCCAGCCATTTGGATTTTCGAAAATCTACCGTTTCTGAAGCTGATATGCCTATGATGATAAAGCTAGGCTACTTCGGAGAAGCTGAGAAGAAGCTGATTCGTTTTGGCGAAGAAGAAACCACTCCGACATCGGAAAAAGATGAGGTGGTAGTTTTCAGGAGCTTCTTCAGAGCATGATTGAGGATTCCTTTGAACGAAATGATTGGAGAGGTTTTGGAAAACTATGAGATCTATCTTCATTAGCTGACTCCTAACGCTATCGTTAGGCTCAGTGTCTTCATCTGGGCTCTCCGAAGCCAAGGAACAGACCCGAATGCCGAAGCCTTCTGCCGAGTGCACGAGCTTCATTATCAGACGAAGGCTAGATAAGATGGTCTTCATGAGAACTTTGGTTGTTACAATTTCACCTACCGCAAAGATATGAGGACTCCGGTGGTTAGCTATCGCACCAAGTGGCCAACTGGTTGGAAAAATGTGTGGTTTTATGTGAAGGCCGATGAGAAGAAGAGGGAGAAGCTCAAGGCGCTAGTACTGAGCCCTCTGAGCCTAAGCTTCGGGCTGACTAGGCCGTTGTGCCGTATGGAGCTGGGGTCCCCATGCCAACAAGCTGTGGCAGAATTCCGGGTGGTGGCCGAACAGATTAGCACAAGGGATCTAGTCCAAGAATATCTAGCCTATAGGGTGTTCCCGACGCTAAGTGAATGGAACATGCTGAAGCTAAAGGGGACAAAGGAGAAGAAAGAACTTGTGCGGCTACCTTATAAATTCAAATTTGAGAAACAGTTCAAAGGGCCATGTCAAGAATGGTTAGAAATGATAGAAACCATGTGCAACGAAATTTTGGGGAATTACACTAAAAAAGAAGATCAGTTGATGACTGCAGCCTTCGACACCCGACCGAAGCGAAGGTTGAATCGGGTGATGGATGCCCTGAACTTCGAATATCCTGATTATGAGCGATTGAACAAGGGTGCCGAAGGGCAAAAAAGAAAAAGGATTGTTAGTGTTCTGAGCAGACAAGCTACCAGAATGGTAAAGGAAGATGAAGAAATTCTGAAGAGGAAAAAATTGAGCCTTGAGCCAAAGGTAACTGCTCCGAAGAAGAGGAAAGCTGCGGCTCCAAAGCAAAAAACAACTGAAATAGAAGAAGAGACTCCTTCAACTCCTTCAGCTGCTGACGTGGAAGAAATTTTAAAGGTAATGACTAAATCCTTGCCTATCACGCTAAGTGCACTGGGGCCACATATGACGAAGCTTTTACAGAAGAAGGGGGAGCCCTCGGTAGTGAAGAAGTTTGCTGGGCCAAAAAGGCGGAGAATTATTACTGTAATTGAAGGCATTGAAGAAACACCACCACCGGCCTCGGCGTCAAAAACACCAGCTGCCGAAGACGCTGCAGCTACCGAAGCTGCCTCCGCCGAAGCTGCAACTGCCGAAGCTAAAACGGCCGAAGATACAAATCTGGAGAGCACTTTTTCTGATATTGATAAAATGCTTTTGAATATGGTCGCGGAACAAGCTGCTACAGCTGCCGAAGAGACCCTGGCCAAAGTGCCTGGGAAAGAGAAGGAGATCGCCGAAGATACTTTGGGGGAAAAGGATTTCAATTTTCAAAACATAATTGGTCAAAAGCTGTCTAAGGCTGAGAAAGAAGAGCTGAGAGATTATGCAATATCATGCGGCTATCAACCAGGAGCATTGCTCTTCGGCGGTATTGACGATGAAAGCTTAGGATGCCTCCGAGACCGAACTGGAGCGAAGATTATCGGTACTCTGTCGAAGAGTATTTGTAACACCCTGAATTTGGGGTATAAAATTTCTTTTCTAATATTCACCAAATTCAGGTGTTACCCTCTCTTTTCCTTACTTTTCTTCTCTTTCTCCTAAATAATGGAGTGTTATTTTGCTATATTAGCGTGAGCCCTAGAGGTGATTTTATTGTTGCATTCATGCCATTGTATAAGTGAAACAGGTGTCTGAGTCATGTTTATATACACCGTAGAAGGAATCAGCAGATTTTCACAATTTTTCCGAGTATTTTCCCTTTTCCGAAAATCAAAATTTATTTATTTGAGATACCTAAAAATATTTTTTATAAACTCCAAACATATTATTTGTGTCTTTAGGTGCCTTAATCTCTAATTAATTTACTTTGGTCTCAACTCAAAAAAGGAAATCCGTAAATCTATTTTTCTTATCTCACGTGTGTGGCATGGAGGATTTTCTTTTCTTTTCTTGCATGTGTTCCTGCATGCGATGGTGGTTGGAATCCCCAATTTTTTCGCACATGGATGGCCCACCCCCGCGTGCTCTTGCTCTCCCACGCGCGCATGCAGCAGCCGTGCCCACCGCACGCTAGGCCGCTCGGTCCAGTGCCCCCAGCCCATGCCCCCACGCTGCCTCGCCCCAGCAGCACGTCGTGCATGTCACCGCATGCGTGGGCAGGTTGCTCAGCCGCCGCTAGAGCCCTGTTCATCTTCCCAAACCATTTCTTTCTCGTCTTGCCGTGCTCATGCCGCCTCCCCATCGCTAAAACTGCCAGTGCCCATGCTGATGAGAAATCCAGGCGCCTGCGCATCCTCTTCCCTCCCCTAGTTCATTCCTCCCGTCGCCATGCATGCCAGTGGCGCCCATGTCGCAGCACCGCCATCGCGCAGTCCGCAGGCGTCGCTCCGTCTGTCTTCACCGTGTGCAGGTAGCTGCGCAGCGCTCATCGTCATGTGGAGGAACCCCGCCGAGCCTCGCCGTGTTCGCCTGCTCAGAGCCGCCCCTGCATCTTGTCGTCGCGTGCCTGCTTTGCCAAGGCCCTGGCTCACCGAGGCCTCCGCTCACTGGCCATGGTGGACGCAAGGTGTCGCTGTCAGCCATGGTGGCCGGCCCTGCGCGGCCAGGCCCCAGCACGGCGGTGCTCGCGTTTGGCATGGCTCTCGCGCTCGCGTCTAGCACAGCCTGCGTCTGTGCCCCCGACGCGGCCTACGAAGCCCCCACTCGGATTTTGCACGGCCCCGGCGCAGCAGCAGCCTCGCGCGTTCTCATGCCTCGCCGCGAGCTCGTCTGGCCGTCATTGCGAGGTGAGCATCGTCTACCCGTTAGTAGCCTTGTTTCACCATGTCGGCGTTTTAAATAATTAATTATATTTTTGTTAACTAACATTAGTTAATTAGACCTTTTAATTAAAATAATTTATAGTAGTTAACTTACGCTTTATAAATCCATGTCCACGTAATTAATAATAACTCAAATGTTTTGCTCTAATATTTGTTTAATATAAATACAGCGACTATTTAGTTTTGACCGTGTTTCGCGCGTGTTGTTCGTCCGTGTAATGCGTACTACTCGCCCGCTTCGTCGTAGCTCGGTAAATCGTTAATTGCGCGCTTTAACAAAATCTCTTCACCATATCGTTCTTGTTAAACACTTGATTAATTGTTTAGTTTTCAGTTATTAAAACAACAGTTCAATCGAATCTAGTCTATAATTTTAATTATGCATTTGTAGATACCTGGTAACGTGTTGATGCTGACTTGAAGGTTATATTTAACACCTATTTAATTTAAAAAACGACGTAGTTGAGTAGTATTCGTATGTCGCGACGTGTTTAGCCGCTAATGGTTAGTCATCCAATATATGTAACTTGCGTCGTAAACCCGTTACAACTCGTTTTAGTCGTATCAACTTCGTGACAGCATCGATTTCGTATTAGTAATGTTACCTTATCACGTCACAAGTCTATATTATCTAATTAGCTATTAATTCCATACTTATTAAAATGACATTCTAATTAAAACTGTTTTATAGTTTTAACTCGCGCTTTTATAAATAAATGTTAATTAACGTGATTAATACCAACTAAAATACTTTTCATTGATTATTTGTTTGTTGTTCGCACGCGACATCGTTTGCGCGTCATCGTGCTGTTCGCGCACATAGTCGCGTTGACTCACGCGTGTCGCGCATTGGCGTGCGTGTTGCTTCGCGTGTCGCAGTGTTGCTTCGCGAGCGTCGCCATGTGTTGTTCGCGAATGTCGCGTGTGCCGTTCGCACACGTTGTCGCGCACCGTTCGCGGGGGTCGTGCGGTGTCTGGGCGTGATAATAAATTGTTTTCGTTTATAGACACTCATGTTAGTAACGCAAATTTGTCAGGTCATATATGTTAGATAATTAACTTAAGATTCTCTCGACTAATATTCATTAGACTAATATTTCAATTAGATTAAATATGTAGTGTTCGACTGCGCTTTTATAATAAACATTAATATGACCAGTATTAACTTAACTGCTTTGTAATTATTTAATATTTGTTTAGTATAAACGCGTCACATATTTAGTTTTCCTCGTCTGTCGAGCGTGCTGCTCCGCACGTGGTGGCGTGGTGGTTGGCGCGTCGTTCGCACTCGTCGCGCACGTTGTTTCGTGTATCGTCAGCGTGCTATGTCGTGTGTGCCCGTGCATCATTGCACGCTGTCGTGTTGGGTTCGCTGTCGTCACGTTGTCTGCACTTGCTACGCGTGGTGCGCGCGCTAGGTCGCATGTGGTCGTGCTGTTTCACGCGTTACGTATTTCGTCTCGCTCCGCTAATTCGTCTCGCTTAGAGTCGCTGATGTTATTTAAATTACTTATTTAACTAAGAATTGTTAGTGTGGTCAGCTAATTAAAATTGTGCGATAGCTCTACTTTCATTTTAAAAAAATATTGATTAATATAATCAGGCCAAACTAAATGTTATGATTAATACTCGTTTAGTGTAGACGCGATAACTTCTCGATCGTTGCTCCGCCTGTCGTGTTTCTTTTTCCTCGCATGATCGTAGTAACACACTCTATTTCATTTTGCATATTTTATTATGTTTTTTATTTGAATTGTGTAATATTCTTATGCATATGTATATATATATATGTTTGTTTGTTTGTTTGTGCCTATTTGTATTCTATGTGCGTCGCGAATAGATTGCGATCTGTTTCCGAGCTTCGAGGAATCGACGGTCAGGCTTTGGCAACCAAGTGATCGAACTCTTCGAGTTCTACGAGGCTGAAGACCCTGAGCATCTATTTGGTGAAGGCAAGTGTCCTCTGACCCATTATGTCCCATTCACTTTTAATGCACTGTCCCGCATTACTTAATTGAAACCTAAGGATTGACTAGCTTTCTATTTACCTTATCCTTGTTTACCTTTTGGGTTATCATGGTTAACATTGTGCTATTGCTTTACTTTAATCAATGAACATGATGTGAATACTTATGATACTATGATGTTATCCCGATGATGTTCCTGTGATACTTTAGGGGGCTCAGGCTATTTCCTGAGTGCCTCTCCGTAAGGACCTGTTTGGGAGTGACAACCCAGGATAACAGTGCAACCATGAGCGTGAAATGGAATGCCCTTAGCTAATTAATTAGAGGAACTAGAGGTGTAGTTGCTTCGCCGTCGTGCCGTCAATGGGGTCCAAGCACAGTGCTTGCTCTGCTGAGGCTGAGTGCCGAGGTTCTTTCGTTTTGCTTTTGTTAGTCACCCTCCTGCGGGGAGAGGTACTGTGTTTATCAAACTGGAGAAACCTAACGGGCGGCTATGAACTCTAGGGAATCTTTGTAAAAGCTACGTAGTGATACCCTGCCGGACCACATAGGAAGTGATCAATGGGGATTAGCTCTCCCCGGGCAGAAAGGGAATCATGACTCGTGGGTAAGTGTGCGACCTCTGCAGAGGGTTAGAAACTGATATATCAGCCGTGCTCATGGTTATGAGCGGCCTTTGGATCCTCTTTGATTAGAGGTACTTGATCAGAGATGGTTGGTTTACAGATGATGATGATGATGGTTATGACTATGGTAATGGTAAGTGGTATTCTTTCCGTTTGGAAAGGGTACTTTGGGTTAATAACTTGGGTTAATGTTAAAACCTGGCTCTCAATTAATAATAATAACCTGACCAACTAAAAGCAACTGGTTGACCTAAACCCCAAATAAAGCTAGTCCACTACAGCCAAACGGGACATTTGCTGAGTACGTTGATGTGTACTCACCCTTGCTTTCACAAAACACCAGGTTGCCTTTGGTGCAATCTATGCTTAGGTAAAGAAGAAGGCGTCGAGGCGAATCTCCAGGAGTTCCAGGACTTCGACGAGTTCGAGGATTAGGCTAGCGACCTCCCCCAGTCAGCTGCCTGTGGTGGGTTTATTTACGTTGGCTACGTTTCTGTTCTGTGTACTTTGGTTATATTATGTAAATGACTCTAGTCTTTCATATTATTACTTATCTTTATTGTTATTCGAAGCATTGTGCTATGATGAGTCATTTATGTAATCGCCGTGTACGTGAATTTCTGATCCTGGCACGTACATGGTTCGCATTCGGTTTACCTTCCAAAACCGGGTGTGACATAAGTGGTATCAAAGCCAGGTTGACTGTAGGACCGCTGACCTAGAGTAGCATTGGTCGTTTTAAGGACTTATTGATTATTACTTCATCTCATCCTTGATTTTGCTTCAAAATATTAGTCACCTCGACTAATTCTATGTTGTGCTCCTATATGCCCCCTTGCCAAAAAGTATTTTATTCTAGTATGATCTATACTTCTCTCAATCTATTAGATCTGATCTCATCTTGTGCTTGCGACATCTTTGTATATGCCCCCTGACCATAGCCTTTAGTCTTTTGGGACTCTCTCCTCATCCATTATTAAATTGCTACTATTTGACCATCTCTATTCCATTTTGTTATTGACATGCTCGTATCCTTGCATTTTTAATACCCTTATCCCTTAATCTAAAGCACTTACCCTTGTACCTCTACTGCCTATTCAAACATTTAGTTTATATGTCCATGATCTTACTGTCTTTTGAGACCCTTACCTATTCCATTGATAAGTCGCTATCTTTTTGGCAATTTGTACTTTCTTGGTCTTGGTATGCTCGTACCATTGGAATCTTGCATACTCTTATTTTTATATATGCTTACCTTTATGTCCCAATATCTGTTTGAAATATTTCAGTTAACACGCCCTTGACCACCCTTGTTTCCTAATGATCCATGAGTGATCATTTTATTTTGCACACCTGTAGTATCTCGCGAGTTTGTAACCTCATCCTTGTTGTGCTTTTGTTTCTTATTGCCTTTACCCTTCTCATCTCTTAATCTTACCTTAGTGATTACGTTATGTTCGTTATCTAAAACCTCCAATCTCCCACCTTAGTTCAAGCGTGGTCTCTTACTTATCTCACCCTTGACTATATCCTCTTCTTTACCGCGTGTAGGCCCAGACTTAACTCCATTCGTTATTGTATTTGTACCACTTGCTCTTCTATGCCTTTATCTTTTCTCTTACACCCTTGTCCGTTAACGCCTTTGGCCCTTGCGATATTTATGTTTTCTACCTAAATGCTTACCTTAAACTTATCCTTTAAATCCTCCCCTTTCTTTCAACCCAGTTTGAGAGTTGCGAGTTACCTACCTCTCCCTTGATTTCTTTTCACCTCTTTTCGTCTTACAAGTGTTGTCTTAATTCCATACTTTGCTGTGTTTTGATTTTCTATCACCATCACCTTGTCATCCATCGATCTTACCTTGATACTCATCTTTATTCATACTCAAAAAAAATCTCCGCTCTTCCACCTCAAATTGAGAGTGGCAGTTTACCTATCTGGCCCTTGGACGTACCCTCTCTTTTTTTATATTTGCACGTCCTGTCTTAACTCCACCCTCTGTGGTATTTATATCCTTGGTTCTTATACCCATTTACCTCCTCTTCTACATCCTTGTCCATTATTACCTTTAAACCCTCGTGATACCTATGCCCTTGCCCACATGCTTATCCTGAACCTACCCTTTAAAGCCTGCTCTTTTCCATCGCTATTTGAGGATAATGCCTCACCTACTTCACCATTGATTGCTTCCCATTCTTTGATACCTCGCACGTTTTGTCTAAAGTACCTCCTTGGTTGTGTTTGTCTGTTATCACCTTAACCCTTGTCATCCCTTGATCTTTACCATGATGCTTATCTTGCACCTGCATTTTAAAGCCTCCTCTCCCATTTCATTTCAAGAGTGATGTCTTGCCTATCCCGCTCTTGTTCATTCCCTTTTTCCTCTGTCGCGTTGCAAGTCTTGTCCTAACTCTATCTTTTGGTGTGTTTTTTCTTTCACCTCCCTTACCTTTGTAATCTCTAGATCTTTCCATGATGTTATCTTATGCCTACCTTTTGAAATATCATCTTTTCCATCTCGATTTGAGAATGGTGTTTTACCTATCCTGACCTTGGTTGCATTCTCTCCCTTGTCGATTACAATCATTGCTTTAGCTCCATCCTTTACTATGCTCACACCCCATCCTACATGTTTTATCGCTCCCCTTGTATTTTGATGGCCTTAAAGTAGTTTCCCCTTGGTAAGGAAAGACCACCATTTAATTAAAAGGAACTTATATCAACGAGATGTTTGTTGCTGAATGCTTGTGATGTTTGTCTTTGTGGTATGACTGATTTGCTTCTTTGTGATGAGTGTTGATGTGTTGCGGCCCTTGGTCCGCAATGGCATCAGTTCACTAGGTGAGTGCCATATATTTAAGTAGTTGGGTTCTCCCCCTGCTCTCTCTAATTTGTCTTTACTTACCTTTTCTCGTTATTCCTTCTTCTTGCACCTGTCCATTTGGCAACCTCCAACTCCTCCAAATCAGTCAAGATCAGAGTCGACAGCATCTTCACCAAGTGCATATCAACGCTCGTGTTAAGGGGGTTAGCCGCTAACCCCAATGAAGACAATGTGACCAACATCAACCAACAAGATCAGAGTGGCACAGCGAAAGCGTGTGTGGGTCCTAACCCACAGGTCCAAGAGATCCTCAAGAATTGCATCAATTGGTCTCAAGCATCTGAAGGTCAAAGCAACCAATCCGCAAGTTAAGCTTGCCGAGTCAAAGTCAACTCAAGGAAGTCATGGACAACCTAAGAACCAACCTTGTTTTCTTGCTAGCTTCTTCTTGAATCTCGGGGGCAAGATTCCTGTTAAGGTGGTTAGATCTGTAACACCCTGAATTTGGGGTATAAAATTTCTTTTCTAATATTCACCAAATTCAGGTGTTACCCTCTCTTTTCCTTACTTTTCTTCTCTTTCTCCTAAATAATGGAGTGTTATTTTGCTATATTAGCGTGAGCCCTAGAGGTGATTTTATTGTTGCATTCATGCCATTGTATAAGTGAAACAGGTGTCTGAGTCATGTTTATATAGAACGTAGAAGGAATCAGCAGATTTTCACAATTTTTCCGAGTATTTTCCCTTTTCCGAAAATCAAAATTTATTTATTTGAGATACCTAAAAATATTTTTTATAAACTCCAAACATATTATTTGTGTCTTTAGGTGCCTTAATCTCTAATTAATTTACTTTGGTCTCAACTCCAAAAAAGGAAATCCCTAAATCTATTTTTCTTATCTCACGTGTGTGGCATGGAGGATTTTCTTTTCTTTCCTTGCATGTGTTCCAGCATGCGATGGTGGTTGGAATCCCCAATTTTCTCGCACATGGATGGCCCACCCCCGCGTGCTCTTGCTCTCCCACGCGCGCATGCAGCAGCCGTGCCCACCGCACGCTAGGCCGCTCGGTCCAGTGCCCCCAGCCCATGCCCCCACGCTGCCTCGCCCCAGCAGCACGTCGTGCATGTCACCGCATGCGTGGGCAGGTTGCTCAGCCGCTGCTAGAGCCCTGTTCATCTTCCCAAACCATTTCTTTCTCGTCTTGCCGTGCTCATGCCGCCTCCCCATCGCTAAAACTGTCAGTGCCCATGCTGATGAGAAATCCAGACGCCTGCACATCCTCTTCCCTCCCCTAGTTCATTCCTCCCGTCGCCATGCATGCCAGTGGCGCCCATGTCGCAGCACCGCCATCGCGCAGTCCGCAGGCGTCGCTCCGTCTGTCTTCACCGTGTGCAGGCAGCTGCGCAGCGCTCATCGTCATGTGGAGGAGCCCCGCCGAGCCTCGCCGTGTTCGCCTACTCGGAGCCGCCCCTGCATCTTGTCGTCGCGTGCCTGCTTTGCCAAGGCCCTGGCTCACCGAGGCCTCCGCTCACTGGCCATGGTGGACGCAAGGTGTCGCTGTCGGCCATGGTGGCCGGCCCTGCGCGGCCAGGCCCCAGCACGGCGGTGCTCGCGTTTGGCATGGCTCTCGCGCTCGCGTCTAGCACAGCCTGCGTGTGTGCCCCCGACGCGGCCTACGAAGCCCCCACTCGAATTTTGCACGGCCCCGGCGCAGCAGCAGCCTCGCGCGTTCTCATGCCTCGCCGCGAGCTCGTCTGGCCGTCATTGCGAGGTGAGCATCGTCTACCCGTTAGTAGCCTTGTTTCACCATGTCGGCGTTTTAAATAATTAATTATATTTTTGTTAACTAACGTTAGTTAATTAGACCTTTTAATTAAAATAATTTATAGTAGTTAACTTACTCTTTATAAATCCATGTCCACGTAATTAATAATAACTCAAATGTTTTGCTCTAATATTTGTTTAATATAAATACGACGACTATTTAGTTTTGATCGTGTTTCGCGCGTGTTGTTCGTCCGTGTAATGCGTACTACTCGCCCGCTTCGTCGTAGCTCGGTAAATCGTTAATTGCGCGCTTTAACAAAATCTCTTCACCATATCGTTCATGTTAAACACTTGATTAATTGTTTAGTTTTCAGTTGTTAAAACAACAGTTCAATCGAATCTAGTCTATAATTTTAATTATGCATTTGTAGATACCTGGTAACGTGTTGATGCTGACTTGAAGGTTATATTTAACACCTATTTAATTTAAAGAAACGACGTAGTTGAGTAGTATTCGTATGTCGCGACGTGTTTAGCCGCTAATTGTTACTCATCCAGTATATGTAACTTGCGTCGTAAACCCGTTACAACTCGTTTTAGTCGTGTCAACTTCGTGACAGCATCGATTTCGTATTAGTAATGTTACCTTATCACGTCACAAGTCTATATTATCTTATTAGCTATTCATTTCATACTTATTAAAATGACATTCTAATTAAAACTGTTTTATAGTTTTAACTCGCGCTTTTATAAATAAATGTTAATTAACATGATTAATACCAACTAAAATATTTTTCATTGATTATTTGTTTGTTGTTCGCACGCGACATCGTTTGCGCGTCATCGTGCTGTTCGCGCACATAGTCGCGTTGACTCACGCATGTCACGAATTGTCGTGCGTGTTGTTTCGCGTGTCGCAGTGTTGCTTCGCGAGCGTCGCCATGTGTTGTTCGCGAATGTCGCATGTGCCGTTCACACACGTTGTCGCGCACCGTTCGGTGTCTGCGCGTGATAATAAATTGTTTTCGTTTATAGACACTCATGTTAGTAACGCTAATTTGTCAGGTCATATATGTTAGATAATTAACTTAAGATTCTCTCGACTAATATTCATTAGACTAATATTTCAATTAGATTAAATATGTAGTGTTCGACTGCGCTTTTATAATAAACATTAATATGACCAGTATTAACTTAACTGCTTTGTAATTATTTAATATTTGTTTAGTATAAACGCGTCACATATTTAGTTTTCCTCATCTGTCGCATGTGCTGCTCTGCACGTGGCGGCGTGCTGGTTGGCGCGTCGTTCGCACTCGTCGCGCGCGCTGTTTCGTGTATCGTCAGCGTGCTATGTCGTGTGTGCCCGCGCGTCGTTTGCACGCTGTCGTGTTGGGTTCGCCGTCATCACGTTGTCTGCACTTGCTGCGCGTGGTGCGCGCGCTAGGTCGCATGCGGTCGTGTTGTTTCACGCGTTACGTATTTCGTCTCGCTCCGCTAATTCGTCTCGCTTAGAGTCGCTGATATTATTTAAATTACTTATTTAACTAAGAATTGTTAGTGTGGTCAGCTAATTAAAATTGTGCGATAGCTCTAGTTTCATTTTAAATAAATATCGATTAATATAATCAGGCCAAACTAAATGTTATGATTAATACTCGTTTAGTGTAGACGCGATAACTTCTCGATCGTTGCACCGCCTGTCGTGTTTATTTTTCCTCGCATGACCGTAGTACTCACACTCTTTCATTTTGCATATTTTATTATGTTTTTTATTTGAATTGTGTAATATTCTTATGCATATATATATATGTTTGTTTGTTTGTTTGTGCCTGTTTGTATTCGATGTGCGTCGCGAATAGATTGCGATCTGTTTCCGAGCTTCGAGGAATCGACGGTCAGGCTTTGGCGACCAAGTGATCGAACTCTTCGAGTTCTACGAGGCTGAAGACCCTGAGCATCTATTTGGTGAAGGCAAGTGTCCTCTGACCCATTATGTCCCATTCACTTTTAATGCACTGTCCCGCATTACTTAATTGAAACCTAAGGATTGACTAGCTTTCTATTTACCTTATCCTTGTTTACCTTTTGGGTTATCATGGTTAGCATTATGCTATTGCTTTACTTTAATCAATGAACATGATGTGAATACTTATGATACTATGGTGTTATCCCGATGATGTTCCTGTGATACTTTAGGGGGCTCAGGCTGTTTCCTGAGTGCCTCTCCGTAAGGACCTGTTTGGGGAGTGACAACCCGGGATAACAGTGCAACCATGAGGGTGAAATGGGATGCCCTTAGCTAATTAATTAGAGGAACTAGAGGTGTAGTTGCTTCGCCGTCGTGCCGTCAATGGGGTCCAGGCACAGTGCTTGCTCTGCCGAGGCTGAGTGCCGAGGTTCTTTCGTTTTGCTTTTGTTAGTCACCCTCCTGCGGGGAGAGGTATTGTGTTTATCAAACTGGAGAAACCTAACAGGCGGCTATGACCTCTAGGGAATCTTTGTAAAAGCTACGTAGTGATACCCTGCCGGACCACCTAGGAAGTGATCAATGGGGATTAGCTCTCCCCGGGCAGAAATGGAATCATGACTCGTGGGTAAAGTGTGCGACCAAAGCAGAGGGTTAGAAACTGATATATCAGTCGTGCTCACGGTTATGAGCGGCCTTGGGATCCTCTTTGATTAGAGGTACTTGATGGTGATGATGGTTATGACTATGGTAATGGTAAGTGGTATTCTTTCCGTTTGGAAAGGGTACTTTGGGTTAATAACTTGGGTTAATGTTAAAACCTGGCTCTCAATTAATAATAATAACCTGACCAACTAAAAGCAACTGCTTGACCTTAACCCCAAATAAAGCTAGTCCACTACAGCCAAACGGGACATTTGCTGAGTACGTTGATGTGTACTCACCCTTGCTTTCACAAAACACTAGGTTGCCTTTGGTGCAATCTATGCCCAGGTAAAGAAGAAGGCGTCGAGGCGAATCTCCAGGAGTTCCAGGACTTCGACGAGTTCGAGGATTAGGCTAGCGACCTCCCCCAGTCAGCTGCCTGTGGTGGGTTTATTTACGTTGGCTACGTTTCTGTTTTGTGTACTTTGGTTATATTATGTAAATGACTCTAGTCTTTCATATTATTACTTATCTTTATTGTTATTCGAAGCATTGTGCTATGATGAGTCATTTATGTAATCGTCGTGTACGTGAATTTCTGATCCTAGCACGTACATGGTTCGCATTCGGTTTACCTTCCAAAACCGGGTGTGATAGTATTGGTTTCCCGAAGCTTGAGGCCGACATCAGCCGCTACCGACGACAACATATCGTCGGTAGTTTATTCTATTCTAATTTCAAGGTAAAAACTTTACTTCGGCTTTTCATTGTTTTAACGACGAAGGTGTTTTCTGACGAAGGTTGTTTTTGCGCAGAGCATGCTATTGAGTAAAGCCTTGAGAATGCAACAGGACCTTGAAGATAAAAAACATGAGGTTATAATTGAAGGCTTAGAGAGCAAAATAAAAGATCACGAAGCTGCTCTTGAAAAGAAAGATTTTGAACTCCAATCAATGGAAGGCTTACTGGCGGAAGCCCAAGCTAAAATTGCCAGGTTGAATAGTGAACTCCTCGCAAAGACAGAAAGCTTCGAACAAGAAAAGTAGAAATTGGATGCGAAGCTTGAGGCTGAAGTTGAGAAAAGTTCAAATTTACAAAAATCATTGAAAGAGCTTCAAGATAAATGTCTAGACTTCGGCAATCGATGCGTGCAGCGGCTGAAGCAGGTCTTCTACTCTGTTGGGGCCAGTTCCGAGAAGTTTAAACCTTCAGCTGAAGACCTGCCATCGACTTTTGAACATATTGATGGCGAAGTTGATGCTCTTGACGAAGTTATAGCTGGGCACGTCGATTTCTGTGCCCTGCTAGCTTCTCGGGGCACAGCTGTTGCCTTCATGAAAACTGGTTGCACACATGGGAAAATTGTCAATAGACCTAACATCAGTTTATCACCAGCAGACTTAACTGATATCCCTAGTCTGGCCCGAAGCATAGGAAATAGATTTATAACACAAATCTGGACGAAGGGTGGGCGAAGCTTAGCTGGTGATGAAGCTCGAAGTCACCTCAAGCCGGTAATAAACTCATACCTGGTGCTTACCTTTTCCTTGAAACTTGACTTTACCTTATAACACTTTGTTATGTACAGGACGACGAAGCCGAAGAGCAATGATCCGAAGCTTTTGGCGGATGGTGATGAAGTGACGAAGCTGAAGACACTACTATGAAAAAACATTTTAGAGAAATTCTTGAATTACCCTTGTAAAAAATATTGTAATTTAGGAACCAGACACTATTCTGTAAATTTGTCCATACCTTGTAATATATTTTTACCTTTCTATCCATGTATGAACTGCTTTGATGTGGACGAAACTTGTATTTTTTGAGCCGAAGGCAAAAAACAACTTCCCTTCTTTTCGTACACAACGAAGCATAAATCTGCTTCCTTTTTCTCTTGCCGAAGCCTTGTCATTAGAGCCGAAGCAGTTGTCTGTACTTCTATGATATGATGATGATGATCCTACGAATGTCTAAATGAATGTGTATGAATGCGATGAATGATGTAATGTATTGTGCAAATGAATGTCCAAACGCACGCTATCGAAGCCACATCCAAACTCTGCATTCCATTAGGAATGACTGAAATCTCTTTGCCGTTTATTTTTCGGCTGCACCGCTTATTTTTCGGTGTAAGTTCTGCATCCCCTTAGGAACGTCTTTTGAACTTCTTCGCCTTCTATTTCGGCGGTATAAGTTCTGCATCCCCTTAGAAACGTCTTTTGAACTTCTTCGCCTTATATTTCGGCGGTATTTGGCTCTGCATTCCCTTAGGAACGACTTTTGAGCAGAAAACTTACGCTGCGCTCCCTTAGGAACGACTTTTTGTAGCTTCGTCGTGCTCTGCATCCCCTTAGGGACGACTTTTGAGCTTCTCCCTGTTTTTTTCTCTCTACACTCGATGGTGCCCGCTCAGATGTTACATTTTACATTCTTTTTCGGGGGATTTTGCTCTCATGGAGCTGAATAAGAAAAGAAAAAATTACAAACTATGGCCCCATTAAAAACCTTTCTCCCCCTTTGGAAAGGAAAAGGGTGCCATAAGAAAAAATGAAGAAAGATTACATCTGATTACACGTAATATTGTCAAAGCTCATCCGCATTCCAAGATCTAGGAATGTCGTTGGCGTCTATATCCTTCAACCTGTAAGAACCGGGCCTCGACAAAGATACCACCAGAAAAGGTCCTTCCCACTTCAGCTGTAGTTTGCCTACTGTGTCCGGATTAGCCACTATCTAAAGCACCAAATGCCCTGGCTTGATATTTTTCAGCCGGACTTTTCTGTCGCGCCATTTTATTGTTTCGGCTTGATATTTATTGATATTTTCTACAGCCTGAAGTCTGGTCCCTTCTATAGTGTCTTTTGCCACGTGATAATCAGCTTCATCTTCTGCCGAAGCTGTTGTTCTTATTGACCCCGCTTTAGCTTCTTCGGGGGTTATAGCTTCGTCACCAAATAATAACTTGAATGGCGTAAAGCCTGTTGATCTTGATACAGTCGTATTGTGGCTCCACACCACTTTAATCAACTCATCTGGCCACTTTCCTCTGGGTTGATTAAAGATTAGCTTCATTATTCCTGTCATTATAATACCATTTGCTCTTTCGACAAGTCCATTTGACTCTGGATGTCTGACTGACGCAAAATGAATCTTCGTGCCAATTTGATCACAGAATTCCTTGAAAGCTTCGGCATCAAACTGTGTTCTGTTGTCCACAGTTATAGCCTTCGGTACGCCGAAGCGACAAACAATGTTTTGCTAGAAAAATTACTGGACTGTGACCGAAGTTATTGTGGCCAAAGGCTTCGCTTCAGTCCACTTGGAAAAATATTCTACATCCACCACAACATATCTTAAATTGCCTTGTGCTGGTGGAATTGGACCTAACAAATCCAGGCCCCATCTTTGCAATGGTCAGGTTGGCTGTATTAACTGGGTTAGCGACGAAGGTTGTTTCTGGTCTCTTGCACATTTTTGACAATTTTTGCACTTTTGAACCAGATCTGCTGCATCCGAAGCTGCCATCGGCCAATAAAATCCTTGTCTGAAGACCTTCCCCAGCAAAGGCCTAGACCCAATGTGAGATCCACACAAACCTGCATGTATTTCTTTCAACAGCTCTATACCTTCGGTTCTAGATAAACACTTGAGAAGTGGAGAGCAGACTCCATGTTTGTATAGCTCCCCTTATATTATCTCATATGGCCTTGTTCTTGCCTCCATTCTCTTATTATAAGCTTCGTCATCTGAAAGACAATTACCTTGGAGGAAAGATATAATTTCAGTCCTCCAATCTTCACTGTGTACCGGAGAAATAGTAAGCACTGCTCTCTCCATGAGTTCAACCGAAGGTGCCTTTATTGTTTCAAAAAATACTTCCGAAGCTAGAGGGAGTCCCTGGGGCACCGATTTGGCTAGTAAATCTGCGTGCTCATTTTCACCTCTTGGAATATTCTTAACAGAAAAACCTTCGAAAGAAGCCTCCAACCTTCGAACTGTATCCAGATATCTTTCAAGCTTCGGATCTCTTGCCTTGCTACTTTTGTCCACATGGCCAGAAATAACTTGAGAATCAGTTTTTAGAATGGCCCTTCTTATACCCATTGCCCTTAACTTCTGGAGCCCCAACAGAAGTGCTTCGTACTTAGCAATATTATTTGTGCAACTGAAATCAAGCTTGGCTACATCACATGTTTTGACTTTTGAGGGTGCCACTAGGACCGCAGCCGCTCCTCCACCGAAGGTTCCCCAAGAACCATCGCAGAACACTGTCCAAGCTTCGACATCTTTGTTTACTTCTTCTTCGTGAGCCCCTGGCGTCCAATCAGCGATGAAGTCTACTAACGCTTGGGACTGGATTGAGGATCTATGCACATAATCAATGGTGAATTTATTAAGTTCTGCAGCCCATTTCCCAATCATTCCAGTACCTTCTCTGTTCCTCATAATATCCTTCAGAGGCTGTGACAAAGGAACAATTATGTGATATGCTTGAAAATAATGCCGAAGCTTTCTGGAGGCCATTAACACAACATATAGCACCTTTTCCCAATTCGGTGTAATTTTTCTTTGACAGACTCAAAACTTCGGAGACGAAGTACACTGGAGCTTGCTTTTTGACTTGGCCATCTAGCTTCTCCTGTACAAGTGCCGCACTTACTACCGAATGTGAAGCTGCGACATACAGGAGCAATGGAGCCCCTGGCGAAGGTGGAGTTAACGTTGTTAAATCAATCAAATATTGCTTCAGCTCTTCGGAGGCCTTTTGCTGAGCCGGACCCCATTAGAAGACTTCGGCTGACTTTAGTATTTCAAAGAAAGGCAGATTTCTTTCTGCTGATCTGGATATAAATCTGTTCAATGATGTTAATCTACCTGCCAGCCGTTGAGCTCCTTTCTTTGTGCTTGGTGGTTCCATACGAAGGATAGCTTCAATCTTGCTTGGGTTAGCTTCAATTCCCTTTGTTGATACTAGACAGCCAAGGAACTTGCCCTTCTTCACCTCGAAACACATTTTTCTGGATTCAACTTCAAACCAGCTTGCCTGAAATTAGCAAATGTCTCTTGTAAATCAGCAATGTGATTTTATTGCTTCGTGCTTTTAACTATGATATCATCAACATAAGTCACCACATTCCTGCCTATTTGAGAATGAAGGACTCTGGCTTTCATTCTGCTAAAGCTTCCTCCAGCATTTTTGAGCCCCTCAGGCATCCGAAGATAGTAATATGTGCGACTTGGGGTTATGAAGCTAGTTTTCGGCTCATCTTCCTTCTTCATCTAGATTTGGTGGTAGCCTGAGTAACAATCTAGTAGACTCATGAGCTCTGACGAAGCTGCTACATCTACTAGAGAATCTATCCTTGGCAATGGGAACTCATCTTTTGGACAAGCTTTCTTAATATCTGTAAAATCAATGCACATTCTCCATTTACCATTGGCCTTCTTCACCATAACAGTATTAGCTAGCCACTCTGGGTATTTGACCTCTCTAATAACTCCAGCGCTAAGAAGCCTCTTTACTTCGTTCTGAGCACCTTCAGCTTTGTCATCAGACATTTTCTAAAGCCTTTGTTTTCTTGGCCTGAAAGATGGATCCACATTGAGTGAATGCTCAATGACATCTTTGTTGACACCGCAAAGATCATTGGCTGACCAAGCAAAGACATCTTTGTTGTTGAATATAAATCTTAGCAAATTCTTTTCCTGCTCTTCAGATAACTGAGACCCCAGCAGTACCTTTTGTTCTGCTATATCTTCACATAGGAGCATAGGCTTCGGCTAATCCGCCTAAGCAGCCTTCTCTCTTTTGTATCGATACTGCTCACAGGCTTTGGCTCCATCTATGTTATGGATTGCCTTTGAATCTGTCCAGTTTCCTTCGGCCTTCCTGGCAGCTTCTTGACTGCCATGAACAACAATGGGCCCTTGTTTTGAAGGTATCTTCATACATAGATATGTTGGGTGAAGTATTGCTTCGAAAGCATTAAGTGTCCCATGACCAATGATTGCATTGTAGGGGTACTCCATATCAACAATGTCAAACACAACCTGTTCAGTCCTTATATTGTGGACAAAGCCGAAGGTTACTGGCATTGTGATTTTGCCAAGTGCTACAATTTGCCTTCCTCCAAAGCCACATAAAGGATGTGTAGCATCATGAATTTTATCTTCTGGCTCTTGCATCTGTCTGAAGGCCTTAGCAAATATGATATCTGCTGCACTGCCTGTATCAACCAGAACATTGTGGACCAGAAATCCCTTAATGACACAAGATATGACCATAGCATCATTATGAGGGTAATCTTTGAGCTGAAGGTCCTCCTAGGAGAAGGTGATTGGGACATGGGACCATTTCGACTTGATGAAGGGTCCCTGCACCCCAACATGCTGCACCCTTCTCTGTGCTTCCTTCTTCTGCTTCTTGTTAGCCAGCTCTGAACCTAAGCCGCCTGTTATCGGAAGCACCAGCTTCATAGCCGAAGATGCTTCGGCTTGGTTACTAAACGAAGCCATCAGCTCAAGAGTGGAAGTGAGTTCACCGGAGGTGGGCACCAATGTTGGAGACTTGTTCTCAAATGCTATGAATTAAGAACAAGGCAACACAAAATGTTAAAGGTTAAGGACCTTCATCCTTCGAAGCATTATTCCCCTTAGGATATAATGATCTTCAGACGAAGGTCATGAAGGACACACCTTCATGATTGCAGTATACATCTAATGAAAGAAGAAGCATGTAAAACATAGAAAACAACATGAATGATTATGTAACATTATTAGCTCATCTTCTATTATATTATCATGAATAAACAGAAGTAATACAGAATTACATTTGTACCTTCGGCTTGACATAAGGAGATAGTACAAGCGTAATGCACGAGCGAGTACAAATCAACGTGAACAGTACGGGGTACTGTTCATCTATTTATAGGCACAAGGCACAGCCTGTGTGAAATTACATTTATACCCTTTACAATTGATTACATTCATGACACAAACTATCATGGGTCAATCTGTCTTTTCGTCTTTAAGTCGGTGCAACCCTTCGTCTTAGGCATGACGTTATGCCAAAGTTCCCTGTAAGGTAGCTTGGACATTATTTCCATGCTGATCTTCTGAAGGTATTTCTTCTTACAGGACCTTCGGCTACGAAGTAGACCCCCAACAATGCTCGTGCTTACTTGATTAGGGTGACCACTATACCCTACTAACGGAGCAATTGGCTTAAGTCGGCGACAACTTAAGACGGTGCAACATGCTCGTGCTTACATGACTTAGGGTGACCACTATACCCTACTAACGGAGCAATCGATTTAAGTCGGCGACGACTTAAGACGGTGCAACATGCTCGCGCTTACTTGACTTAGGGTGACCACTATACGCTACTAGAGGAGCAATCGACTTAAGTCAGTGACGACTTAAGACGGAGCAACATTTTCGGGCTTACTTGACTTAGGGTGACCACTTACCCTACTAACGGAGCAATCGGCTTAAGTCGGCGACGACTTAAGACGGTGCAACATGCTCGCACTTACTTGACTTAGGTGACCACTATACCCTACTAACGGAGCAATCGGCTTAAGTCGGCGATGACTTAAGACGGTGCAACATGCTCGCGCTTACTCGACTTAGGGTGACCATTATGCCCTACTAACGGAGCAGTAGCCTTAGGTCGGCAACGGCCTAAGAGGATGCTACATGTTCATGCTAACTCGGCTTAGGGGAACCACTATACCCTGCTAGCAGGGCAATCGACTCAAAAGTCAGCAATGATTTAAAAGTCAGCACGATACATCTACCTATCCTAAGGCGACCACTATGCCTAACCAGCCAAGCGATTGGTGTAAGCCAGGGAAAGTTCCAAAACCAGCACGCTACATTTACTTTCATAATTATTCAGGATGACTGATATACCTTGACAACAAAAACAATCAGTACTTCAGGGGAACAAGATATATTAATTGTCAGCACCAAGGACACGTTCTAGTGCCCTATCCACAAAATATTCAAATACAACCATCACAAACACATAGAATTCATAGTACATTCAGTATTTCACAGGATGTCACCGCATCGAAACATCTCGGTTGGCAATGTTTTCCACAGGAGCCAGTGAAGAAGAAGGTCGACTCGAAGCATCAGGGGCAGCCTTAACGTCGACAACAATGTCATCAGAAACCACTACTCCGGGACTCCTCATCAAGATCTGCCCCACACGAATGGCTTTGTCCATAGCCTTGTCACGCTGAGCCTTCAGAATGGCGCAGTTGTCCTCTGAAACTTTGGTAGCTAGTCGAGCGGCCTCTAGCTCGTGGGCAACTAACTTCTTGGAGGCACACAGATCTTTGATGATGGATTCCTTGCTTGACACCAACTGTCTAAGCCGCAGGACCTCATCTTGGGACACTTGCAGCTCGCGACGATGATGATCCAGATCTGACATAGTGAAGCGATGGCTCCTCTCCAAGATGGTTAAGGAATTGCTGGCATCACGATATAACTTGTCCAGATTATCATGAGAAGCTGCGAGTGCTCGTTTCTCCTCCTACGAACAAGAAGCAACTTTCAGCATCCAGTAAACATTAAGCACGACAAAGCCAACTAAGGAAGCTTACCTCATGTGCTGCCCTTTCGAAGTTAAGCTGAGCATTGAGAGAATAATTCAAAGAACACGCATCGTCCAGAGAAGCAGAAACCTGAGCCAGGTCGGTTTGACATTGAGAATACTTCTCCTCAAGATCAGAGTACAGTTGGGTTGAGTCAGCTTGACTTTGAAGATATTTTTCCTCAAGCTCGGAGCACCGCCGAGCCATATCTGACAAGGCAGCTGAAGAGGGATACATGGTTAAAAATAGATTGATCAATCGAAACAGCTAAGGAAGAAACAAAGTTACTAACCAGCGTTTGACGCCTTCAAGTCAGCAATCTGTTTCCGAAGAAGCAATGGGTTACACTGCATTAGAGACAGAGCTCCTTCCGGGACAGTGGCACCATGTGACCTCAACTGAGCAGACATTCCGTCAACCAAAGCCTGTGATCGAAGACTAATGAGTATAGGAAAGATAATTTACCAAGAGGAACGATAAAATGCAAGAGCTGACTCACCTGAAGATTGGAGAGGAATGATGGTAACCCCAAGTCAGGGGGAGCTACATCATAGCTCGACGAAGGAAGATCAACTGGAACAATTTGAAGAACGTTGTCATGGGTGAGCTCAGCCCCACCAGCGGATACCACACTCCTCACATCTGGCTCACCGACCTCCAAGGCGACTTGTTCGCTCGAAGCCGAAGAAGCATGCATCGCCATCGCCCCATCGGATCGTGGTGGAGACGACCCGACATGGACGTCCATGGAGGTGTGGGAAGGAGAGCTCACCTGAACACCCTCGGGGGCTGGGTTGCAGCTCGCGCCACCCACCAGACCTAATCACTACCAGCAAGACCCTCGGGGGCTGGGTTGCAGCTCGCGCTACCCACCAGAGCCGGATAACTACCGGCGACACCCTTGGGGGCTAGGTCTTCTACAGCAGCCACCTCTAAGGCTGAACAATCCTTTGTCACCTCCATGTCAGTCGGGCAATCCAGACCAGCGCCTCGGCATTGAAGACTGCCTTCCAAAGTCGACGACGCACGAGACACTGCTCGAGATACCTCCAATCCTGCGGCTAGAATTTCTGAACAAATAGCCATCATATCATCAGCAGCCGGCTCTGATAGCATACCCTTAGGGACAACCTCCTCAAGGGCCTGATCAAAATCCGATATTGACAGTTCTTAAAGGCTGACAAGAGCTGACAGAGCTGGAGAAGGAATGTCACTATCCCCCTTACTACCTCTGTAATGCTGGCGGTTCTTGCAAATCAGTGAGACTTCTTCTTATTCTTCTTCATCTTCAACAAATATACGGATAACAGTCGGTGCACGGTCACAGCCATTGGGATCAACATCAAGATGGTCACACCCATTGCGATCAACTTCAGTATGTACACACCCCTTGGGATCAACTGCTGCACAGTCACACCCATTGGGATCGACCTCAGGAAGGACCTCTGCTGGCACTTCATCACAAACCGGCGCCGAAGGACCCACGCCATGATCCAAGCTCGACAGTCGCAAAAGCCGCCTCTTCTTCCTTTTCTCTTCAACGGGTGCAGTAGGCCGGCTCACTCGGCGTGGACGCTTTGGATGGACCTCTTCGCGTCTCTGGATCCTCCCAATTCCAACAAGTTCTTGCCCATCCGTGATAGCCATTGGATCGGCATGTGTCGAGTCAGATGATTCCCCAGCCAACAAGTTGAGCACAGCATCTATCTCCTCGTCGTCCGTGCTAGCCGACATCTCGAAATGAGTCTGTCTCTCACCCTCTAGGAGACTCCAGAGTGGGGCAATTAAAGCTTCAATGTCTTTAGGGGAGGGTCGCACTCTAAGACCCAGACCACCATCACGGACAGGAGGATTAGACACAAACTCGAAAAAGGATCTATGTGATGGCAGGTTCCAGGCAGAATAAGCAACAGGAGCACCAGCGTTCGAAACTCTGCCCCTCAGGATCATATCCAGTCGGCTCAGCAGATTGGCAGTGGGAATTCTCTTGTTTGTCACCCGGCTGCCATCATTGATGCCGCTGTACAGATATGCAGGGTATGCCCTGTCCTTCAAGGCTTGATATTCTTGAAGATGAAATCGGCAACCACAGCTTTGGCAGTCAGACCTTTCTACTTCAGCAGATAGATCTCAGCAAGCAGAACTCTAGCCTCTGTTACCTCCAAAGGAGTTGGAGACTCAACCTAGCTCGGAGTACGTACATCTGGTTGCCTCCCCGACCGAGGGGGGAGGGACTCGCAATGGTTTTCCACAATAAACCACTCAAGGCGCCACCCTTTAATGCTATCCTTAAGAGGAATATCAAGGTATTATGTCTTCCTCCCGCGACGCATCTCCAAACTTACACCACCAACGAGCTAGTGCTGCCCCCCAGCCATCCCGGGCCGACAGTGATATAAATACTTCTAGAGACCAAAATGGGGAAGAATCCCGAGGTAGGCCTCACACAGATGCACGAAGATAGAAATTTGCAGGATAGAATTAGGGTTCAGATGGGTCAAGTTTAGATCATAGAAATCAAGGAGGCCGCGGAAGAAGGGAGAAACAAGAAGAGCAAGGTCGCGGATAAGAAAAGGAACATAGATGACGGACTCGTGGGTGTCTTCTGTCGGAACAGTGACCCCACAGCAAATTCGCCAAGAGCATAGCTCTTTTGGAAGAAGAACCCCAACATCAACAAGATGAAGAAGATCTGATTCTGAAACAACAGACATGTGGTTACCTGCGAACGACAACTGATTGTTGGGGTCGATGGGAGGAATGATTGCCGCAGCAGAGCTCTGGTTCTTCCATTTTGGCGCTATTGCAATCTCGCCACCAGGACGAAGGGGAGCGAAATTTCAGAGAAGCAAAAAAGTGGCCCGAGGCGGAAATGCGAAGTTAGGGCTCAAAAATCAAAAGCGCACGTCAACATGAGTATAAATGGGGTTTTCTCGGGTTGGGCGCCATTTCTGATAAGGGCCAAGTCATCACTCGGGAAAACGAGACTTCCGACATAACTCTGTTGTTACCTCTAAAAGCGCCGACAACATCAAGCACCACTCGGCCGTTATCTCTAAAACGCCAACAACATCAAACATAACTCGGTCGTTACTTCTAAAACGCCGACAGTACCAAGCATGACTCAGTTGTTACTTCTAAAACGCCGGCGTCATCATTTATCGCTCGGTGGTTATTTTCGATAACGCCGACAACGTTAGATGCAAAAGCGAACTATCAAGCACTTATAAAAAAGAGGCAATATTCATTCAGACCGGCCAAGGTTCTTTATTACATAAAGGAGTGAAGTTTTCACAAACTTAAAGACTAACTCATTATGAGTTGGCCTTTTCTTCCCTTTTTACTACATTACACTACTACATTACTTACATTACACTATACTACTAACTACTAGTACATTATTTCACTACTGCTACTACTAATTATCTATACTAATATTTAAGCTAGTGGCGCTTTGCCACTGGCCTTGCTGCTCCTGCTGCCGCCCTTGCCGTTGTCGCCGCCCTTGCCATTGCCATCGTCGCCGCCCTTGCCGCTGCCGTCGCTTCCGCCACCATTGCCGCCGTTGTCGCCGCCATCGCCTCCGTCACTGGCATCACCGCCGTCGCCCTCGTCGTCGTCGTTGCCGCTGCTCCCTTCCTTGGATGAGTCGGAAGAGTTCTCCTCGTCTGAGAAGAACTCTGACTCGTCCAAACTGTCACACTCGGTTTTGGAAGACAAACCGAATGTGAACCATGTACGTGCCAGGATCAGAAACTCATGTACACAGTGATTACATAATTGGACATCATCACACAATGCTTAAAATAAATAGCGGAAAGATACTTTATTACATCAAGATGTCCAAGACATCCACAAAGTCTAATACATAACTATTGTTCAACATAATTATCAAAGTGCGGAAATACGAAACGTAGTTCCTAAGCCTACACAGGCAGCTGACTGCGGGTTTGCCACTAAGAAAGAACTAGAACTCGTCATAATCCTGGAACTCCTCAATGTCATCCATGTTGCCAACATCACCTCCTGAGCATTGAGTACAGTGGGGACAACCTAGGGTGGGAGTGGTGTGTAAAGCAAGGGTGAGTACACTTCAACATACTCAGCAAATGTCCCGTTTGGCTAAAGTGGACTAGCTGTATGTGGAGTTGAGGTCAAGCAGTTGCTTTTAGTTGGTCAAGTATTTATTATTATTATTAGAGCCAAGTTTTAGTAATAAACCCAGTTAATACCCAAAAGTACTCCCTCAAAAGAGAAAATACCAGAGATCAGATTGTATAGCATCATCATTAACCATCATCATAAAAGTATCCAAAGTGCTTCTAATCAAAGAGGATCTCAAGGCTGCTCTTAACCGTGAGCTCAGTTGATATACAAGTTTTTAACACTCTGCAGAGGTTGTACACTTTACCCACAAGTCGTGATTCCCGTTCTGCTCGGAGATCATGACTCTCCATTGATCACAACCAAGGTTACCTAGCAGGGTCCCACTATGTAGCCTTTACAAAGACTCCCCTGGTGCATAACTGCTCATTATGTTTCGCCAGTCGTACAAACGCAGTACACCTCCCCAAGGTGGGTGACTAACAAAAACCAAATCGAATGAACCTCTGCACCCCAACCTTGGCAGAGTGAGCACTACGCCCGACCCCCATTGACGGCCATCCAGCACCCAACTACACCCCCAGGTTCATCTAATTAATCAGCTAAGGGCGTCCCATTCCACCCTCATGGTTGCACTTTTATCCCGGGTGGTCACTCCACGAACAGGTCCTTACGGAGAGGTACTCAGGAAAAAGGCCTGAGTCCCCTAAGGTAACACAAAATCAACCACAAATCCAGGATAACAGTATCGTATCATGAATGTTCACATCATGTTCATTGATTAAGTTAAGGCAATAGCAACGTGCTAACCATGATAACCCAAAAAAGGTAAACAAGGATAAGTGAATACAGACTAGTCAATCCTTAGGTTTCATAAAGTAATACGGGACGGTGAATCATAAAGTATGTAGGACATAATAGGTCAGAGGACACTTGCCTTCACCAGGTTGTTGCTCAGGGAGGTCTCCAACAACACACTCAGGAACCTCAGATTCCTCGTTGTCTAAATAAAGCGAGCATGCATTCAATACATTTGGAAAGTACAAATGAACATCACACCAAACATGTACAAACATTGGAACACATCTTAAAAAGACACAATACTACATAGAGGATAGTGAATTCAAAGTATAACATAAACTATGTTATACATTAACTTTATTTGAGAATAGATTATTATTTCCCTAAGTGTTACTTACAAGTATGTAAACATAGATCAATTTATTTTATTGTGACCTATAATTTAGAACAGAGATGAACCTATCATTAACCTCTCAAGTTTAAACATGATTAAATCTCTAGGGTTCTCCTTTTATTTATTTTATTAAATAAATAAAACTACATCTATATTAGTTCATATTTAATCATAAAAATTAGAATGTGCAGACAGTAAGTGAAACCATTTTATTTAAACAGAGAATAGTTCTATAAACATTTTGCAATTTGAATCACTAAATTTGAAGTTCATATGCAAAAGATATGAAATAAACAAGTTTGGGAATTCAAAATATGGAATTAGGTCTAATTCTGGGAATATTTTAAAAAAAATCCAGGGCTAAATCTGCAAGATTATAGAGGCTTGCGCGCGAAAACCAATGACGGTGGGTTGATTTCTAGTAAACCGAGGGAAGAAAACTACCGCGCGACGGGGTATCGGGTGAATCTAACCGTTGGATCAGAAACCGACGGTCGAGATTAGATCTGCGGCCGACGACGCGCGCGCGCGAGCGGGCGAGCGCTGACAGGCGGGACAGGGAGTGTCAGTGACAGAGGGGAAGAGTGCGCTGACCGAGTGCGCTAAGGCCTTGGCTAACTTCAGCAGAGGCAGGGGTGACAAAGGGAACTACTCCGGTGAACTAGACCGGGCTGAATCGGCCGGCCACCGCGCGAGCACGGCGGACCGCCGCGGCCAAGCATCGGCGAAGGTGAAATTGGACGAACATAGGGCGCAATAAGGGAAATTGGGCACGGGGACGGGTGTCTCACCTCGGGGCGGAGCTCGGGGAGGCTTGGCACGGACTCCGGCGAGCTGGATGGCTGGGAACGCGGGCGCGGGTCTCCGGCGGCGGCTGGCGGCGAGGATAGAGCGCGAGAGAGGGTGAGAGTGTGCGAAATGAGGTGAGGGGTGTGCACGGGGCACCGGCGGGGCTATAAGAAGAGAGTTGGGCGTGTGGGCGGGTGTCGTGGCCGAGAAACCCAGCGACGTGCGCGAGTGCGCATGTGTCGGTCCACGGCGACGCGCGGAGAGGGCAGAGCTTATAGGGCTGGCCCATGGCGCAGGGAGAGAGGACAAGGGCGTGCGGGCAACGGCACAACGACTGGCAATCCGGGTCCGGAAGACAGAGAGAGAAGGAGAGCACGCGGGCAAAGGAAAACTGGCGCCGATAGATCGGCCCTAGTGGGCAGAGAGCAATAGAGAGCGCGCGCGGGAGAGGGGAACTGCCGCTGACAGGCGGGGTCCGCCTGTCAGGCGGCGCGGGCGCGCGGCCTGGCTGGGCTTAGTGGGCTGACTTGGCTGCTTTCTATTTTTCTTTTCTCTGGATTTTCTAATTCCTTTTCTATTTCTTTTTCATATGGTTTTCAAATCTAAAATCAAACTAGGTTTCAAATTCAAATAAATTCAAACATGTGCAACACTTCAAAGAGTATTTTAAGCTCAGCATGATGCAACATGTCATGACCCATAGGGTTTTGGCAAAAATAAATAATTAACCTCCACTAGTTTAAGCTATCCCTAATCAAAAGGAAATAAGGAGAGAGGATCTAGAGAGAGAGAAAGCCTAGAGTGAGAAAAAGAAGAGTAACACATGATTTTGGGTGATAATTAGAAAGAAATTTTATACCCCCAAAATCAGGGTGTTACAGACCTATCCCCCTTAAAAGAATCTCGCCCTCGAGATTCAGGGCTGGATAGAAAAGAGCTCAGGGTACTTGGCTTTCAGTTCATCTTCTCTTTCCCACATTGCTTCTTCTTCTAAGTGGTGACCCCATTTGACGTTGCACATCCTGATGGTACTTCTCCGAGTAACCCGATCTACTGTCTCCAAAATTTGAGTTGGCTTCTCAATATAAGTCAGATCTTCTTGAACTTCAAGATCCTCTGCTGGCAACTGCTCTTCTGGCACTCTTAAGCATTTCTTCAATTGAGACACATGGAACACATCGTGCACAGCTGACAGATTCTCTAGTAAGCTGAGCTAATAAGCCACTTCCCCAGGTCTGACTTGAATCTGATACGGCCCAATATATCGGGGTGCTAGCTTGCCTTTGACTCCAAACCTTTTGGTTCCTCTGATAGGTGACACCTTTAAGTAAACATAATCTCCCACTTCAAAACTGAGTTCTCTTCTTCGAGTGTCAGCATAGCTTCGATGTCTGGACTGCGTTGCCTTTAGATTCTCTCGGACCATTCTGATGTTCTCTTCGGCTTCAAGCAAAATATCTGGACCGAACACCTGTCCTTCACCAGGTTGGTCCCAATGCAATGGAGTTCTGCAATTCCTTCCATAGAGCGCTTCAAATGGTGACATCTTCAGGCTGGCTTGGTAGCTGTTGTTGTAAGAGAATTCTGCATATGGTAATCTCTTGTCCCAACCTATCTTATCTTGCAAAGCACAAGCCCTCAACATATCCTCTAGAATCTGATTGGTTCTCTCTGTTTGACCATCTGTCTGTGGGTGATAAGCTGATCTGAATTTCAAATGTGTGCCCAAAGCTTCATGCAGCTGCTGCCAAAAGTGAGAGGTGAACTAAGTACCTCTGTCTGATACTATCTTCTTCGGGACACCATGCAAGCACACAATCCGATCCATGTATAGTTCGGCTAACACCGCACTGTTATAGGTGGTCTTGACTGGTATAAAATGGGTCGTCTTTGTCATACGGTCCACTACTACCCAGATGGAGTCATAACCAGTACGAGTACGGGGCAAACCGACTATGAATCCATTCCGATCTCATCCCACTTCCACTGAGGAATTTGCAACGGTTGCAACAAACCTGCAGGTCTCTAATGTTCTGCTTTAATCCTCTGACAACTGTCACATACAACCACATACTCTGCTATCTCCCTTTTCATACCGTACCACCAGAATCTTTTCTTCAGGTCTTGGTACATCTTCTCACTACCAAGGTGTATGGAGTATGTTGTCTCATGGGCTTCCTTGAGAATCAATTCCCGGATCAATTTGATGTCAGGAACACACAGTCTGTCCTTGAACCATACCAATCCTTCTGCATCTTCACAGAAATCCTTGCCTTTTCCATTTATGATCAGCTGCCGGATCTCGTTGATCTTCTCGTCATCCTTCTGACCTTTCCTGATATCTTGCTCTAGAGTGGGTTTCAACTCAATTGCCACTCCTTGAGTGTTGTTCAGAAACCCGAGACTCAATCTGCCGAACTCCTTTGCTAGCTCATACAGCATCGGGTGAGCGGCCAACATATTGACTTGACTCTTTCTACTAAGAGCATCTGCAACCACATTTGCTTTGCCTAGGTGATAATGAATCTCCAGTTCATAATCTTTGATCAATTCTAGCCAACTTTGCTGTCTCTTGTTTAACTCTGACTGAGTGAATATGTATTTGAGACTCTTGTGATCTGTGTAGATATCACATTTCTGTCCATAAAGATAATGCCTCTAGGTCTTCAATGCATGAACCACGGCTGCTAACTCCAGATCATGAGTAGGATAATTTTTCTCATGAACCTTCAACTGTCGGGATGAGTATGCCACTACTCTCCCTTCCTGCATCAACACACATCCCAGTTCGGTGTACGAAGCATCGCAATACACTGAGAATGGCTTGTGAACATCTGACAGAATCAGTACTGGTGTCGTTGTCAACTTCTCCTTTAATGTCTCAAAGGACTTCTGGCATGCTGGGGTCCACCTGAACTCAACTTTCTTTGCCTGCAAGGCTGTCACTGGCCTGGAGATCTTGGAGAAACCTTCAATGAAACATCGGTAATAACCGGCCATTCCAATGAAACTCTTGATTCCTCGGACATCTTTTGGTGCTTTCTAGTCCAGAATCGCTGCTACCTTCTTTGGATCCACAGCTAGTCCGTCTTGGTTTATAATGTGATCCAAGAATAGAACTTCACTGATCTAGAACTCGCACTTGCTAAGCTTGGCATATAGCTGACAATCTCGTAGCCACTGAAGTACCTTCCTCAAATTCTCCTCATGCTCTTGCTCATTCTAGGAATATATAAGGATATCTTCAATGAACACTACTACGAACTTGTCGAGATAGTCCATGAACACACTGTTCATCAGGTACATGAAGTAGGCTGGCGCATTCGTCAAATTGAATGACATGACCGTGAACTCATATAGTCCATACTTAGTGATGAATGTTGTCTTTGGTATATCTGCAGGTCGGATTCTGAGCTGATGGTAACCTGACCTCAGATCTATCTTTGAGAACACACTGACTCCTCTCAACTGATCAAATAGGTCCTCAATTCGAGGCAAAGGGTACTTATTTTTGATAGTGACTTCATTCAAGACTCTGTAGTCGATGCACATCCTTTTTGTTCCATCCTTCTTCTCCACAAATAGCACTGGGGCTGCCCAAGGCGAGGTGCTTGGTCTGATGTAACCTTTCTCTGACAACTCATCAATCTGCTTCTTGAGTTCCACCAACTCTGGTCCAGACACTCGATAAGCTCTCTCGGAAATTAGGGTTGTGCCTGGGATAAGGTCTATGGCAAATTCAACTTTCCTTTCAGGTGGCATGCCTGGTAACTCCTCAGGAAACACATCTGGGAAATCTGATACTACACTGATAGCCTCTGATGGTTTAATCTCCTCAATATGGGCGGTGACTTGGTGACAACTCCCTTTCCTTGGTCCTAACAAGACCAACTCTACTAACACTTATTCTCCTGATAGGGATACTAACTTCACCGTTCTCTTATCACAACTAAGACTGGCTTGATACTTGGTTAGCCAATTCATCCCTAGGATGACATCTATAGTTGTATCTTGGTTACCCATAACTATTAAATCAGCGGGGAACTCTATCCCCCTTATTTGAACCTTTGGACTAGGGCAAGATCTATCTGTTTGGGTCCTTCTACCAACTGAACTAACTCTCATAGGTGGATACATGGGTGCTACTAGTATATTATGTGATCCTACCCATGATGTAGTCACAAAAGAATGCGTTGCTCCAGTATCAAATAATACATTTGCAGAATGGTACTCGACTGAAAACGTACCTAATGCCACTCCTGGAGTCTCCTGGACTGTGTCGGCCTCCAAGTGGTTCACCTTTCCATACTGGGCACGAGGCTGCCCACAGTTGTTGCTTCCTTGCTGCATTGCATTCTGCCTGACTGGGGCATTGGGAGCTGGCTGCTGCTGGGCTGCTTTCTTAGGGCAATGATTCGCCCAATGGCCTTGTTCACCACAGTGGAAACATGCATGACTTCCTCCTTGAGCTGGCGCTGCTTGATTGCTCTGGTTGGTTGCTGGGGCAGGAAGACGGACTGCCTAGTTGCTCTGACGCTGGTATTGATTTCCTCCCTACTTGTTGTTCTGACGGTACTGCTGCTGCTGAGGAAACTACATCTGGTACTACTGCTTCTGGTTCTGACGCTGATGCTGGTGCTGGTGACCTGGCTTGAATTGCTGAGGTGGGTTGCCTGAGTAGCGAGGACGACTGTTACTCCCAACATGAGGTCCACCAATCTTGCGTTTCCTATCCTCCATCTCCCGACGCTTCCTTTCAGTCATGATTGCTTTGTCGATCAGATGCTGGAAGGTAAGGAAAGTGTGGTTCATCAGCTGATAGTGGAGGGGATCGACCAATCCTCTCAAGAAGTGGTACTGCCGCTTGGCATCTGTGTTGACATCCTCTGGGGCATAACACGACAGCTGCAGAAACTTGTCCCTGTACTCACTGACAGACAGGGGACCTTGCTTCGGGGTGAGAAACTCCTCCTTCCTCACTATCATCAGTCCCTCGGGCACATGGTAGCGACGGAAATTGTCCCTAAACTCCTCCCAAGTGATAGCTTCAGGGTTGGCGTGGGTGGCGAGGTAGGACTCCCACCAAGACTGTGCTGCTCCCCTCAGCTATCGGGGACCATACAACACCTTCTCACAATCGTTGCATTGGGCAGTGTGCAACTCACGCTCCATGGTACGCAGCCAATCTTCCGCGTCCATGGGGTCAACAGAGTGGGCAAAGACTAGGGGATGGCCCTCATGAATTCTGCCCGCTTGTCTCTGGGCACTTGTGGCATCTGGACTTGCACTGGAAGCTGAGGTGCTGGTGGCTGCTATTGCGCCTGCTGCATAGCTGCTAAGGTCTGACCAATTGCCTGGACTGCTTGGGTCTGCATCAAGAACATCTGCTCAATGGTCATGGGGGTGGCAGTGGCAACTGCAGTTGCGGGGCTGCTTCCTCTTGGGGTGCCTGCTGTTCATGCTGAGCATGGCTCGCACCTCTGCGCCTCTTCTCAGACATCTGTAGAAATCACACACATATATCAAATCTGACTCTGCACTCTTTCAGCATAAGAAAAGATGTATAGAATATCTCCATAACACTGAACAAATGACGATTTTCACTGACAGCTTCTCGGATAAAGAGGAAAGTGGAAATAAAGGGATTACCCAACTAAATAACTGACTTTATTAATAACTACACCAAGTTGCAGGGGATACCCACACCTGGGTGACAATCATTACAAAGATCCAACTTCATTACATGTTCATCATGACAAGCATTCAACAAGAGATAACCAAACTAACTCTAACTAAGACTAACTAGACTAAGACACTAAATTAAGCATTATTACAGACTCCGACTCCAGCGATCTATGGATCTTAATCTATGCAGGTCCTGTAGTCTGGGGTTCCATAGTCGAAGCGACCACGGGGCAGTGAACGATAAGGGTGTTGAATCCAAACAGGGGCGAGAGAACCACCATCAAGATAGTGGTGTGCCACACATTCAGCATGCAATTCTGCAACCTCCGCCCGAACCTTGCCCAACTTGTCAAGGGCGTGGTCCAACTCTGTGTTGAGCACGGCAACCAGGTTGACCATGCTGCTTAGCCTGGGATTGCCCTCACCAACTGGCGAGACAATCACACCTCCAGCACTGCCGGTCGAACGACGAGGGTAGTACTTCAGGTCAAGGCCATTAGCTACCCCGCTGAACAACGAGCAATACTAGGAAAGTGCACGTCGTGCTGCATCTTGCATGGCTGCCTCGGCAGTATCCCTCTCAGTAATAGAATAGTGCTCTGAGAAGGCCTCTACACTGTAACACTCCGGGTTCCACAAACAACCCGGAATGCTACTGAACTACACTTCCGACGTCCATATATAAAATTTCGGCAGCATACCCTTTGCAAGATTGCATAAAAGAGGGGGCAACAGAGTATAAACCTATATCATGACTAAAACATACTAAGTATTATTAATCGGCTAGCAAGGAAAGATAAACATACGACCTGAACTGAATTAACCAGTGCGCACGACCATATAAAAAATAAACAAACTTCCTTTGACAATAAGTTTCTAATTAAATCATGGCTGCGCCTGGGCAGCGTTATTGTGAGAGTGAAAGTGGACGTGCTGCTACTCCCCTCATTCCCAAAATGTATCAAGTACCTGCATTGAGTAATGCAAGAGTGAGATGACACATCTCAGCAAGTAAAATAATATCAAACAGTTTAACCACATAAGAACATTGTTTTACCACCACTTGATTCCACAACCTTCTTATTACGAAGGTGCAGCACGTATACAATGTACAATACACCTAGTTACCACACCTCGCAGGTAGAAACCACAATAGTAACATAGTAATGTCACACTTCATATATTCCTCATGAGTGCAAATGTCTGCAAATGCAAGGATGACTTCTGCCTTCATACCTCTAAGGATATGAAGCCGCATCGTACCCCTCCTCGGGCAACGTACGATGCTAAAAATGTACCGGTACGGTCAGACCATAAGATCACGACATAACTTCAAAATGCAAGATGGATGATGCGATGTGCATGTCATGCCTACAACACTTCATATAACATGATTCAAAAAGACACTTCAACTTCATCCAGATGGGAATCAACCACATATATCATTACCAAATTATGATCATCCACAATATTAGACAATTGAGAATTAATACTTCCAAACAAATAAAATTCATCATAGAATTCAATGATTAACATAATTAAAACTTATGCATACTCAATGACAGGGAATAGGATGCAAACCAAACGGTAGCAACCACCACTGTATTTACTTGCCTTTACCGGAAGTTCGGGCAAATCCCTAAGTACGATCCGGAAGTCCACCACCTGTTTTTGACACCCAACTTAGTACACCAATTTCACATAATCAGGCTCATAAGCGACGCCGCACCTACGCACAAACTCAAACCCCGCCGCGGGTTACATCTCTCCCTACACCCACCAAACTGCAGCGGCGCTGCTTAATAATTTCATAACTTTAAAATTATGACAGCAGTGGTAGCAAACAAAAACTCCAGAGGCATCTACATAAAATTCCCCACAAGTTTTGTATACAATTTATAATTAAATTCCAATATCTAATTAGCCCAAAACAGTCCACAAGATGAACCCTGTAATCTGTTTTTTCTTTGTCTTTTGGACAGCGACATACCCGGATTCAAACAGCGACATCTTTTAAAATATAATTCCAAATCAAGCGCATAAGTACTCATTGGAAAGATAAGACAAATCCCTACATGATTATCATACTGGTTAACACTAATTATGTGATACCCAATTTTCTGAAAAGAAGTTAAATGTATTTTTCCCTTTTCTTTCGTGATCTGTGTAGTTGGGGTTGGAGTTTTTTAGGAAGCATTCACCAATAAAACAGTAGAATACTTGTTGGATTTGTGCGTTGGGGTCGGGAGCAGACGTGAGAGCGAGTTTGGGCCGTGGATCTCGATCCGGCGGTGGGGAGCCCATTAGTTTCCCCCCTAAACCCTAGCCGCCCCCTCCCTCTCACTCCCCCACCCCTTTGGCCGCCCCTCCCCTCTCTCTTCCACTCTTGCAGCCGCCCCAATCCCTCTCCTTCTTCCTCAAGTGATTGCAGCGCCACCCCTCAACCCTAGCCCCCCCCCCACCTCTTCCTCTCCAAGGTGGAGCCTCCCCGCTTGGTGTACATCGTGTGGGTGCGAGTCTTCCATGGGAGTTTGGAGGGAGGAAGAAGGAAGAAAAGAAGGAGGAAAGGAGGAACCCAAGGTGATTTTCGTGATCATTTTGTTGTATTTGTGCTGCAATCCAATTGGTTACATGTTTACCTATGCGATTTGGTAGAGGTGCTGTCCAGAAATTTAGTGGGTGGACGAACAGCAGTAGTTCTAGTGATTTCTGGGAATTTTTCGTGGGCAATTAGTAAGGATCAGTGGGAGAATCATGTAGAGCTTTGTCATACCTTTCCAACGAGTACTTATGCGCTCGATTTGGAGTTATAATTTAGGAGATATCGTTGTTTGAATCCGGTTATGTTGTTGTCCAAAAAAACAGATTTTTCAGGTGGGTGAACAGCAGTAGTATTAGAAGTTTCTGGGAATTTTTCGTGGGTAATTAGTGTTAACCAGTATGATAATCATGTAGGGCTTTGTCTTATCTTTCCAATAAGTACTTATGTGCTTGATTTGGAATTATATTTTAAAAGATATCGCTGTTTGAATCCGGTTATGTTGCTGTCAAAAAAACAGATTTTTCAGGTGGGTGAACAGCAGTAGTATTAGCAGTTTCTGGGAATTTTTCGTGGGTAATTAGTGTTAACTAGTATGATAATCATGTAGGGCTTTGCCTTATCTTTCCAATAAGTACTTACGTGCTTGATTTGGAATTATATTTTAAAAGATATCGTTGTTTGAATCCGGGTATGTCGCTGTCCAAAAGACAAAAAAACAGATTGCAGGGTTCATCTTGTGGACTGTTTTGGGCTAATTAGATGTTGGAATTTAATTATAAATTGTATACAAAACTTGTGGGGAATTTCATGTAGATGCCTCTGGAGTTTTTGTTTGTTACCACTGCTGTCATAATTTTAAAGTTATAAAATTATTAAGCAGCACCGCTGCAGTTTGGTGGGTGTGGGGAGAGGTGTAACCCGCGGCGGGGTTTGAGTTTGTGCATAGGTGCGGCGTCGTTTATGAGCCTGATTATGTGAAATTGGTGCACTAAGTTGTGTGTCAAAAACAGGTGGTGGACTTCCGGATCGTACTTAGGGATTTGCCCGAACTTCCGGTAAAGGCAAGTAAATACAGTGGTGGTTGCTACCGTTTGGGTTGCATCCTATTCCCTGACATTGAGTATGCATAAGTTTTAATTATGTTAATCATTGAATTCTATGATGAAGTTTATTTGTTTGGAAGTATTAATTCTCAATTGTCTAATATTGTGGATGACATAATTTGGTAATGATATATGTGGTTGATTCCCATCTTGGATGAAGTTGAAGTATTTTTTTGAATCACGTTATATGAAGTGTTGTAGGCATGACATGCTCATCGCATCATCCATCTTGCATTTTGAAGTTATGTCGTGATCTTATGGTCCGACCGTACCGGTACATTTTTAGCATCGTACGTTGCCCGAGGAGGGGTACGATGCGGCTTCATATCCTTAGAGGTATGAAGGCAGAAGTCATCCTTGCATTTGCAGACATTTGCACTCATGAGGTATATATGAAGTGTGACATTACTATGTTACTATTGTGGTTTCTACCTGCGAGGTGTGGTGACTAGGTGTGTTGTACGTTGTATACGTGCTGCACCTTCGTAATAAGAAGGTTGTGGAATCAAGTGGTGGTAAAACAATGTTCTTATGTGGTTAAACAGTTTGATATTATTTTACTTGCTGAGATGTGTCATCTCACTCTTGCATTACTCAATGCAGGTACTTGATACATGTTGGGAATGAGGGGAGTAGCAGCACGTCCACTTTCACTCTCACAATAACGCTGCCCAGGCGCAGCCATGATTTAATTAGAAACTTATTGTCAAAGGAAGTTTGTTTTTTTAACTAGTCGTGCGCACTAGTTAATTCACTTCATGTCGTATGTTTAACTTCTCTTTGCTAGCCGATTAACAATACTTAGTATGTTTTTGTCATGGTATATGTTTATACACTGTTGCCCCCTCATTTATGCAATTTTGCAAGGGGGATGCTGCCGAAATTTTATATATAGATGTCAGAAGTGTTGTTTAGTAGCATTCCGTGGTGTTGGTGGACCCCGGGGTGTTACAGTTGGTATCAGAGGATAGGCTTTAGATTCTACGCAATTTGAAGATAAATTTGACACACTTGCACATATAGGAAGGGTATGGGTTCGTATCTCTTTCATATTAGTATTTTATTGTATAGATGACTAGAACTTCCTTACTCCAAATTCCTTTATGGTTTGATGGGGTATGTCGTTAACGATGTAATGCTTGATATGATATGTTACTTCTATTTAGTATTGGTTTCTTGATGTGGTTGTTATTGAGGATATTATGCAAGTGAAGCTACTAATGTACTTGTTTTATATACATATTGTCATGATGTTTTTTTTGGGATGCAATGTTTTCAAATCTCTGAGCTATTACCATCATATATTTCTATATGCTTGATTGTGGATGTTTTTTTCCAAAAGGATTCTTGGGTTCTTGTACTTATAGGACCAATTGTTTATTGAGCTTGTGTATAGTGGGTCTAATCCGACTTGGTGTAGTGTGAAAACACTATATAATGTAGTTTTATGGTGTTGTTGAGTTTGATTGACTGTTGGGTTACAACCCAACTTATCAATGTAATATTTCCATGGGTGCAATGCTTTGCGCCTCACTTTTTTTAGGCTAGTGTGGCTACTTGCTAACTTGATCTTAGTATAAAATTGGTTTGTCTCTATAGAGCAGATGCAACGTTGTAATGTCTATGAAATCTTTAGACTGGTAAAACTCGAGTGAATTTGTGACATGACGTAGATTGATAAGTCCAACCATGTCTACCTGATAGGTTTTCTTATTATGTGCAACCTTATTTTTAACAATAAATAGGGTGGTTTCAAGTGGATTTTATGTCGTGCATGTTTTCCTTCTATGGCTTGTTTCAATAGCCATAAAGGCTATGCATATTTTTTTTAGTTGTTGCAGGCTAGTCATGTGGGCGATATTGACAACCCGTTTTATATTTTTTTATTTGCCAACATTGTATGGCAGTTTGATTTTTTATGAGCAGTTTCTCTATGCATGCTTGTTGAATCATTATTTGGACCGCTTTATCTTAAATGAAGTCAATGCTTAACTGGGAGTTGCTTATGTTTGTTAGTCATCGATCTCTTTAATGATGGGGTTGTTGCATCGGATTGAGATTTTTCTTATATGAATGATGGTTTGATAGATCATGTATGTCTACTACTTTGAATGCATCCTGTGATATCACGAAGTACAAATTGTTCAAGTGCAGTAATAGTAGGTTTTGTTGTATGTGAGGTTAATCAAGGTAGTTTGGTTATGTGGATTGTCTTATGGACGTCCAATTACTTCTGTTGAGCATAGTATCATGTTATTATTTTAGTATTGAAAGTAATATTTATGAAGCTTTGGCATGAGTCTGTGTCAAGAAGTACATTAGTTTTTCTTGTTATCCCTCCATTGCTTTATGAGTATTGTAAATTTTATCTCTTTTGAGAGGAGGAAAAGTCGTTACAAGACATGAGCACCATTTGCTTCACGTCAACAGAATAGTTGTGGAGAGCTCTAATAGTTGGATTCTAGTGTAATAACAACCATGTTTTATAGTGCTAGAGACGGGTATGTTAGGTGTTTCATACATTGTCGATACATGGATGTTTGACCTTAGTGGCATTAACAAATGAGGTTGTTGAATTCGTTGATTGTGGTGCTTAGTGTTCTAACCTATTAGGTAAAGTGTTGCTTAAAGGCTTTGGGGAGTTGCATCCCCATTTGGTAGTGGAAAATCCTAATGTTGGTCACACCTGCCAATGCCTTGGGTTTTATTTTATATTGTTTTTTTTATTATGGGTAAGGTGTTGTTTTGTTTTGGGAGTCATTTTAAATTAGTTGGAGGCTGAATCAGGCTTCACTTATCTAGAATGTTTTATAGTAGGTTTCTTCATCTTTGCATAGGATGCTCAATCACCCAGTTTGGTCTAAACATTTGAGAGTTATGGGTTTCCTATAGCAGCCTTAATTTTGTACGGAAGTATAGACATTGAATACGGTAAATTTTGGGTTTTGTTGGATTATGAAAGTTTTAGTAATTTCATGATCTTCCCAAAGAGTATTGGTTTGTAATTTTCATTGCATATAATTGGAGTTAGGCTACTCTTAAGTTGTTGCACCGTTGTGTCTGAACTTTAGGTGTCGTTAAAACCACTAATAAATCGACCGCGTTTTGATAGTTTCAGAGCCCAAATTTGGGAATTCTCTTTAAGAAAAACTTTTAGTTTTTCTTAGTACCTTTTAATGGGTATTTACTTGTAATTGTCTGTTAAATAGATTGGGAGAGGTGGTTGTCCGGATATAAGTCGAATCTCTGATGTGCAGTATCTCAGGCTGAGTTTAGCTGTAGGTCATGCAGAGTTGAGGGCTATAAAGATAAATTTGGGTGGAACTTTATTGCAAAAGTCGTGGACAATTTCCAAACTTTTCCAACGCATGTTCGTTGTAGTTTTAAGTTGAGTATAGCAGGAGTTATAATATTTTGAATTTTAGTTGTCCATTGTTTCTAACCTATCAGTTTTGCAACAAAGCAGTTGCATTGTTTTATCGGTTTGGAAACCAATTCTGAGACACTCATTATAATAAAAGTTTTAGGGAATGTTATAATCTTTTCAATGAGTTTATATTTGTAAAATTTTGTTAGATGCAGAGAGTTATGAGGTTTTGAATTTATGGGTCATGTTCCGTCAGGTTCTGGTGGCAGATCATGTATGTCACCTTACAAGCCAAATTAAAAAAATGGAGATAAAAAAACTTTGTTTATCCTTTGAATACAAAAGTTGTAGGTCATGAAGTTTAGATGATTTTACAATATTTCTTTGTTATCATTGCTTTTATAGTGAAAGAGGTAGAGACAGAATGAGCATTTGTGCTGTTGATTGTCAATTTTCTATTTAGGGATATTTCTTTGGGAGTTTGGTTTAGTTATGGTGAGCTCTTTCGCAATCCATGTTAATTATGTTGTATGGTGGGAGGGAATAGATGTAGTGGTTGTGATAGTTATCTTGTTATTGTATATGTGGAGCGTGGGCTAAAACACAGAGATAGCGAGTGATATTTGAATAGGCCAGTACGTATTGTTGTGAAGCCATGTTTTCTGGTCTTGGCGTGTTTGCATAAGTATGAAATAGTTACGTCGTGTGAAGTCTAGGTGGAGATGCAGATTGTCTGAGTTATTGGATGGATATATGGGCAGGCATAGTATACTTAAATTGATTCTTGCTTGCATGATGTGAGATCAGGCTTAAAATGATTTAAAAAGTAAGCATGTTGCTTCTACCCTTATGTTGGCTCTAAGTGTCTCGTAATGAAGAACCTAAAGTTATTAATCCTTCGATGAACGCTTAATCTTAGAAGAGTATAGAACCTGAATAAATCTATTGCTTGCTGTTTGGGACTACATGACCAGTTTTGGTTATGCCGCTAGTTCAATGAATTACACCATGTTTTCGGTAGAGGTGTTGTATATAAAAAGTTGTAGCCAACTTCTTCATCTTACTTGTGTAAAATTTCATGACCATAGCTCTAGTAGTTTGGGAGTTATGATTTTTCTCAAGTCTAGTCTTGGAATCTGTCCAGATTCTGTACAGATTTCGAAACTGACCTTGTTTGCCCAAGTTAAACTTCAAATCAGTTCTTATAAATTATAAAGAAGTGGTAGTACTTTCCTTAAGCTTTCCAACAAATTTTGGATCACCCTTTTTGGTGACCTATAAGTTAAGCTACATCTGTTTTAATTGGAATCTTTGAATCTGTCCAAATTTGGACAGCAAAGCCTTTCTTATGTCTTTTGATCTTGATATGCATTGAATTAACCTGATAGGTTTATAAATGAAATATAGACAATTTTACTGGCTTTCTAAAAAGTCTAGGAGCGCCTGAATGGGATGACTGAGACTCCAATTATGGATTTTTGAAGTGAGTAGTTGAATTCTGTTCAAGTCTGGACAAAATTTATGTTTCACATTGTTTGGCCTTTCTAAGTGTCAAATCTTGTGGTGATAATAATACCAAGGGTATAGTGGACTTTGTAAGCTTTCCATAAAGTCCTAGTTTACTTCTATTGGATGAATATTTTGTGAGTTATGAGGAAAACAAATAACCGTTGTGCTGCTGTCTAGAAATATGCAAGCATTAAATTGATCTTTTGAAGTTACTCTTGTTTGGATAGGTTTGGTTTAGGCTATTTGAGCACAATATGTATTGCATTCATATATATATATATATATTTATTGAAGTACTTGCATGTGTCAATGTTGATTTGGTGTTAGGAAAGCTTTGTCCGAGTTATATATGATCGTCTACTATCTTAGCCCGAGTTGGCAGCTTGGCTTAGCACCTACAATTGTCGGAGTTTATGATCAGAGTACACCATATATTCCATGTCCTTATGTTGAGGAAGTATTTGCGGAATCCAGACCATCAAATCGAGCTAGAGCCGATTCCTGTGTAGCAAGACCAGACTCTAGAGTGTCGTCTGCTGTGTATCTTAGAATCCTAGGAGCTTGAGGAGCTGATGCGGCAGAAGTACCTGAACCTTTCTTTATGTGTGAGTTTTGTTGATTTATTGATCTTTCCTTGTCGTTCGGATAGAAGCGTCGGAATTCGAGGTCGAATTCTTTTTAAGGGGGGTAGAGTGTGATACCCAATTTTCTGAAAAGAAGTTAAATGTATTTTTCCCTTTTCTTTCGTGATCTGTGTAGTTGGGGTTGGAGTTTTTTAGGAAGCATTCACCAATAAAACAGTAGAATACTTGTTGGATTTGTGCATTGGGGTCGGGAGCAGACGTGAGAGCGAGTTTGGGCCGTGGATCTCGATCCGGCGGTGGGGAGCCCATTAGTTTCCCCCCCTAAACCCTAGCCGCCCCCTCCCTCTCACTCCCCCACCCCTTTGGCCGCCCCTCCCCTCTCTCTTCCACTCTTGCAGCCGCCCCAATCCCTCTCCTTCTTCCTCAAGTGATTGCAGCGCCACCCCTCAACCCTAGCCCCCCCCCCCCCCCCCACCTCTTCCTCTCCAAGGTGGAGCCTCCCCGCTTGGTGTACGTCGTGTGGGTGCGAGTCTTCCATGGGAGTTTGGAGGGAGGAAGAAGGAAGAAAAGAAGGAGGAAAGGAGGAACCCAAGGTGATTTTCGTGATCATTTTGTTGTATTTGTGCTGCAATCCACTTGGTTACATGTTTACCTATGCGATTTGGTAGAGGTGCTGTCCAGAAATTTAGTGGGTGGACGAACAGCAGTAGTTCTAGTGATTTCTGGGAATTTTTCGTGGGCAATTAGTAAGGATCAGTGGGAGAATCATGTAGAGCTTTGTCATACCTTTCCAACGAGTACTTATGCGCTCGATTTGGAGTTATAATTTAGGAGATATCGTTGTTTGAATCCGGTTATGTTGTTGTCCAAAAAAACAGATTTTTCAGGTGGGTGAACAGCAGTAGTATTAGAAGTTTCTGGGAATTTTTCGTGGGTAATTAGTGTTAACCAGTATGATAATCATGTAGGGCTTTGTCTTATCTTTCCAATAAGTACTTATGTGCTTGATTTGGAATTATATTTTAAAAGATATCGCTGTTTGAATCCGGTTATGTTGCTGTCAAAAAAACAGATTTTTCAGGTGGGTGAACAGCAGTAGTATTAGCAGTTTCTGGGAATTCTTCGTGGGTAATTAGTGTTAACTAGTATGATAATCATGTAGGGCTTTGCCTTATCTTTCCAATAAGTACTTATGTGCTTGATTTGGAATTATATTTTAAAAGATATCGTTGTTTGAATCCGGGTATGTCGCTGTCCAAAAGACAAAAAAACAGATTGCAGGGTTCATCTTGTGGACTGTTTTGGGCTAATTAGATGTTGGAATTTAATTATAAATTGTATACAAAACTTGTGGGGAATTTCATGTAGATGCCTCTGGAGTTTTTGTTTGTTACCACTGCTGTCATAATTTTAAAGTTATAAAATTATTAAGCAGCACCGCTGCAGTTTGGTGGGTGTGGGGAGAGGTGTAACCCGCGGCGGGGTTTGAGTTTGTGCATAGGTGCGGCGTCGTTTATGAGCCTGATTATGTGAAATTGGTGCACTAAGTTGTGTGTCAAAAACAGGTGGTGGACTTCCGGATCGTACTTAGGGATTTGCCCGAACTTCCGGTAAAGGCAAGTAAATACAGTGGTGGTTGCTACCGTTTGGGTTGCATCCTATTCCCTGACATTGAGTATGCATAAGTTTTAATTATGTTAATCATTGAATTCTATGATGAAGTTTATTTGTTTGGAAGTATTAATTCTCAATTGTCTAATATTGTGGATGACATAATTTGGTAATGATATATGTGGTTGATTCCCATCTTGGATGAAGTTGAAGTATTTTTTTGAATCACGTTATATGAAGTGTTGTAGGCATGACATGCTCATCGCATCATCCATCTTGCATTTTGAAGTTATGTCGTGATCTTATGGTCCGACCGTACCGGTACATTTTTAGCATCGTACGTTGCCCGAGGAGGGGTACGATGCGGCTTCATATCCTTAGAGGTATGAAGGCAGAAGTCATCCTTGCATTTGCAGACATTTGCACTCATGAGGTATATATGAAGTGTGACATTACTATGTTACTATTGTGGTTTCTACCTGCGAGGTGTGGTGACTAGGTGTGTTGTACGTTGTATACGTGCTGCACCTTCGTAATAAGAAGGTTGTGGAATCAAGTGGTGGTAAAACAATGTTCTTATGTGGTTAAACAGTTTGATATTATTTTACTTGCTGAGATGTGTCATCTCACTCTTGCATTACTCAATGCAGGTACTTGATACATGTTGGGAATGAGGGGAGTAGCAGCACGTCCACTTTCACTCTCACAATAACGCTGCCCAGGCGCAGCCATGATTTAATTAGAAACTTATTGTCAAAGGAAGTTTGTTTTTTTAACTAGTCGTGCGCACTAGTTAATTCACTTCATGTCGTATGTTTAACTTCTCTTTGCTAGCCGATTAACAATACTTAGTATGTTTTTGTCATGGTATATGTTTATACACTGTTGCCCCCTCATTTATGCAATTTTGCAAGGGGGATGCTGCCGAAATTTTATATATAGATGTCAGAAGTGTTGTTTAGTAGCATTCCGTGGTGTTGGTGGACCCCGGGGTGTTACAAATTACCCACGAAAAATTCCCAGAAACTGCTAATACCACTGCTGTTCACCCACCTGAAAATCTGTTTTTTTTTACAGCAACATAACCAGATTCAAACAACGATATCTCTTAAATTATAACTTCGAATCGAGCGCATAAGTACTTGTTGGAAAGATAACATAAAGCCCTACATGATTCTCATACTGATTAATACTAATTACTCCCGAAAAATCCTCAGAAACTGCTAATACTGCTGCTGTTCATCCCCTAAAAATCTGTTTTTTTGGACAGCCACATACCCTGTTTCAAACGGTGATAACTTTTAATTTATAACTCCAAATTGAGCGCATAAATACTCATTGGAAAGGTATGCCAAAGTTCTACATGATTCCCAAACTGATTCCCCTTAATTCTCCACGAAAAAATGCCCAGAAATCACTAATTCTGCTGCTGTTCGTCCACCCCCTTAAAATTCTGGACAGCCCTTCTACCAAATCGCACACGCAACATCTAAACAATTGGATTGCCGCATAAAATGAACAAGAGATAAACACAAAATTCACCTTGGGTTCTCCCCCTTTTCTTCCTCCCTTCCTCCCTCCACCGAAAACCGTTGAAGATTTGCACCACGCGACGGAGATCCGAGCGGCAACGAATGGCACCATGGGAGGAGGAGATGGGGGGCGGCTAGGGTTTGATGTGTGGCTGCAAGTGCTTGAGAAAGGAGGAGATGGGAGGGGGGCGGCCAAGAGGGTAGGGGAATGGGGGGGCGGCTGCACAAAGAAGGGGGGGGTTAGGGGGAGGGCGGCTAGGGTTATGGGGGTTAGTGGGCCGAAACAAGATTTGCGGCCCAACATGCCCACGCGACGGCTCCCGACCCCGATGCAAACGCCTAACCAAAGAAATTCTACTGCCCTACTGGTGAATGTTTTTCCTCAAATTCCAAATTCCCAAAACGCAACCACCGAAAGAGAGAAAAAAACAAAAAGAATACCCTCCAACTTCTCTTCTTTACAAACCGGGTGTCACACTCTACCCCCCTTAAAAATAATTCGACCTCGAATTCCGACGCTTCTATCGGAACAACAAAAGAAAGATTAATGAATCAACAAAACTCACACATAAAGAAAAATTCGAGTACTTCTGCCGCATCAGCTCCTCAAGCTCCTAGGATTCTAAGATACGCAGCAGACGACACTCTAGAGTCTGCTCTTGCTACACAGGAATCGGCTCTAGCTCGATTTGATGGTCTGGATTCCGCAAATACTTCCTCAACAAAAAGACATGGAATACTTGGTGTACTCTGATCACAGATTCCGACAATTACATGTGCTAAGCCCAGCTGCCAACTCGGCCAAGATAATAGACGGTCCTATATACCTCGGACCAAGCTTTCCTGACACCAAATCAATCATTGACATATGCAAGTACTTCAAGGAATGTATATATGAATGCAAGGCATATAATGTTCCTATATCCTAAACCAAACTTAGCCAAACAAGAGCAACTTCAAGAGAGCAACTTAATGCTTGCATATTTCTAGATAGCAGCACAGCGGTTAATTGTTTTGCTCCTAACTCACAAAATATGCATCGAAAATTTGTAAACTAGGACTTTATGGAAAACTTATAAAGTCCACTATACCCTTGGTACTATCATCACAACAAGATTTGACACTTAGAAAGGTCAAACAATGCTAAACGTAACTTCTGTCCAGACTTGGACATAATTCAACTACTCAATTCAAAAATCCATAATTGGAGTCTCAATCATCCAATTCAGGTGCTCCCAGACTTTTTAGAAAGCTAGTAGAATTGTCTATAATTCATTTATAAACATATCAGGTTAATTAAATGCATATTAAGGTCAAAAGACACGAGAAAGGCTCTGCTGTCCAAATTTGGACAGATTCAGAGATCACACTTAAAACGACTGTAACTTAACTTATAGATCTCCAAAAAAATTAATCCAAAATTTGTTGAAACGATTAAGAAAAGTACTACAACTTCTTTATAATTTATAATAAGTTATTCGAAGTTTAAATTGGGCAAACAAGATCAGCTTCGAAATCTGTACAGAATCTGCACAGATTTCAAGACTGGACTTGAGAAAATCATAACTCCCAAACTACTAGACCTATGGTCATGAAATTTTTACACAAGTAAGATAAAGAAGTTGTCTACAACTTTTATATATAACATCTCTACAGAAAAGATGGTTTACTTCATTGAACTAGCTGCATAACTAAAACTGGTCATGCAGTCCCAATAGCAAGCAATAGATTTTATCAGGTTCATTACTCTTCTAAGATTAAGCGTTCATTGAAAGACTAATAACTTTAGGTTCTTCATTACGAGACACCTAGAACAAATATAAGTATAGAAGCAATATGATAACTTTTTAAATCATTTAAGCCTAATCTCACATCATGCAAACAAGAATCAATTTAAGCATGTTATGTCTGCCCACAAATTCATCCAAGCACATTCTATACATGATATCATAACTCCCTGCAGCTAACAAAATTTTGCAAATATAAACTCATTGAAAATATTATAACATTCCCTAGAACTTTTATTATAATGAGTGTCTCGGAATTGGTTTCCAAACCGATAAAACAATGCAACTCTTTCGTTTCAAAACTGATAAGATTGAAACAATGGACAACTAAAATTCAAAAACCTATAACTCCTGCTATACTCTACTTAAACTACAACGACCACGCGTTGGAAAAGTTTTGAAAATTGTCCACGACTTTTGCAATAAAGTTGCACCCAAATTTATCCTTATAGCCCTCAACTCTGCATGACCTACAACTAAACTCAGCCTGAGATACTGCACATTAGAGATTCGACTTATATCCGGGCAACCACCTCTCCAAATCTATTTAACAGACAGTTACAAGTAAATACCCATTAAAAAGGTACTGAAAAGACCTACAAGTTTTGCTTAAAGAGAATTCGCAAATTTGTGCTCTGCAACTATCAAAACGCGGTCGATTTATTGGTGATTATAACGACGCCTAAAGTTCAGACACAACAGTGCAACAACTTCAGAGCAACCTAACTCCAATTATATGCAATGAGAATTAGAAACCCATACTCTTTGAAAAGATCATGAAATTACTAAAACTTTCATAATCCACAAAGACCAAATTATACCGTCTTCAATGTCTACTCTTCCGTACAAAATTAAAGACTCACTCTGCTAGAGACACCAACAAAGATGTTTTAAGAAACCCATATCTCTCAAATGTTTAGACCAAACATGGTGATTAAGCATCCTATGGAAATATGAAGAAACATACTACAAAACATTCTAGATAAGTGAAGCCTGATTCAGCCTCCAACTAATTTAAAATGCCTCCCGAAACCAAACAACACATTATCAACAATAAAAAAAACAATATAAAATGAAACCCAAGTCATTGGCAGGTGCCATCAACACTAGGATTTTCCACTACCAAACTGGGATGCAACTCCACAAAGTCTTTAAATAACACTCTACCAAATAGGTTAGAACACTAAGCACAACAATCAATGAATTCAACAACCTCGTTTGTTAATGCCACTAAGGTCAAACATCCATGTATCGACAATGTATGAAACACCTGACATACCCGTCTCCAGCACTATAAAACATGGTTGTTATTACACTAGAATCCAACTACTAGAAATCTCCAAAACTATTCTGTTGACGTGAAGCAAATGGTGCTCATGTCATATAACATTTTTTCCTCCTCTCAAAGGAGATAAAATTTGCAATACTCATAAAGCAATGGAGGAATAACAACAAGAAAAACTAATGTACTTCTTGACACAGACTCATGCAAAAGCTTCATAAATATTACTTTCAACACTAGAATAATAACACGATACTATGCTCAACAGGAGTAATTGGACTTCAATAAGATAATCCACCTAACCAAACTACTTTGATTAACCTCACATACAACAATACCTCCTATTATTGCACTTGAACAATTTGTACCTAGTGATGTCATAGGATGAATTCAAAGTAGTAGACATACATGATCTATCAAACCATCATTCATATAAAAAAAATCTCCATCTAATGCAACAACCACATCATTATAGAGATAGATGACTAACAAACATAAGCAACTTCCAGTTAAACATTGACTTTGTTTAAGATAAAGCGATCCAAATAATAATTCCACAAGCATGCATAGAGAACTGATCATATATAAAAAAAAACTACCATATATCATCGGCGATTAAAAACAATATAAAACGGGTTGTCCATATCGTCCACATGACTAGCCTCCAACAAATAAAAATTATGCATAACCTTTTTGGCTATAGAAACAAACCATAGAAGGAAAACATGCATGCCTCTTCAACTATAATATAGACATAAAATCCACTTGAAATCACCCTATTTATTATTAAAGATAAGGTTGCACACAATAAGAAAACCTATCATGTAAACATGGTTGAACTTATCTATCCACGTCATCTTGCAAATTCACTTGAGTTCTTCCAGTCTCAAGATTTCATAGACAGTACAACATTGCCTTTGCTCTATGGAGACAAACCTATTGTACTCTAAGATCAAGTTGGCAAGTAGCCACAATAGCCAAAAAAAGGTGAGGTGTAAAGCACTGCACCCATGGAAATATTACATTGATAAGTTGGGTTGTAACCCAACAGTCAATCAAACTCAACAACACCATAAAACTACATTGTATAGTGTTTTCACACTACACCAAGTCGGATTAGATCCTCTATACACAAGCTCAATAAACAATCGGTCCTACAAGTACTAGAACCCAAGAATCATTTTGGGAAAAGAAAAAAAAACATCCACAGTCAAGCATATAGAAATATATGATGGTAATAGTTCAGAGATTAGTAAACATTGCATCCCAAAAAACATCATGACGATATGTATATAAAACAAGTACATTAGTAGCTTCACTTGCATAATAATTTCAATAACAACCACATCAAGAAACCAATATTAAATAGAAGTAACATTTCATATCAAGCATTACGTCGTTAACGACATACCTCATCAAACCATAAAGGGATTTGGAGTAAGGAAATTCTAGTCATCTATACAATAAAATACTAATATGAAAGATATATGAACCCATACCCTTCCTATATGTGCAAGTGTGTCAAATTTTTCTTCAAATTGCGTAGAATCTAAAGCCTATCCTCTGATACCAACTGTAACACTCCGGGTTCCACAAACAACCCGGAATGCTACTGAACTACACTTCCGACGTCCATATATAAAATTTCGGCAGCATACCCTTTGCAAGATTGCATAAAAGAGGGGGCAACAGAGTATAAACCTATATCATGACTAAAACATACTAAGTATTATTAATCGACTAGCAAGGAAAGATAAACATACGACCTGAACTGAATTAACCAGTGCGCACGACCATATAAAAAATAAACAAACTTCCTTTGACAATAAGTTTCTAATTAAATCATGGCTGCGCCTGGGCAGCGTTATTGTGAGAGTGAAAGTGGACGTGCTGCTACTCCCCTCATTCCCAACATGTATCTAGTACCTGCATTGAGTAATGCAAGAGTGAGATGACACATCTCAGCAAGTAAAATAATATCAAACAGTTTAACCACATAAGAACATTGTTTTACCACCACTTGATTCCACAACCTTCTTATTACGAAGGTGCAGCACGTATACAACGTACAACACACCTAGTTACCACACCTCGCAGGTAGAAACCACAATAGTAACATAGTAATGTCACACTTCATATATTCCTCATGAGTGCAAATGTCTGCAAATGCAAGGATGACTTCTGCCTTCATACCTCTAAGGATATGAAGCCGTATCGTACCCCTCCTCGGGCAACGTACAATGCTAAAAATGTACCGGTACGATCGGACCATAAGATCACGACATAACTTCAAAATGCAAGATGGATGATGCGATGTGCATGTCATGCCTACAACACTTCATATAACATGATTCAAAAAGACACTTCAACTTCATCCAGATGGGAATCAACCACATATATCATTACCAAATTATGATCATCCACAATATTAGACAATTGAGAATTAATACTTCCAAACAAATAAAATTCATCATAGAATTCAATGATTAATATAATTAAAACTTATGCATACTCAATGACAGGGAATAGGATGCAAACCAAACGGTAGCAACCACCACTGTATTTACTTGCCTTTACCGGAAGTTCGGGCAAATCCCTAAGTACGATCCGGAAGTCCACCACCTGTTTTTGACACCCAACTTAGCACACCAATTTCACATAATCAGGCTCATAAGCGACGCCGCACCTACGCACAAACTCAAACCCCGCCGCGGGTTACATCTTTCCCTACACCCACCAAACTGCAGCGGTGCTGCTTAATAATTTCATAATTTTAAAATTATGACAGCAGTGGTAACAAACAAAAACTCCAGAGGCATCTACATAAAATTCCCCACAAGTTTTGTATACAATTTATAATTAAATTCCAATATCTAATTAGCCCAAAACAGTCCACAAGATGAACCCTGTAATCTGTTTTTTCTTTGTCTTTTGGACAGCGACATACCCGGATTCAAACAGCGACATCTTTTAAAATATAATTCCAAATCAAGCGCATAAGTACTCATTGGAAAGATAAGACAAATCCCTACATGATTATCATACTGGTTAACGCTAATTACCCACGAAAAATTCCCAGAAACTGCTAATACCACTGCTGTTCACCCACCTGAAAAATCTGTTTTTTTTGGACAGCAACATAACCGGATTCAAACAACGATATCTCTTAAATTATAACTCCGAATCGAGTGCATAAGTACTTGTTGGAAAGATAACATAAAGCCCTACATGATTCTCATACTGATTAACACTAATTACTCCCGAAAAATCCCCAGAAACTGCTAATACTGCTGCTGTTCATTCCCGTGAAAATCTGTTTTTTTGGACAGCCACATACCCGGTTTCAAACGGTGATAACTTTTAATTTATAACTCCAAATTGAGCGCATAAATACTCGTTGGAAAGGTATGCCAAAGTTCTACATGATTCCCAAACTGATTCCCCTTAATTCTCCACGAAAAAATGCCCAGAAATCACTAATTCTGCTGTTGTTCGTCCACCCCCTTAAAATTCTGGACAGCCCTTCTACCAAATCGCACACGCAACATCTAAACAATTGGATTGCCGCATAAAATGAACAAGAGATAAACACAAAAATCACCTTGGGTTCTCCCCCTTTTCTTCCTCCCTTCCTCCCTCCACCGAAAACTGTTGAAGATTTGCACCACGCGACGGAGATCCGAGCGGCAACGAATGGCACCATGGGAGGAGGAGATGGGGGGGGGGGGGGCTAGGGTTTGATGTGTGGCTGCAAGTGCTTGAGAAAGGAGGAGATGGGAGGGGGGCGGCCAAGAGGGTAGGGGAATGGGGGGCGGCTGCACAAAGAAGGGGGGGTTAGGGGGAGGGCGGCTAGGGTTATGGGGGTTAGTGGGCCCAAACAAGATTTGCGGCCCAACACGCCCACGCGACGGCTCCCGACCCCGATGCAAGCGCGTAACCAAAGAAATTCTACTGCCCTACTGGTGAATGTTTTTCCTCAAATTCCAAATTCCCAAAACGCAACCACCGAAAGAGAGAAAAAAACAAAAAGAATACCCTCCAACTTCTCTTCTTTGCAAACCGGGTGTCACATACACCCCGGAGATCATCGTCCGGATGGCGCACCAAGCAAGTAGCCTCCCACTGATCCGGGTATAGCCCGCGATGATGCTGGTAGACTACACAACGGTACTCGATGGACCATGTGTGTCGGTCGAAGGCCCGACACAACATGGTATCGAGAGCGTCATGTAAGTGCACCCGCGAGTAGTGTCACGAGTGATGGGTCTCGCGATCCATCCATCCGACTCCAGCTCCTCCGAAAGCTCCGTGCTGTGGCTCAAACTGCCACCAGTGTCGTCGTTGTCTCCATCTCCGTCAAGGTCTCCTCCAGCAGCCGGGATGCCCTGAGGTGGTGCAGGGGGCATCTCTAGCTGAGGTGCAGGGGAAGGCGGCCTCTCATACTCCACCTCCTGCTGAGGCAAGGGGGAGAGTCCTACTGCTCCTGCTCCTGCTCCTGGCGTCGGTGCTCCTGCTCCTCGTGCAGGCGACGATGCAGTCTCTCCAGCTGGCAGGACTGACCTGGCACCGTGCGACACAAGGGACGCTCCGCCAGGTGAGAAGGCAAAAAGGGGATCACAGACTTACGTGCAGTGCACCTGATACAGGCCATCTACAAAAGACATCGTAAGCACAAGAGTAAGAGTGGAACTATGAGACCAGAAAGTAAACAGAAAGAAAAGTGAGACAAAACTTTTTGAGATAAGTAGATAACATAGAGTTGGTCAAGATGACCAACTTTTGAAAAGACACTGAGGTCAAGGTAAGAGTAGGGGTCTATAGTCCTTAGGGCGACCATTCTAGTCTAGGTTAGCGGTCCTACAGTCAGCAAGGCTTTGATACCACTTATGTCACACCCGGTTTTGGAAGGCAAACCGAATGCGAACCATGTACGTGCCAGGATTAGAAACTCACGTACATAGTGATTACATAATTGGACATCATCACACAACGCTTAAACTAAATAGCGGAAAGATACTTTATTACATCAAGATGTCCAAGACATCCACAGAGTCTAATACATAACCATTGTTCAACATAAATATCAAAGTGCGGAAATACGAAACGTAGTTGCTAAGCCTACACAGTCAGCTGACTGGGGGTTTGCCACTAAGAAAGAACTAGAACTCGTCATAATCCTAGAACTCCTCAATGTCATCCATGTTGCCAACATCACCTCCTGAGCATTGGGTACAGTGGGGACAACCTGGGGTGGGGTGGTGTGTAAAGCAAGGGTGAGTACACTTCAACGTACTCAGCAAATGTCCCGTTTGGCTAAAGTGGACTAGCTGTATATGGAGTTAAGGTCAAGCAGTTGCTTTTAGTTGGTCAAGTATTTATTATTATTAGTAGAGCCAAGTTTTAGTAATAAACCCAGTTAATACCCAAAAGTACTCCCTCAAAAGAGGAAATACCAGAGATCAGATTGTATAGCATCATCATTAACCATCATCATAAAAGTATCCAAAGTTCTTCTAATCAAAGAGGATCCCAAGGCTGCTCTTAACCGTGAGCCCGGCTGATATACCAGTTTTTAACACTCTGCAGAGGTTGTACACTTTACCCACAAGTCGTGATTCCCGTTCTGCCTGGAGACATGACTCTCCATTGATCACTACCAAGGTGACCTAGCAGGGTCCCACTATGTAGCCTTTACAAAGACTCCCCTGGTGCATAGCTGCTCGTTAGGTTTCGCCAGTCATACAAACGTAGTACACCTCCCCAAGGTGTGTGACTAACAAAAACCAAATCGAATGAACCTCTGCACCCCAACCTTGGCAGAGCGAGCACTACGCCCCGGCCCCCTATTGACGGCCATCAGGCAAAGCCAACTACACCCCCAGGTTCATCTAACTAATCATCTAAGGGCGTCCCTTTCCGCCCTCATGGTTGCACTATTATCCCGGGTGGTCACTCCACAAACAGGTCCTTACGGAGAGGTACTCAAGAAAAAGGCATGAGTCCCCTAAGGTAATACAAAATCATCCACAAATCCAGGATAATAGTATTGTATCATGAATGTTCACATCATGTTCATTGATTAAGTTAAGGCAATAGCAACGTGCTAACCATGATAACCCAAAAAAGGTAAACAAGGATAAGTGAATACAGACTAGTCAATCCTTAGGTTTCATAAAGTAATGCGGGATGGTGAATCATAAAGTATGTAGGACATAATAGGTCATAGGACACTTGCCTTCACCAGGTTGTTGCTCAGGGAGGTCTCCAACAACACACTCAGGAACCTCAGATTGCTCGTTGTCTAAATAAAGCGAGCATGCATTCAATACATTTGGAAAGTACAAATGAACATCACACCAAACATGTACAAACATTGGAACACATCTTAAAAAGACACAATACTACATAGAGGATAGTGAATTCAAAGTATAACATAAACTATGGCATACATTAACTTTACTTGAGAATAGATTATTATTTCCCTAAGTGTTACTTACAAGTATATAAACATAGATCAATTTATTTTATTGTGACCTATAATTTAGAACAGAGATGAACCTATCATTAATCTCTCAAGTTTAAACAAGGTTAAATCCCTAGGGATCTCCTTTTATTTATTTTATTAAATAAATAAAACTACATCTATATTAAATCATATTCAATCATAATAATTAGAATGTGCAGAAAGTAAGTGAAACCATTTTATTTAAACAGAGAATAATTCTATGAACATTTTGCAATTTGAATCACTAAATTTGAAGTTCATATGCAAAAGATATGAAATAAACAAGTTTGGGAATTCAAAATATGGAATTAGGTCTAATTCTGGGAATATTTAAAAATCCAGGGCTAAATATGCAAGATTACAGGGGCTTGTGCGCGAAAACCAGGGACGATGGGTTGATTTCTAGTAAACCGAGGGTCTCTTTAAGAAAACTACCGCGCGACGGGGTATCGGGTGAATCTAACCGTTGGATCAGAAACCGGCAGTCGAGATTAGATCTGCGGCCGAGGACGCGCGCGGGCGGGCGAGCGCTGACAGGCGGGCCAGGGAGTGTAAGTGACAGAGGGGAAGAGCGCTGACCGAGCGGGTTCAGCGCCAGAGGACTGGGGCGCTGACAGGCGACAGCAGGGGTCCAAGGGGGTCCAAACCGTTCGATCAAGATCGAACGGAGGGGGTTTGAAGGGAGTCCGAGTGGGTCCGAGGGGTCCAAGCGGGTCCGAGGGGGTCCGAGTCGTTCGATCAAGATCGGACGGGGGAAATCAGACCGGGAATGATGAGCGGCTGCGAATGGCATTGACAGGCGGGCCAGGGCGTGTCAGGCGCGCGTGCGCGAAGCAGTATCCCGCGGTCCGGGCCGTTCGATCTGAATCGGACGGAGGGAAATCAGACCGGGGGAAAACAGATGGCTACGGCCGGCGTCGCTCCTCTCCACGGTGGTGAGGTCGCCAGAGTTGAGGCAGGCGCGAGCTAGGGTGGCTCCGGGGTCACCGGAGTTGGGCAGAGAGGAAGAGGGCGCCACGACGAACTCAATGGCGGGGAAGAGGCCATGAATCCATGGGCAGAGAGGGGAGAGCGGCGGTGAGGTGGCCTCGGGCGGGCCAGAGAAACTCCGGTGAGCGATTCCAACCACGGGGAGGGGACTTAAGGCGCGCTAAGGCCTTGGCTAACTTCAGCAGAGGCAGGGGTGACACAGGGAACTACTCTGGTAAACTAGACCGGGCTGAATCGGCCGGCCACCGCGCGAGCACGACGGACCGCCGCGGCCGAGCACCGGCGATGGCGAAATTGGACGAACACAGGGCGCAATAAGGGAGATTGGGCACAGGGACGGGTGTCTCACCTCAGGGCGGAGCTCGGGGAGGCTTGGCGCGGACTCCGACGAGCTAGATGCCCGGGGAAGCGGGCGCGGGTCTCCGGCGGCGGCTGGCGGTGAGGACAGAGAGCGAGAGCGGGTGAGATTGTGCGAAATTAGGTGAGGGGTGTGCGCGGGGCACCAGCGGGGCTATAAGAAGAGAGTTGGGTGCGTGGGCGGGTGTCGTGGCCGAGAAACCCGGTGACGTGCGCGAGTGCGCATGCGTCGGTCCACGGCGACGCGCGGAGAGGGCAGAGCTGACAGGGCTGGCCCACGGCGCAGGGAGAGAGGACAAGGGTGTGCGGGCAACGGCTCGACGACTGGCAATCCGGGTCCACGAGACAGAGAGAGAAGGAGAGCGCGCGGGCGAAGTAAAACTGGCGCCGACAGATCGGCCCCAGTGGGCAGAGAGCGAGAGAGAGAGAGAGAGAGAGAGAGAGAGCGGGGGAGAGGGGAATTGCCGCTGACAGGTGGGGTCCGCTTGTCAAGTGGCGTGGGCGCGCGGCCTGGCTGGGCTTAGTGGGCCGACTGGGCTGCTTTCTCTTTTTCTTTTCTCTGGATTTTCTAATTCCTTTTCTATTTCTTTTTCATAGGGTTTTCAAATCTAAAATCAAACTAGGTTTCAAATTCAAATAAATTCAAACATGTGCAACACTTTAAAGAGTATTTTAAGCTCAGCATGATGCAACATGTCATGACCAATAGGGTTTTGGCAAAAATAAATAATTAACCTCCACTAGTTTAAGCTATCCCCAATCAAAAGGAAATAGGGAGAGAGGATCTAGAGAGAGAGAAAGCCTAGAGTGAGGAAAAGAAGAGTAACACATGATTTTGGGTGATAATTAGAAAGAAATTTTATACCCCCAAAATCAGGGTGTTACACGAACCCTCGAGCCCGGCGCGCTCGATGGACCGGATGTACGTCCACACCTCGGCGGCTATCCCCTAGGAGTCGTTCGAGTCATCGGACGACGCCGGGGGGGAAGCGTAGACCGGGGACCCCTCGGACTCGGAGGAGAACTCCTCCTCCGAGTACTCGGAGTCACCGAAGTCCTCCGACGAAGGACTCGGTTCACGCTTCTGTTTGTCGCCGGAGCGATGTGGCGAGCCCTGACCTTTCTTGTCCTTTCCCATGGCAAGATGGAAGAGAGGAGAGGGTTGAGGATGAAACAAAGGATGATCAAAGGATGTGTGAAAACAACGACAGAGCAAATAGGCTATTTATAGAGGCTGGAAGCAACTGTTCATCTCCTACCACGCCCACCGAACAGTCGCAAGTATTCAATAAGCAATTCAAATCGCCTAAAGGTGAGTCAGGCAGCAGACGCCACTTCACGTAACATGACACCATTTGGACTAAGGTCAACTGCTGGGGCAATATGATTACGCCCAGCGGTCGCGTCAAGTTACTACTCCAGGATAATGTGCTAAACACTTTGCGTACCAAGACGTCCCTTGGTCACACCCATTAGAAAACACCCATTGGGTGGGCGACGGCCAAGAATTTTCAATAGATTTTCTGAAGCAGTCACATCCATACAGTACACGCAATGAATGTGTTAAGACAGAAAGAAGATATCAATAGAGATCAAAGGAAAGCCAAATATAGCTACTGAACTGCAAGTCTAGTCAGCAGAAGCATTGAAGCACAAAGCGAAATGAAGACTAGCCAACAGCCATCTACCAGACGTCCAATCTGTCGCCGATCAAATAAATTTCAAACCTAATAGGACATGGGCAGACCACGCTGCTGGTTTCTAAAAGCATGAGATGAAGACAAAATGCTGATCTCCAAAGCATAAGCCGATGATAAAATGCTGGTTTCTAAAGCATGAGACGAAGATAAAACGATGATTTCTAAAGCATGAGATGAAGATCTTTGAGTGGATTATTTTCAATAATCCACTCAAAGCTCGGGGGCTACACCCATTGGGTGCACCTTCGGTGCACCCAATGAATTCTTAACCCCAAAGGACAGAATGCTGATCTCTAAAGCATGAACCGATGATAAAATGCAGGTTTCTAAAGCATGCGATGAAGACAAAATGCTGATCTCTAAAGCGTGAACCGATGATAAAATGTTGGTTTCTAAAGCATGAGATGAAGATAAAATGATGATTTCTAAAGCATGAGATGAAGATTTTTGAGTGGATTATTTTCAATAATCCACTCAAAGCTCGGGGGCTACACCCATTGGGTGCACCTCCGGTGCACCCAATGAATCTTTAACCCCAAAGGACAGAGCACTGATCTCTAAAGCATAAGTTGATGAAAGAGTGCTGATTCCTGAAGCATAAGGCAAAGATCGTCAAATGTAATAAAGGAGGACAACAGAAGATTGTTTTTTTACTAAAGTCGTTCAGAGTTCAGAAGCAACACTCAACAGATGCGTTTCCCAAGTGCTCATCACCAAAATGGAAATCGAAACCGCAAGCTGGACCTAGAATCTTCGGGCTAATTATTTCAAAATCAACTCAAAGATTGGGGGCTTGTGGGGGACAGATATCCCCCGGGTCCACTAGAAGGTTAGAAGGCCTCGCAAATGGTTTTGGGCTTACTATCTCGCAAGGCCATCCCTTCGTGGGCCAGGGGAGAACTGCTGGCAGAATAGGCCGACACAAGTAATGAACAAGCGTGGGCCAAGGCGATTCGCGGGGTTTTGAGCGTTATCCGAAGCTCTGATCCGATTCTCCCGCGCGACCACCTTGGACATCGGAACTAAGTGAGAGTAAGTCGGCAAGATTGTAGGAAGATAAGTTCGGTCGGTTCACTATTACTTAGGCATGCAACGTTATCGTACACATATGTAAATGCCCCATGGTCGGATATATAAGGCCCAGGGGGCACCCCATCAAAGGACGGGTCATTCATCAGCCATCCACTCCATTTTCTAGCATCCTTCATACTAGAGAATCCCCCTGTAACCCACCACATAAAGATCCACACCAGGAAGTAGGGTATTACGCATCTCCAAACGGTCCGAACCTGAAGAAAATTGTCTATCGTCTCTCATGCGCCTAGCATGAACCATCGAGCTACAATCAGCAACACCGTCCTACCCAAAAGCACCTCGAGGGTTAACCCCAGGTGCACGGTCGGGTCCCAAACACCGACACCCACCTTTGCAAAACTGTCTTTTAGCTTCTTGGCACAATCGAAGGATTTTTCGTAATATCTCTCCTTCGATTCCCGAAGCTCATCTACATTCTTTTGCAATCTTGCGCCAGTCTACTCGCTTATTTCCTGTTTTACCTTAGCCACTTCAAAATCTTCATTCTTCTCGGCAAGTTTTTTCTTCAAGTTTTTAATTTCGGCTTTATGAGCTTCGGACTGCGCAGCAAGATTGCCTTCGCTAGCCTTGACTCTGTCTACTAAGGAAAGCAGAATTTTATCTTTCTCTACAGCCTCATTCCTTAGTTTGATAACCTCTGACCGAAGGTTACCAAGGGCTATCTAACAGCTTTCATCCTCAGCATTCTTCTGTGCTCTCAAAGCGTTGCTCAGAATTAAGCCCTACAAAAAAGGGGAGACAAGGGATCAGCACAAGAATAAGAGACACAAAAAAAGAATCTGCTTGTAAGTCCATAACTTTTGTACCTTCAGACTATTGTACGCAAGGCTGTCTGCGAGCTCATCCTTCGACATAGCAGAAAGGCCAACTTCAAGCTTCGGAAATCATATGTTTTTCGCCATCTCCCAGCATACGAATATTTCCTTGTTGTCTAGGAGGTAGTATAAAAAGTCATCTTCGTTGGAGCCATTATACACCAAGGCCCCTTTCGGGTACTTCAGTTCTCGGGCATAGTGTTTGGCATCCGCAATTTCCTCTTCCGACAATTTTTTACCCGAAGCATGTCGAATAATGAAGTCTAGCTCTTCACTAGACGCTTCGGGAGTCGGAGATTCAACCTTCTTGGGCACATCTTCTGTCTCCGGCACCAGACCGACGATGGAAGGTCCTTGTTCAATACTTTGACCAGTTCCAACAGGCTCTGTTTCAATAGGCACTAAGGGCCCAGCTTTGGGTTCAGCACGAGCTGTAGCAGCTTTGGCAGTCTCCTTTGCAGGAGTAGGAGTTGATGCCCTTGTCGACTCCAAGACAGCGTCCAGCACGCTAGCCATCCTCCTCCTCTTGGGAGTTATTGCAGGAGCTTTCGATACCTTCGGCAACTTTGGCTTAGGTGGCGGGCTAGAGATTTTTGGTAGCCCTGTCGTTTCCCCTAACTCTGGCTCTTCGGCCGCCTTTCCTTTGGCTTCAGCAGCATGCTTCGGCGCTTCGGCCGACTCGGTTGCAAGAACCTTTGGCACTTCAGTCGATTCTTCCTTGGAGCCAGCAGAAGCAGGCCGTCCTGGCTCAGTGGTGGAAGATGTCCTTTCAGCAAGCTTCGGCACCCTAGCCATTTCAATATATCTAGGCTGGTGTGTCAAAACCTTAATCTTCTTACCCTTCGGCGGGCAGAAATGGCCGAAGTAGCAGCTTTTCTTTTCTTTCTCAGCTTTCGCGAGGGATAGCTATAATCTGGGTATACGAAACCAATGACGTCAAAAACTCTGTTTAACCTTTTCTTGCCTCGCCCTTCGAAGGCCAAGGTCATTGCATCATCTTCGGCCACTGGTTGCCTCAATACAGTTCAGCCATTCATCGTTCGACTCATCAAAACTCACCTCTGTATCTAAAGGTATATTTCAGATAAACCAAGCCGCCTTGACTAGACTCAGCAGCTTTCTTCGGTATCTTCCAGTCACTCACAAGAGGCCACACTCTGTAGGCAATGTGCTCTTGGACCAAGTCTCTTGTGCCAATAAAAGTGCACACAGTGTTAAAACTCCTTTGGCATGTTTCTATTTCATTTCCAAGAGTAGTGGCTGGTCTTCTGATGCCGAAGCAAGACCAAAAAGAGCGTTGGATAATCCCTTTTATATCTTCCCTTTCAACTAAGTCATTCTTCACATAAAACCATTCTTCCATCTAGGCCCCTGGCCACCTCTTCCGAAACGTCGGAACTGGATAGCTCACGTCAGAGCGAGGCACAAAGCCATAACAACCAAATTTATTGTGATACTGTTCCTTCCTAGTATCCTTCGTTTCATAAGACAGCTCATGCATATTGCAGAAGCATTTTGCACTTGGCTCCAGTCCTTGGCTTCTCGCAGCCCAAATAAAAAACCCCCATCCTGATGATGGCTTCGGGGGTAATCTGATGAAGAAAGATTCCAAAGGTCTTCAGCACTTCAATCAAGAATTTACTTAACGGGAACCGAAGCCCTGCCTTCATGAAGCTCCTGTAAACAACCACTTCATCTACTTTGGATGCAGGGGCGACTCTATCCCCCCAACTCTCACAATGGAAATATCTCAGAAATATCTCCCTTTCATAGCATCAATTTGACTCTGCTTAATGGATGATTTTTCGAAGATGGTGTGACTCGGCCGCCAAGGCCGATTTTCGGTACCTTCGTCTTCACTTTCCACATCAAAGCCTTCGCTATCGTCAGAATCTTTAGACAAACCAGCTAGCATTTCATTTGTAATCTTCTCCGTGTTTGTCTTCTCCATAGCCTCGTAAAAACCAGCTAGAGCAGGATCAACAACCTTCTTCTGTTCAGCCATTTGGTGAGCACTTGTGTAGATGCCGAAGCTCACGAATCAAGCGAAATTTGACAGAGCAAGAAAATTCAAGCTTGAAAAAAGTAGTGCAAACGATTAAGATGGCACATCAAATGCTATCGCTGCGTGTTCCTATTTATATGCCTAGTGCATTGCAACTTGGTGGGCCCTACATGTCATTGACTTTCGCTATTCTAGCGAAGGGAAAGTGTTTTTTGGACCTTCGGCTAAAGGCTTTGGTCCACATCGCAATCTGAATTTGTTAAATGCAAAAACAAATTAATACTGCGAGGGGCTACTGTTGGGGGCCTTTCTCTTCCGAAGGTCCTCAAAAACTTAACTAACATGTTTTTCAGCATAACATATTGTCACAGGAGGCTTCAGCTTTGAGGTGAAGGTGCGCATGGTATGAAGGTGCGGTCTGGAGGAAGGAAAAACTAGCTCCGAAGCTGTGGCTGAAGAAGCTTCGGCTTAGCACGAGGACGGTGGTAAAAGATGAAACCGACCTAAAGGAGAAAAGGCTACTTAGTCCTCGACAGCTCGCCTTATGGTCAACAGTAAATGTTAGGGACATGAATGTAATTTTGTCCAGGCTACGTCATGTGCCTATAAATATATGAACAATAACACTGTACTGTTCACGCTGAATTGTAATCACTCTCGCGTCACGCCCGCTTTTCCACCTTCTGTCAAGCTGAAGGTATAAATGTAATATAAATATCATTGATGTTTATCCATGTTTATAAAATAAGAATATAAATAATCTAATGATTTATCATGATTGTTTATATTCTTTTTGTGTTTGATATGTCTCTATTTACATTTTTGTTCTCTGAAATGATGAAGGTATGCCCTTCATGACCTTCGTCTGAAGATCATTATATCCCAGGGGAGATAATGCTTCGAAGGACGAAGGTCTCTAATCATTAACAATTGTGTTGCTCTGTTCTTGGTGTATAGCATCCGAGAACAAGGACCAATAGTATCTACTTACATTTAGTAACTGCTAATAAAACTTGACCAACTTATTAAAAGCAATGCTCAGCTTTAACCCTTATTTGTTGATCAGCCTTACACTTCACATGAGCTCCCACTTTGGTGAGTTCATGCACATTATTCCCCACAACTTGTTGAGCTATGATCTTTTGTGAGCTCACCCTTGTGATATATAAACTCCCCCACTGGTGAAGAGCACGTAGCCTAGGAGGAGGTCTACAACGAGTAGTACGAGCTTATCTAGGTGGCGTCTCCCAGTCAGCTTGACGGCGCCAAGGAATAATTATTAGTTCGCTTTATTGTCATCATTTATTTTTTAAGATACTTCCGCTATGTAATAATATTTGTGACATTTATCTCTATACACTTGGTCATTATATGTGGTTCTTTGGCGCACATATGAGACGCACCCGACTTTACCCATTAAATCTGAGTGTGATAGCGTGGTTCCGGATACCTCGGTAAAAATACCAACGTCATACATGTGGCGGAACTGCCCGAATTATTCCAACTTAAGTGCCTGAGTCACGCCTTGGAGGCAGCAACACACTTAAATCGGAATAACCCGTCAGTCTCTCGGATCTAGTCCGATAAAGCCACTTACCCAGGGATCGAATACCACTAGCTCACTCCAAGGTGAGGCACAGAGAAATACAATAAAACATAATACCACAGATTTAATAAGTATCAGTAGTGATCACATTATCGGAGTTTCAGAAATAGTAACCATAATTTTTAATGCAGCGGAAATAACTAACAGAGAAAACCGAGCAACATGGCGAAGCCTGGCCACGCTACTCCTCCTGGTCCTCTCGTGCGGAAGCAGTAACCCACTGGACCGTCTATCCCGGTGGCAGGGATGGAGGCCAAGTCACACCATCATCCAAAACAAGGAGGTACCTGCAAAAATTATGCCACAAGCAAGGCTGAGTATACTAATACTCAGCTAGACTTACCCGGTGTGAGGAGTCTACTCCTCTACCTCTAGACCATGAAATTGTTTGGCTGAGGGGTTTGGTTTGCCAAAAGCACTAGCTGAGTCTAAAATCAAGTTTTATCTTTTCAAGTTCTAGAATAATAATTTAGACTAGATAAGTACCTAGCTATTCATACATGGTATCAAACATTATATCAATCAATATCTTTTGAAAGTAACCTCATTTCACTTCTTACTCGATGCAGCAACATGGATCAAGCAGTCTCATTAGCTGTGAGAAGCAGACGATTCAGATCGAGTTTTAACCTTGCAAGGTAAACCTAAACACACGACGTGGCGAGGCACTCCGTCCCCACACACATCAACTGTCTCCATCGATTCCCTGGCAACAGAAAGGGGCTCACCGCCTTCACATACAATGCCCCACTAACCCCGGCTGCCGCTGTGCAATGACCGCACTTGTACCCACCATATCCAGAATGGGAGACCATGTCTCAAGACGTGTGAGGAGGGCAATCTGTGGGCAGGTTCACTCAGGTACTAGGCTTACCGATTTACCATATTTCTCGGCATGTGTTTAGTACGTTCAAACGCTTGACTCACAGTACCACACATTAATCCTTACTCCAATTTTCGTCTCGTAGACAACGCATCCCCATGGATCGTTGTCCACAGACCATCATCATTCCGATATAAAAATGGATACAACCAATTCTTGACCTCGCGCGAGTGCTCAAAAAATCACTCGACTTCTACCGAGATCCTAATTTAGCAAAGCAGCTACTCGACCTAGCATACTAGTATCCATCTCAAAAGGAATCCTGAGTTCATGCAACTAGGGTTTTAGGCAACTCCTACACTTAAGTGCACAATACAAGACTACAAACATTAAGTGTAGTAAAATAGCATATATAACAGTTATGCATAAAATCGGGGCTTGCGTGGAATTCAACACTAGATAGTGTTTGCTAGAAAACACTCGCTTGGCGAGCATCCACTGGTTATGTCCATCCTTCCTTAGGTTGTCCACCAACTGCATCTTGTTGTTGGTACCACATCACTTGCACGATCATCATCTTTCGGTCCTAAATAAGATGCAAGATGCATATGTATGAATATAATGAAAGTAGCACAAGATATTCAAATACACGGTAGTGAACTAAACATTAAATTGTAAGACACCATAAGCAACCACACGCTAGCATTAGTTATCTACACGTTATCGGCGTTCAACATTGACACCATTAAAAAGACGACAACATTTTATTTATTTACGCAACACAAATACGACATCACAAGTACGCGCATTTACCACGCTCAACTTAATCATTCATTGGTTCTCCCATTGACCACACAAGAGCAACCAAGACAACGTAAGTTTAAGTAGGACATAAGCATCAATAACTACTGAACTCCTATGCACAACCAACTACAGCAAGAAAGCACATTAATCATGGAACGCATGTTAGCCTAAGTTTAGAAATTACAAGTCTATGTCCGTTAAGTGCTAACTAAGCATTTTTAGCCAAAAGGGTAAACTCAACCATCAAATGAGCACTTGCAGATTTTTGGACAGCAACACAACAATTTCTTGTTTTAATCATAACTCTTCAAATATTAATCCAAAAATAGCAAACTAGAACTTTCTGGAAAGCTAAAAAAGTGAACCAAAACTTTGGTACTATCATCTCAACATGATTAGAATTTTAGCAAGGTCGAATTGTGCAAAAATAACAGCTCTGTCCAGGTTGGACAGATTCAGGCCCTTTGTTTCAAAACTTCATAACCAGAGACTCATGAATCCAAAACAGGTGATTCTAGACTTTCTGGAACCCTAATGAAATTTTCTACAAATCATTTATAAACATCTCAAGGTGATTCAATATGCAATTAAGGATAAAAGACACTAGAAGGTTTTGCTGTCTAGAATTGGACAGATTCAGCCTTTATACTTTAAACATTCATAACCTAACCTTCAGATCACCAAAAAGAGTGATCTAAGACTTTTTGGAAAGCTTAGCAAAAAGTACTACACAACTTTATTAATCACCAAGAAGCGATTCTATGTTTAACCAAATCAAACAATGCAATTTTCGAAATCTGTTCTGACAGTGGACAGAACACAGCAACCAGTTTGTAAAATTCATAACTCTTAAACTACCAGGCCTATGGTCATGAAAATTCAACACAAGAAAGATACGGAAAGCATATACAACTTTCTTATAATTGACAAGGACTTATATTAAAATGAACTTAAGCAAACAATGCAATCTCTGAAATCTGTACAGAAATTGGACAGATTCAGTTACTGAACTTAGGAAAAGCATAGCTTCTAAACGATCAGACTTATGGCTGTAAAATTCTAACACAAGTAAGATAATAAAGTTATGTACAACTTTTCTATATGACTTTTATACAGAAAACATATTCTACTTAACTAGATTACACGTAGAACCAAAACTGTATACGCAGGAATTTCAGTTTGCTAGCACAAGAGCACTTACTAAATCACCAAGCAAACTCATAGAGAGATACTAGCACCAATTTCTCAAGTTCAAATCATTATGACTTAGTTATAAAGTTTTAATTTATATCAAGACACTTAAGCATTTCAAGAAACATGCACGCTTTTGTTTACTTCTAATTTGTCACTAATTCTTCTTATAATTATAAAATGTGTGTCATTTTAGCACCATATGAAACTATCTAATTTGGGGATGGAATTTTTATGAGGCATAGGTAATGATAAATAATGACTAATGTATAAATTTCACATGCTCAGGTTTTATATTTTATTTACTACAAAAATAACAAATTGTTAATGCAATAAAGCATGTGAGAGCAAGTTAAATCTAAAACTAATTATTTTCTATGGATGCATGACCATATTAAGGTTCCTCGAGCTACTATAATATCATGCAAGAACAGTGGAACACTATTTTGCATCTATACATTATTTTTAAATCATTTAAAACTACTTAAGATGCATTAAATAAGTTAAATCACTAACTTAATAATACATGCACAAATATTTATGAAATATTTACCAGTCACCAAGAATTACACCAAGAGTCTACTGTAAAAATTTCGACCCATTTGGAGCACTAGAGCTACAGATCCAAAAATAAAAAGCAAATAAATCTTCTTTTCTCTAGTTAACTTGTTTTAATTAACACACCAAGAAAACAGTGAACAACATATAAGTTTTATATTTTTCTTAGATGGAGTATGACAACATCTAACTAACAAAACAAGTTTCATCATTTTTGGATTTCTATAAATAAAACTATGTAGAGAAGCAAGTTCATTTGTTTTATAAACCAGTTTTTTAATACGAATTTATATAGAAAAAGTTTTCCACTAAAAAATGTCAACTTATAGATCCAATAGTTAGAGAATTTCATAAGGAAGCCAACAAAACAAATTTTACAATTTTAGTAGCTCTAAAACTCGAGATATGAATTTTAGAACACAACAAAGAAATATGCAACTTTGTGTACTCACATCTCGCCTCGGGCCCACCTGACATAGTCTCAAGAGGAGGGTCTTCTTCTTCACGTTAACAGCAGGAAGCTGCTGGGGAGGGGCGCCGCAGCCATGGGAGAGAGCTCCCTGCGCTAGAGAGGGAGAGAGGAGGGAGAGGGCGCCATGGAGAGGGGGAGGAGCTCCCTGCTCAGCCGAACAGAGAAAGGAAGGGAGTGGTGTGTGGGAGAAGGGAGAGGGGTGGGCTGCTATTTATAGACTGAAGCTTTGGACATGTCAGCCATCTGCAGCAGGTGGCAAAGCGACTTTGGCTGGCTGTTTCTGGCTGTTTGTGCTTGGAATCGGACCTTGGTCACTGTAGACGATATCTTCCTTGATGTACACTCTACAAATCTTGTACAGGACTTGAGGTGATTCGGGCACTGGTTAGAGAGTTATAGACCCACGAAAATTGATTTTTCAGTGGGTTAGAAATCAGTGGAAACTTGCAAAAATTGAGTGTCAAAGCATGTCAAACGGAATTAGATGAATGCCATTTTTTAATATGTTGTGCCTCTATTAGTTATTAACAACTTTTATATTTGTGGAAACTTGAGTTGTTCAACAAAAATTTGGGAACGCGAGACGTCAATCTGAACAACATTGATTCCAGATTTAGAAGAATTCGAATCCTAAAATTAGATTTTTATTCTGTCTTGATGGCACTGTTTGAGATACTTAGAGATTGAATTAATGCTTGATTTAAATATAAAATTTGTTGTATAACACAGGTTCTACAATTTTTATTAAATGTCAAACCTTATATCTTGAATATAACTTAAAGTTTTACTTTGGTCAAGGTAGCATCATTATAAAGCTTCAAATTATATTTTTAAAGCAATCGGGGTATTTTCTCGACATTTTCTTGGAATTTTCTCTACATGAACCCTTAATAACTTTTATTGTAAAGTTGATATAGAGTTGTTTGAGAAAGATTACAAGGCTTGGTTGAATTTCAAAATTTGCACATGTTCCAACGAGAAGTTTCAAGCAAGTATATGATTTATGTTTTCATGTGAGTATTTGCCTTAAACTTCTAGAATTATTTAGAATACACTTGATAGATAGAGATGAATTATGATATACAGAAAACAAGTCGATTTGCATAAGAATTAATTAGATGTTGACACAAAGAGATTCTGCAGGAGAATGTGGATTTAGATTAAGTATTTGGACGTAGACCGACTATCGAGAAAGCGGATTCGGACATAGATCAGATAACATCATAACTGCCGAGAGTCCGAATAAATGAGTCTAGACAGGAGTTGTGAGACGAGATTGAATTTCGAATTTGTGTTTGCTTCAAGAAAGAAAAAGTCTTAACAGGCTCCAAATTTGGTTGTTCTTGAGATCGAATAATTCCAAATTTGGTGAAACATTCATGAGTAATTTGATAAATGGAGATAAATGTGATTGGAAATAGAAATTTCAACTGAGCATCCGAGATTGGTATAAATCTCCCGACGTAACACGAAATAGACACCTGGGGTGTCACAATACACGAGAGTTTGCATCTCTTCCCTTGCTCTTTACCTTCCACATTTACAGTAAGTACTTAAGTTTCAATCTCTCCTTTTCTTGTTAGAATATTAGGATTGAAACTTAGTCTTTGCAGTAGAGATAACAACACATAGAATAAACCTAGTTTGTACATTCTAGATTGTTTATTTGCATAGGTTTTGTTCTACGGATTTAATTGTGGTCTAGTTTAGAAAGAGTTTTTAGAAGACTTAATTCACCCCCCCCCCCTCTTAGGTGTCACTGTTTCCTTTAGTATTATCCTGCAAATCTTCAATGCAACAAGTGTGCCTTATGATGTCGTGGTTCTATTGGCTTTGTCAATGAGATGTGTTCAATGGAAACCAGGGTCACCACCAATGCAACTAGGAATTAGTGGTGACATTGCTGGTATGCGACCAACACCATGACCATCCTATGATGATGAGGCTTCTATGGTTGTGGGCGTATCTACAACGACTCTCTCTCTCACTGATAAGGGGCTTAGTGTCGACCCAATGCTTGACAGGGTGATGATATTTTCCATGAAAGATAGTAGAACTTTGATAATAGTGCAGCTAAAACAGGATGGAGATGCCTACTCATTGAGATATAATAGTGCAAATGGTGCAAGAAGTACAGTGCATGAATTGGTAGGTATTTCTATGGAAGGTGAAAGGGACTTGCAGAAACTGGTCATTGTGCATTTTCTTAGCAGAGATCTAGGCAAGTATTTTTCCAGTCAGAGGCCAAGGATGTTGTTCTTCATTTTTAATCCAGGTGCAATTGGGGTACTAGTTGCACATGACCTAGACAATGGGAAAATTGTATTGCAGGTCCCCCGTTATCCTCCTCAGCAGATGTTTAAAGATTTTAGTGCTAAGGTATGCTAGTAAAGTATTATCACCTTGGCCCTCTTTTAGTTTCAGCTGATATCAGATGGAGACTAGTCTTCATGCAATCCGTTGGACTTGTCAAGTGTTGGTTACTCCCATTTCAAGGATATCCCATGAGCTCATCACAAATGATTGGAACAATTCACTGGTGCCATACTACTTGGGCTATGTTATATATGTTGCATGTCACTTATCACTGAACAAACATGGAGGTGCAGGAAAGAATTTCTATATTGTTATGATAGTTTTATTCCAGCTAGAAGTGCTTCTACAGGTAACTGATTGATGTGGGCTTCCCGCGGTCAGCAACAAGTTCATCACCTTTCCTTTGGATCCTGGAGCTTCAAGCTTCTACATTGGCTAGGGGGCAAGCTGAAGCTTAAGAAGGGAGGACTGTTAGGACTTGTCAGCCCACATGGCCCATGTTGGCCCATGACCAACTATCTGAAGGTAATAAGGGTAGCAATCGAAGGAGAGGCAAGGGGAAATTCTTCAGAACATACACCACTCTATTCGACCTTTGAGTCTACTGTTCATCTTACTCCCCAAGTCCTCTTCCCCCTGTAAATGAAGCTTCTGGTTTCCTCTAGTCTAGTCTCTATCCCCATGCTTGCTATCCCTTCCCATGATTATCTCCACCAAATTGTATCAGACGCATGTGTCTAGTGTTTCTTGTGATATTAGACTAAGTTGAAGATTGGGGCTGTTAACACCAACCCGACATTGTGTGAAGATAGGGGAGTTTAGAGGAGAGAAATGAGATAAAATTGTATGTGGAATGAGCTCCACCCGGGTAAGCGTATTTATGGATGGATCGGGATGAAATTTGTGATTTTTTTTTGCAAAACAATCAAATTTTTGAACTCCAAACGATCTAAAATGGCTAGTCACAATGGCTAGCACACATGATGCTGATATGGCCATGTGGACCAGTCGAATCACACCGCCTCTCTCTCGTCTCGTGGTCTCGACCATGGCGCGTCCATGTCAAGGCCTCGCCCGCCTCTCGCGCCAATGCATACAAGAGTGGGGCGATATCACGTGCACTAATGGGCGTGAGAAGCATCGCCCAAGGGACTCTCTCGGCCTCCTCTCTGAAAGGGAAATGTGCCCTTGGGCCATTTCTAAGTGTATTGGTGATTTAGTGTCCAACACAAGTGCCTAAGTGTCAAATGGTGGACAAAGTACAAATCAAGTATAAAGGTATGTTTCTCAGACTTAGAACATTGTTTTAGTGACTAATGTATTGTGTCTAAGTGCTGGAAACAGGAGAAATCGAATTGGAGAAGAGATGGCCTTGTTCAGCCAAAGCCAGCTCTGTCTGGGTGCACCGGACAGTCCGGTGGTGCACCGGACAGTGTCCGGTGTGCCAGGCTGGCTCAGGCGAACTTGTCTCTCTCGGGAATAAGTTAACGGCGTACGGCTATAATTCAACGGACAGTCCGGTGTGCACCGGACTGTCCGGTGAACCAACGGTCGGCCGGGCCAATGGTCGGCTGCATGATCCGCGCGAGACACGTGGCCGAGCCAACGGCCGGGAGGGGGCACCGGACTGTCCGGTGTGCACCGGACAGTGTCCGGTGCGCCAACGGCTCCAAGCCTGCTAACGGTCGGCTTCGCCAAATAAGGAAGGAAATCCGCACCGGACAGTGTCCGGTGGTGCACCGGACTGTCCGGTGCGCCAGGCGACAGAAGGCAAGAATTGCCTTCCCAGATTGCTCTCAACGGCTCCTAGCTGCCTTGGGGCTATAAAAGGGACCCCTAGGCGCATGGAGGAGAACACCAAGCATTCCTTGAGCACTCTTGATCACTCACACTCCATTCTTGCGCACTTGTTCGACATTCTAGTGATTTGAGCTCCGTTCTAGTGTGCTAGTCTTTTGAGCTTAAGTCTGGGTCTTGTGTGTGCGTATTTGCTATGATCTTTGTGTCTTGTGTGAGTTGCTAATCCCTCCCTTACTCCGTGCTTCTTTCTTAACATCTTTGTAAGGGCGAGAGACTCCAAGTTGTGGAGATTCCTCGCGAACGGGATATAGAAAAGAAAAGCAAACACCGTGGTATTCAAGTAGGTCTTTGGACCGCTTGAGAGGGGTTGATTGCAACCCTCGTCCGTTGGGACGCCACAACGTGGAAGTAGGCAAGTGTTGTACTTGGCCGAACCACGGGATAAACCACTGTGTCTACCTGTGTTGATTCTCTTGTGGTTATTGTGTTTCGCTAAGACTCCTCTCTAGCCACTTGGCAATACTGTGCTAACGCTTAACCAAGTTTTTGTGGCATTAAGTTCAAGTTTTACAGGATCACCTATTCACCCCCCCTCTAGGTGCTCTCACTCTCACCCCAGGCCAGATGAGAGCAGCGTCCTGCCGCTCGTGCTGCAGCTCGCGTTGGCACCAACCTAAATTGTACCTTCGTCTGTACATGCTACGCTATTTACTTGCTTCTATATATTATGCTTGCTTTTGCATGTCAAGCATTTGCATGTACTACAAGTAGACCACCACATGAGATGTCCGGGTGCTAGGTCCACCAGTTGGCCTAAGAATTTCCTATTTATAGCTTTATTCAAGTTGTTCCGCGATCCATGATTACTTGTGAGTTAATATATACGCCCACAAAAACAAACAAAAATCTTTTGGGGGCCTTCCTCTTCCAAAGGTCCTCAAAAACATGACTAACCATATGTTTTTAGCATGATATGGATTATTACAGGGAGCTTCGGCTTCAGGATGGAAGTTTTCTCCCATGGTGAAAGCATATGAGGTGAAGATATAATTCGAAGATGATAAGGATGAACTACGAAGCTATAGCTGAAGGATAATAGCTTCGGCTTAAAATGGTGATGAAGGCCAAACATGATGCTGACCGGAAGGGAAAAAGACTAGCTAGTCCTAAATGATTTATGTTATGGTCATAAGTAAATGCCAAGGATACAAATGTACTTTTTCCCGGGCTGTGTCCCGTGCCTATAAATAGATGAAAAGTAGCACCGTACTGTTCACGCTGAATTGTAATCACCCCTGCGTCAGCACCTTCGAGCAAGCCGAAGGTATCAATGTAATACAAATTCTGTTAATACTCATACATACTTTATGGAATGCAAATATGAATGAATCAATGAGTTATATTCATTATATTTATCCTTATGTATTCTTATTTATCTATAATATGATGAAGGCATGTCCTTCATGACCTTCGTCTGATGATCATTATATCCGCGAGGAGGTAATGCTTCGGAAGACAAAAGTCCTTAATACTTTACAATTGTGTTGCCTTGTTCTTGATTCACAAGATTTGAGAACAAGTGACCAACATTGGCGCCCACCTCTGGTGAACTCACTTCCACGACCTTCGGCAAGCATTCACCTTCGTCATGACGCCGAAGAAGGCAATAGTGCTAGGGGCTGCCCTGCAGCCACTGGACACCAACCAAGAGACACTCTCGCTGAGAGAAGCTCGGAGCCAGAAAAGAAAAGCTACTAGCCCAACACCACAGGAAGAGGACTTGGACCAAGAAATCAGAGACCTGGAAGCCATACATCAACAAGTGCAGAGGAAAAGAGAGAAGATGCTTCGACTAGCCGACCTTCAGAGGAAGATCGACGAAGCTGCTGAAGAAATGCGTCACATCACCCAAGATGACCAAGGATGAAGGCCTCAACACAGAGAGTTTCATCAAGAAAGTCCAATCAATGATGATGAATGGTATGATTACTTTCATCATGGTAACTTCGCTTTTGATGATGCTTCTCCTCTAGCGGCAGAGTTGCAGGCTACCCCATGGCCACCATCTTACAAGCCACTACAGCTTCCCATGTATGATGGGTACTCGGATCCGAAGTAGTTTCTCATGAGTTACGAAGCAACCATATCTTCATATGGGGGCAACATAGCTGTCATGGCAAAATCCTTTGTCATGGCGGTCAGGAGTGTAGCTCAGACGCGGTACTCTTCCCTTTGCCCGGGAACGATCATGTCATGGCAAAAGCTGAAGGACATGCTGGTAACTAGCTTCCCGGGTTTCCAGACGAAGCCATTAACTGCCCAAGCATTGTTCTAGTGTACGCAAGACCATGAAGAGTACTTGCAGGCATATGTCCGAAGATTCCTGCAACCCAGAGCCCAGGCGCCAACGGTGCCAAATGAGATTGTCATCGAAGCTATGATCAAGGGGCTCCGACTAGGACCAACAACGCAGTATTTTGCTAGGAAGCCACTACAAACTCTAGAAAAGCTTCTCCAGAAGATGGATGAATATATCCGAGCTGATAATGATTTTCGCTAGAGAAGGGAGGAGGCTTACAGGTATTCTGAGATGACTAGGGGCTTCGAAGGAAGATTCCACCCCATGCATGTCAAAAAAATCCACAATCCCAGCACAAATGATGACAGGGCAAGCCACACTCAAGGCAGTCAACAAAGCTCACAATCTTCAGAATGCAGCAAACCTCTTACAGGCCACCAGCTCCAAGAGGCAGAGGTGGAAGAAGCTTCAGAGGAAGGTTCAACACTCAACCCAGGAAATTGTTCTGCTTATTCTGCGGGAAGGACAAGGGACACACAACAAGGACATGCCAAGTTACGATCCAAAAGCAGAAGAAGATAGCTGAAGCCGAAGCACGACAGAATCAGCCGAAGCAGGTCTTGCATACTGCCTCATGCTATTCACCATATATTCCTGAGTATGTGGGCAACCAGAAACCCACGACATCAGTTGCTTCAGCAAGTCATTCTCAAGCTGCTTGGGCTCAATTACCACCACCACCACTCGCACCTACCTTGGTTCATAATCAGCACCTAGAAGGTCATCGCTAGGCGCAACAATAGCGCGACACTCGGGAGGAGTCCTAAGCTCGCACAATCAACAACATTGTGTCCGAATCGAGACATATTTACTAAAGCAGCATAGGGGCTTGACCAGAAAGTTCCAAACTTCAATGTATTTTAACTTTTTGTCTTTATATTTCTCTTCCAAAAGACAATATAAGGAGGTTTAACCTTTGGCCTGTTGTAATAAATCTATTACAAACCATCGAGTATAACAAGAAGGGTGATAAAAGCTCCAAAGTCGTTCCTAAGGGGATGCAGAGCTAAATTACCACCTAAATGAAAGGTAAGAAGCTCCAAAGTCGTTCCTAAGGGGATGCAGAGCTAAAATACCACCTAAGTAAAAGGTGAAGAAGCTCCAAAGTCGTTCCTAAGGGGATGTAGAGCTTAGCTCCAAGGTCGTTCCTAAGGGAATGCAGAGCTGAAATGCCACCTAAGTAAAGGGTGAAGAGACTCCAAAGTCGTTCCTAAGGGAATGCAGAGTCTTGGTTTTTCTTTGATGATTTAAGCACAAACATCATTTGCATCATACCATCATATCATATTGCATAGCATCGCATCATACATCATTTTGCATCGACAAAAGCATAGGAGAAGGAAAATTACTCCTTCAAATATACCTGCCAACTCATGAAAGAGTGTACCAATAACACAAGATATGCCTTCGGCGGCCACATTTTTAAACAGGGATGGTACCTTCGTCAAAAGTATTGCTATACAACAGCCAGGACTTGATATTCAGTATTGTCTCAAAGAAGGGGAATTTCTTTCTTCGTGAAGTGTGAAAAGAAGGGAAGGTATTTTTTCGCCAGCGGCTCAAAAAACGGTATGTACAAAAGTTTCACGCATCACAAAGAAATATATTACATTAATATACATGCAAATAGTTGATAATTGTTTCTTACCAAAATGAAAGCTACGTACAAGGACACTAAACTCTAAAATATACACAACTTCAGTCTTCTTTTAGGACTTTGTCGGCAACTTCGTTTAGCAGCTTGTCGACAGCTTCGTCAATGGCCTCGTTAGCAATCCTAACCATATCGAGCGCCCCCTTCACAGACGGATCAGTTTCAGGATCATATGGCTCTGTAGGGGAGAAATCTCAGCTGCATTAAAATATAAATATTTGTTAGTGTCGAAGCTACAAAAATTTATGAAGCTAAGATATAAAGGACATATGTATAAGTCTGGCCCGCTCAAGAGCTTCTTCAACTTTTTTAGCCTCTACTAAGGCGTCATGAGACTCTTTCTCATTTTTTCCAATGGCTTCATCAATTATTTCTCGGCCGCCCTTCAGCCATACTTTAGAATAAAACTTCCCACCTAGTGTAGTAGCTTTAGACGAAGGGTTTCTAACATCGTTGGTTGGGAAAACAAAATCCGGCTGAACCACAACCTTGGCATGATCACAGCCAACCTTTTCCAAAATAGACATGGCCCCGCGGCCACCGGCAAAAGCACAAAAATCCCCTCTATCACTAATAATTTCCTCGAAGGCTTCGGCCTCGCCATTAATCCATTGGATAACTCCATCGGGGCCACCACGAATGAATTTTTGCTCTGAAGAAAATGCACCAACTTTGGAAAAGTTGTTCTTCATATTCTTAGCGCATTCCATAGCCATATTGTAGCATTTTTCTTTAGTTGCACGAAGCTTGTCAACATTTCTCTGTGCCCTTGATCGTTGATTTCACATATTTCATGTTTCATCAGCTCCACATTAAAATTTTCAGTTGCTTTGGCAACTTTCTTTTCTAGCTCTTGCACTTCGACTTTGTGGGCTTCTACTTGAGCAGATAGCTTAGCTTCGCTGGATTTCAGTCTCTCGACCAAAGATAGAAAAATCTTGTCTTTTGCGACAGCTTCGTTTCTCAAGGTTATAACCTCCGATCGAAGGTTTCCAAGTGCTATCTGATAGCTCTCATCTTCTGCATCCTTTTGAGCCTTCAGAGCTTTACTGAGGATTAGACCCTGTCAAACAAAAGAGCGAACAAACAATAAAAGTAAGAATTACCGAAACATAGCTCGAAAAGTACTAAATACGAAGCTAAAATGTGTAAACGTTTAAACTATTGTACGCGAGGCTTTCCGCAAGCTGGTCCTTTGACATGGTGGAGAAACCAAGCTTGAGCTTCAGAAATCCCATGTTGCTCATCATATCGCGGCAAACATTAACCTCCTTACTGTCAAGCAGATAGTAAAGGAAGTCGTCTTCATCATCCCCTCCGTACACCAAGGACCCTTGGGGGTATTTCAAGTCCTTGGCATAGTGTTCTACTTCGGCAATTGGTTCCAATGATAACTGCTTTTCCTGAAGCGTGTCGAACAATGTATTCCAAGTCACCATGGGGAGGTGCTTCAGGAGCAGGAGATCTAGATTTTTTAGGAACACTGTCTTCCACCAGCCCTATTGGCACATCTTTCGAAGGTTCGGCTTCGCCAAGAGTAGTAGTCGTGCTTGCAGTAATCTTTTCTCTTGAATCTTCATATTTCTCACCAGATGCTTCGGCAGAAGCAGAAACTGGCGCTTTCACGGATTCCAATACAACATCTAAAACGCTAGCCATTCTTCTTTCCCTTGGAGTCGCTGTTGTAGTGCTCGATGGCTTAGGCAACCCTGTTACATCTGGTGGGCTCAGCACCTTTGGTTGTTCTGCTGCCTATTCTGATTCCGGCTCTTTAGCCGGGCCTGTACTAGCTTCGATCGGCATTGCAGGTGCTGTTTTTGTGGGTAAGGGGCAGCCTCTGCACTTTCAATAAGCTTTGGCACATCGGCCGTCCCAATAGGCTTGGGCCTACATGTCAAGACCTTGGCTCTCTTTGGTTTCGACGCACTAGAAGAGGTTGAAGCAGCAATTTTCCTTTTTCCCCCTTGCCTTCGCATGGGAAAACAATAATCTATGTAAACAAACCCAATAAAATCGAAGACCCTGTTCAGCCTGTTTTTCCCACGAGCGCCGAAGGCAACTGTCATGGCTTCGTTTTCTGTCCTCGAGTAGGCTCCAAGTAGCTCATCACTCGTTGCCTCTATAGCGTCTAGCCAGTCATCATTTGGCTCATCAAATTGGCTTCTGTACCAGAAGGTGTACTTAAGATAAACCAAGCCACTTTGGCTGGAGCTAGCGACAGCTTCCTTCGGTATTTCCCATTCATTTGTAAGAGGCCATCTGTTGGAGCCTTCCTCTTTCGAAGGTCCTCAAAAACATGACTAACCATATGTTTTCAACATGATATGGATTATTACAGTGAGCTTCGGCTTCAGGATGGAAGTTTTCTCCCATGGCGAAAGCATACGAGGTGAAGATATAATTCAAAGATGATAAGGATGAACGTCGAAGCTATAGCCAAAGGATAATAGCTTCGGATTAAAATGGTGATGAATGTCAAACATGACGCTAATCGGAAGGGAAAAAGACTAGCTAGTCCTTAATGATTTATGTTATGGTCAAAAGTAAATGTTAGAGATACAAATGTACTTTTACCCGAGCTGCGTCCCGTGTTTATAAATAGATGAACAATAGTATCGTACTGTTCACGCTGAATTGTAATCACCCCGCGTGAGCACCTTCGAGCAAGCCAAAGATATCAATGCAATACAGATTTTGTTAATGCTCATACATACTTTATGTAATGCAAATATGAATGAATCAGTGAGTTATATTTATTATATTTATTCTTATGTATTCTTATTTATCTATAATATGATGAAGACATGTTTTTCATGACCTTAGGCTGATGATCATTATGTTGTAATTTTAGAGAAATAAGTGACATGCTTTCAACATATTTAAATATATTAAACATTCTAATTACGAATAAAACAAACATATAACTCAGATAAATGCCATATGTAATTATAGCAGCAATGAACAGTAGAAATTCTAGGACATGAAAACATGTAAAATAGTTGCTCAGGTCCATTTCAATATTAAACATGGCTTGCAGATGAAGAAGGCAGAGTTTGCACATAAACATTATTGTTTATCTTTTGATATTGCTTTCAAAATAGCGGGTTGCTGTAATAAACAGCCCTCCAGTGCTAAATGGTGATCAGAGATCCTCGACTAACGTGACGGTCCTATCTTACTAAATCAGGATTTTAGATCAAATGTAATAAGCTTAATAATCAAGCATAAACACAAATAGTAAGGAGCTGTGTATTAAATAAAATAACATAATTTAACACAGGTAAACAACCTCAACAAATAGAGATATAATTAGGCACAAATATATACTTGATGCTGAAATTAACAACACACTAAAACTCAGACTTTCACGTTGTCTCACTACACCGCTATTATCATTGAGCAAACAGATCCACCCACAATAGTGCAATCACACCCAAGTATTTAATACTAGCAGATTGCACAAAATTAAACAGTAAATAAAGTTAGTCAACGGGTAACTCACATGACGTAGATTGTCTACATGGGAAGACCAGCTCACGAACACAAGGTTCTGTCCCAGAAAACCAATTCTGTCGCCCACGTTCGGACCTGCACGGCGGGAGGTTGACGGAGATACTAGAGCCGCTGCTGAGGCCGTGGGATACGTCCACCGTACCAGCCCGAGAAGAAGAACACCGCACAGCAGGGAGCCCAAGCACCAGGCCACGGTAGACAATAATCAGACAAACACATCACCACACAGGCGCACAAGTGAAGCAAGGAGCACGGAAGAACATCGATGTACAAGAGCAGCACCACCTCTACCAGCTTCCAACCACCAGCAAGATGAATATAGGAACGCTAGAGACCAATTTGCGAGCAAAGTAGAAGAGCCGAGTTCCAACACTAGCAATTTACCGGCCATGCTTTTATGGAGACAAGAAGTGGAGAGGAGACCAACTGATTTGCGAGCAGATCGGACCAACGAGCAGCGCAAAGCACGACTTCCCTTGAATTGCCGCCGCCCCCACTCCCTTCTCTGCTCCAACTTCGGAGCTCGGCACCCTGGTGCCCTAGTTGCTCTCACCAGCCAGCTGGGCTACCCGGCCTATTGGGTCTTGAGGTGGCCCAGTTTAGCTTGTCTCAATATTTTTTTAATAAAGAGAAAACCCTAAAATTACAACACATTATATCCGCGAGGAGGTAATGCTTTGGAAGGCAAAGTTTCTTGATACTTAACAATTGTGTTGCTTTGTTATTAATTCACAGCATTTGAAAACAAGTGACCAAATTCCATACATGCCGCGGAAGCTCGGCTTAAAAGTAATTATTGTCAGTGTCAGACAACCGGAGTGAGCAGCGGCATGTTGAGAGCGTGCGCCTCCAGATTGGCGAGCACCAGGTCCGCCATGGCCTTGCGGGTCTCATGCGTCCCGCTGCCCATGTGCGGTGCCAGGACGACGTTGTCGAGCGCCATGAGCGCCTGCGGCACGTCCGGCTCGGCCTGGAACACGTCCAGCCCCGCGCCGCCGAGGCGGCCATCGGCGAGCGCCGCGACGAGCTCGGGCTCGTCGACGTGCGCGCCGCGCCCAACGTTGACGAGCACGCCCGTGGGGCCGAGCGCCTCGATCACCTCGCGGCTCACGATGCCGCGGCTCTGCTCGTTCAGCGAGCAGGCCACCACGAGGACATCGCTGTTTGCTGCGAGCTGGAGCACCGTCGGGAGATAGATGTAGTTGGGGTACGCATCCTGCCTTGTTCTCTGGTAGTAGCAGACCGGGCAACCGAAGCCTTCCACTCGCTTGGCAATGGAAAGCCCTATCCTGCCCAGCCCAATGATGCCGACCCTTTTGCCACTGAACTGCAAACAGAACAACCCAGGTCCCAGACCTTGACAAATTAATTGAACAAGCAAATAAACGACCAAGGAACAGTGTTCGTTAGTTTTGTTTTTATACTCAGTCGGTTCTAAATTTATTTTATACTGTTCTAGCTTTTTGGATATATAGTTTTTATCATACAACTATATTTATGCTTTTACCAAATACGGAGCAACTACTACGTACCTAACGAAAAAAATTAGAGCAATTTATAAAGCAAAACTAAGAGTGCCTTGAAATTTGTATTTCAATACAAGCGATTGAGCAGGGGACATGTTTAAGGGGCCTGTTTGGATCTCAATAGCTAAAGCAAAGGTACTAAAATCTAGTCACTTTAGAAGAAAGATCTAAACAGAAAGGTGACTAAAAGGATAACTTTTTCTAAATAGGCTCTAAGGGCTTGATTGGTTTCTGAACAAGGCACCCTGACTTGGATCGAGCTATAGATAGAGCCATCCAAACAAAAACTGGAGCGGAATGGTTCTGGATCTGAGGAGAATATTCCCTAATTGAAGCCATTCCGTTCTAGTTACTTTGTAACCAAACAATAACAAAATTAGAACAGAACGGTTCCGTTCTACTTGGCTCTTCAACCAAACACTACCTTAGTGACTCGCATCCTCGTAACTTGGCTGAGCTCGAGCAGGCTCTTGTGAGCCAGAAACACAATCGAATCTCTCGCTTGTCACTTTTTGCATTATCTGAATTAGATCGAGCTATAGATAGATCCATCCAAACAAACATAGCTTGCATCGCTACAACAAGATTAGAGAACCAATCACGCACACATATATAAAGATGCTGCATCCTAGGAAGTTAGGAGCCGAGTTCAATCTCATCAGCGAAACCAATCAAGCCCTAATTTGTTGCGCGTAATAAAGATGCTGCATCTTGGGAGCCGAGATCAAATAGTAGTACTCCTAAGCTGTAATTACTAAATATGGAACTAATATGTTGCTTCCGTCCACTTCTAACATGCTACATACATTATATTTATCAGTACACTCAAAAAAAATTGTGCACATGCTTCTGCTTTCCAACTATTTTTCTAAACATTTTGTGTACTATATATTAACTCATACTTTGTCTGTTCCAAATTAAAATTTATTTTAAGTGATTAATAGATTTATACAATACTTGATATATGTGTTTATATTTATCATCATCCATTTAAATATAAACATAAGAACTAAGAGATAAAACAACAACTATTTTGATACAGAAGAAATACATAATATTTATATACAATTTAAAATCTTACGTATGAATTTCATATCACGTGCGTACATAATATTATATATCACGTGCGTACATAATATTATGTAAAATTTAAAATATTGTATACGATAATACGAATTAAATATGGCGCGCAGGGCGACAAACACTACTAACAACTGATGAGTCGTTGAGACATGATGCGGTCGTAGTACAGAAATGCGTCACGCTGCCGTGCTGCCTATGTAGCATGCTGCGCACAAGTTAATCATCTTCGATCGAGGACAATCAACGAAATTTGTGTCCGTCGCAGATGAGCGATAGAAGAGAACTCGGAATAGAACAACATGACTTGGCGCGCACGGTGATGGAACCAGAGAGCCGGGTCAAAATATACAAGCGAACGGGGGATGCAGTCCACTGGGACCACGCCACCGCTACTAGTACTGCTTTGCCTCTGCTTTAAGGTTTGACACAACGAGGCTTTTTTTTAAAAAAACTATACTATCTGTCTAAAGGAACATACATCTTTATTTTTTTCAAAAATTCAATAGTTTTATGTTTGAGAAAATATATAAAATAACACCATATATTTGGAGATTCCTATTAACAACTTTCTGTCTTTTATTTTTTACTTTTCATGATACCCTCATGCACGTTCTCTGCAGAGCCGTACCTGAGAGGTGCGAAGGGTGCGACCACACCGGGCCCAAAAAACAGAGTGTCCTCTAGCCACCAAACGCTAGCATTTTTTTTAGTTAAATCTATCTATCCTAGACACAAATACGTAAAGAGCGATACACTATCGATCAGTCTTGTTTAGATTGTTAAACTAATGTCTCAATTACTTATCAAATACTCTATCCATTCTAAAATAGTATTTGTTTTATCTCTCGATTTTTATGTTTATATTTAACTACATGATGATGAATCCACTAAAGAAGCAAAACGAATTCTATTTTGATATAGATTTGATATAGAGATAGTATTATTTACTGTACACATGATGGTTCTAGCGACGGAGAGAAGATTTTTAAAATTGAAATATTTTTGTGAACAATTTAAAGTCAACAATAACTCAAGAGAGGTTAAATGGCTTGACGATCCTATGAGTCGAAAAGAAATTGTTGAATGAGATTGATCTCAATAATATAATCGATGATTTTGTATCCCAAAATGTTAGAAGATATTTTTAATGATATCAGATAACAAGTAAGTGTTTTTGGCTATATTTTATATTTTTCATCTTATATATATATGGGATAAGGTCTTCAAATCAGATTTCACATCTGTCCTCTAAAAAGTCAGGAACTGCTGTGTGCTCCGCGTGACCTAGACGCTCTGGGCGGCCAACTTAAATTAAAAGTTTATTGATATTAAAAAAAGAGGTCTACAGCTTTTCTAATTACTAATGGAGTAGTATATTTTTTGCTAAAGTCCTTTTCTAGCTAGAGTTTAAAAAAATGTCTCTGTCTCTTTTCCAATTATAAGTAATATGAAGCAATGCTCACGGCGTAGAAGCGCAGGATACTTAACGAATAGAAGCAAAAACGAACCCGAGTGGTGAGACCGTAGTGGCCATCATTGGCCTTCCACAGCCCGGCGCGGACGTAGCTGTCGGCGTGCGGGATCCTGCGGAGAGCGGCGATGGCGAGTCCCACGGCAAGGTCCGCGACGTCGTCGGTGAGCACGTCGGGGGTGTTGGTGACCCGGACCCCGCGCTCGCGGCATCTGGTAAGGTCCACGCAGTCGTAGCCGACGGCGTAGCACGCGATGATCTCGAGCCGCGGGAGGTCGTCGATGAGAGCCGGGTTGCCGCCGAAGCCCGAGCCGCCGCCAATGACCACGGCGCGGATCGATGATGCGTGGGCACGGAGGAATTCTCCACGGCGGTCATGCGGCACCTCCCAGAGGCGCAGGAGGCGGCAGCGGCGATCCAGTTCTTGCTCCAGGTATGTGTCGAGCGGGTGCAGGAGCAGCACACCCAAGGATTCCATCGCCGCTCACTCGCTCAGGCAGCACGCAGGAGTAGTTTAGGGAGGTTGGACTTGGATGGGCAAGGGCGCAAGGCACGTACGGTACAAAAAAGATGGCGACTAGGCTGTTGCTTATGTATGTCGCCAGCGGCTCAATTCCGAGGACATCGTTGAGAGACCAAAATTAATATACAGGTGCCTGTTGATTGTGTATTTGAATTGGAACGCAGCAGCCGGCCAGTTATTTTATTTTGAATGGCTTTGGATCTAACAACTAAAATTTTAATCTTTATCGTATCAAATGTTTGAATGATGATTAATGATATTAAATATAATCTAATTATATAGATGAAGCCTAAAATATGAGATAATTTTTAAAATCTAATTACTTATAATTGATATTTAAATATTTGATATGACACTAATTAAATTTTATTCAGAGCAACCAAACACCCTTTTAGCTGGCATAGAGTTGCCAATTTATTTAGCTGACGACGAGTCTGTCTAAAATAAACCCAAAACATGCCATAGTTTTAAATTATTGCACCACTAGAATAAAACAAAAAAATTTGATAGGAACAGGAACCAACCATATCATTCTTATTTTTTAACTAACAATATACAAGAAAGCTACGTATTATTTTATTCAAATAGAAACAAAACATAAAACATAAACACAAAGAGTTAGGCAAAGAGGCCAATCCAAACGCGAATACACACACAACCAACCATGCCAACAATAAAATAAAGGAATAGTAGTGGTGCACTACAGAAAATAACTTATTTTCGTTGGGTTTATAGTTATTTTTGGCAACATTGTCTTATTCATCATAAGTCTGTGTTATTTTCAGTAACGACCATCAAAAATTAGTTATTTTTGGTGACCAAGAAACAGCAGCCAAAAATAACCCTAGAAATGGTTATTTTCAACGCTATTTTTGACTATCGAAAATAGTTGGTCATGTTCTTATTTTTGGCGGCCGAGCATGGACGCAAAGAATAACCACATAGCTCATGATAAATACTATGTTATGTTGGTCACTCAAAGGCTGTCTAAATAAGAGGCAGTTTTGAACTGGCAAATCTCACATGTGTGACGCACATGGGAAGTGTCGATCAAAAACAGGTGGTGTATATGTTTCATTACTTTGATCTACTATTAAACCAATTAAATATTTCTTTATAGAGCCGAGTCGTAGTTGTTTCTCGTTGACGAACGTGGGACAGAGATGGACAGGCAAGCGAAGCTGTCACACCCAGTTTTAGAAGGCAAACCGAATGCGCCGCGCCTCCCTTCTACGGCGGCGCCATTACCGGCGACCACCAAATTGACACGACAACAGCCCAAACACCAAACCAAGAGATGCTAAACGTAGCTAGGGATCTAGTGAGCTCAGCAAGGACTTCTTACCGAAGGATTGTGTGGCGTAGAGGACCACTACCGATGTCTTGCGGCCCGGCGGTGCTTTCCCAACCCCGGCGACCAATTCCACCGCACAGATCACATGTAGTCGCCGAGCTCTTCCCTGCAATGCCTGTCGTGTTGCCTCGGACGTCCAGGGCACTCCATGAAACAGATAAGGGGAGGAGACGTCGATTCCTAGCAGCAGGTTGACTCTCGGGCCGCTTCACGGCCACGAGGGTCGACGGGGAAGGGTACGAAAGACGAGGTGTTCAAGGGGAATGCGCAAGACAACCCAAGGGCCCCGGCTTTTAATCCCCGAGCACGGAGGAGGCCGACCCGGTCTTCCCAGCATCACGGCGCAAGGTTGTTGCAACAGCTCGTCCGCAAGTTGGGGACGAACGTGACAAGAAGGGCCCACACGTAAGCGACCAACACGACTTGCGCGGACGCAGTGGTTGACGAGTGGGTCCTACTCGCAGTGGCGTAGGGTGCGCGCGGTGCATTCCTACAGCGTGGACCCAGGTGTCAATGAGACAGCGGATGTGAGGGCGCGCGACACGCGCAAGGTGTGCCCGACCGCGTAGGCCCCACATGTCAGCGTCTCCTACATGTTGGGCCGAGCGGGAGGATGTCGGTTTGGGCCGAAACCAGGTCCTAGGCCCATGCGCGGGTATATTCCTTTTTCTTTTCTGATTCTTTTTCTTTTCATTTTTAGATTCCAAACTTTGAATTCAAACTTTGTGGTGAATTTTGTACTCATATTAAATATACAATTTGAACATACCAGTATGGAAGGAATATATATATATATATATATAGTAGTATTCTTCTCTTTCCCTTTCTATATTATTTCCAATTTCTAAATTATAAATTAGGTTAAGTCCCAATTTGGTCATTAATATATATTTTAAGTATTACTATTATTAAATGCATAACCAAATAAACTCCAACATGATACATGGATTATTTATGTTTTATTAGAGAATTATTCACTTTAAATATGCTCCTTAATGATTCTCATGAAATAGAAGGCAATCTACTCGTAACTCTTCTTCTCTCTTCCAGGTAGCTTCATCTTTATTATGCTGACTCCATTGTACTTTGCACATTTTGATCACTTTACTCCTTGTAACACGAGTTAGGGTATCAAGGATCTTGATAGGATACTGAAAGTCACCTAGAGGGGGGGTGAATAGGCGTAATCTGAAATTTACAACTTTAAACACACACTACAAGCGGTGGTAGCGTTAGAACTTAAATCAAGTTCGAGAGAGAGGGGGAAAACAAGTCAAATGGAAATCAAGCGAATGAACACAGTGATTTGTTTTACCGAGGTTCGGTTCTAAAGAACCTAGTCCCTATTGAGGTCGTCACAAAGACCGGGTCTCTTTCAACCCTTTCCGTCTCTCAAACGGCCACTTAGACCGAGTGAGCTTTCTCCTTAATCAAACGGGTCACTTAGACCCCACAAGGACCACCACACACTTAGGTGTCTCTAGCTTTGATTACAATTCACTTGGAACAAGAATGAGGAAAGAAGAAAGCGATCCAAGAGACAAGAGCACAAATGAACACGAACACACACTCTCCCAAGTCACTAGGTGGTTGGAATGAATTTGGGACTTAGAAAGGCTTTGATCTTTGGAAATGTGTCTTGGAGTGAATGCACTAGCTCTTGTATTGAATGAGAACTTCAGAAAACTTGGATGCTTGGAGTTGTGGTGGTTGGGGGTATTTATAGCCCTCAACCACCAAGTAGCCGTTGAGGAGGCTGCTGGCGATGGGTGCACTGGACAGTCAGGTGCGCCACCGGATAGGTCCTGTTCACCGTCCGGTGCGCCGCCACGTCACCCAACCGTTAGGGTTCGGAGCGAAGTCGACCGTTGGAGCTTTGTCTCCTTGCGGCACCGGACAGTCCGGTGCCACACCGGACACTGTCCGGTGCGCCTCTGACTCTGCGGCTCTGACTCTGCGCGCACTGTTCCTCTGTGAGCGGCTTTTGCAGTCGACCGTTGTGCGAGTTAGCCGTTGCTCCACTGGCACATCGGACAATCCGGTGGCACACCGGATAGTGCGATGAATTATAGCGGAGTGTGGCTCAATTTTCTAGAGAGTGGCTGGTTCATCTTCGTACGGACATGGGGCACCGAACACTGTCCGGTGGCACACCGGACAGTCCGGTGCGCCAGTCCACAGCACACTCAAGTCTTTGCTCTGGTTAAAATTTGGTCCCTAACTTGAATCTTTATTGGTTTGTGTTGAACCTTTTTGCACCTGTAGAACATGTATTCTAGAGCAAACTAGTTAGTCCATATATTTATGTTGGGCATTCAACCACCAAAATTAATTGCGGGAAAAGGTTAACCCTATTTCCCTTTCAATCTCCCCCTTTTTGGTGATTGATGCCAACAAAAGCAAATATATAAAGTGCAAAATGAACTAGTTTGCATAAGGTAAGTGCATAGGTTACTTGTAATTAAACAAATTGATAATCTCACTAGATATGAATGGATTGCTTTCTTTTATTTAATATTTTGGACCACATTTGCACCACTTGTTTTGTTTTTGCAAATCTTTTTGGAAAACCTTTTCAAAATCTTTTGCAAATAGTCAAAGGTATATAAATAAGATTGCAAGAAGCATTTTCAAGATTTGAAATTTCTCCCCCTATTTCAAATGCTTTTCCTTTGACTAAACAAAACTCGACTAAACAAAACTCCCCGTGAGTGAAATTCTCCTCTTAGTTTTCAAGAGAGTTTTAATAGATACCAACTTTGAAAATCTACCTTTAAATATTCCTAATTGAAGTAATTGTCATTGCAAGATACCAATTGATGTTTAAAACAATACCAATTGAGATTTTGCTATCACAAGATAAGGATAACAATTGAGATATTGCCATGACATAGATACCAATGAAAAATATCAATTAAATCTTTATTTTAAAAATTTTGAAATTGGTGGTGCGGTCCTTTTGCTTTGGGCTTAATATTTTCTCCCCTTTGGCAATAATTGCCAAAAACGGAGAGTTTGAGAGCCCATTTTTTTATTTCTCCCTATTGGTACAAGCAAATAAGAGTGAAGGATTATACCAATTTGAGAAGTGTGCGGAGTAACGATGAAGGGTAAATGATACCGTGTAGAGTTGAGTGGAAGCCTTGTTTTCGTCGAAAAACTCCTTTTCCCTTTCAATCTACGACTTAGTATAGAAATATACTTGAAAACACATTAGTCATAGTCTTGGTACAAAAATAATAAGAAATAGGTATTTGTACCAAAGGAAAGAGATATGATCAAAGGTATATAAATGAGCTATTTGTGCAATGTTTCAATCAAAATTCTGAGAATCAAGAATATTTAGCTCATTCTAAGTTTGCTAAAGGTTTTCTCATCTAATGGCTTGGTAAAGATACCAGCTAATTGATTCTTGGTGTTTACATAAGCTATTTCGATATCCTCCCTTTGTTGGTTGTTGAGGACTTGTTCTCAAGTGCTATGAATTAAGAACAAGGCAACACAAAATGTTAAATGTTAATGCCCTTCGTCCTTCGAAGCATTATTTTCCTTTGGATATAATGATCCTCAAACGAAGGTCATGAAGGACATACCTTAATCATTGTGGTATATGTTAATAAAAGGAGAAGCATATGAAATGTAAGAGATAACATGAACAATTATATAGCATTGTCAATTCATCCTCATTATATTATCATGGAAAAATAGAAACAATATTGAACTATAAATGTACCTTCGACTTGACAGAAGGTAAAAGTACAAGTGTGACGCACGAGCAAGTACAAGTCAGCGTGAACAGTACGGGGGGTACTGTTCATCTATTTATAAGCACATGATGCAACCTGTGAGAAATTACATTCATGCCGTTTACATTTATTATTGACTTATATACAATTCTATGGGGGCTAGATAGCCTTTTCCCCTTTAAGTCGGTTCCTTTTTCCGCCATTTAGCCGAAGCTCCCCTGCTCGTAGCTTCGGAGCAACTCCAACCTTCATCACGATCATGCTTTTTACATCGTACATGCTTTTAGCCCGAGTCCGAAGGTACCTGTTCATATGTCACACTTGGAAGATATTGTTAAATCACGTTTTTGAGGACCTTCGGAGGACGAAGGCCCCCAACAGTAGCCCCTCGCAGTATTAATTTGTTTAAGATAACGAATTCAAGCTGCGCCATGGACGAAGGCCTTAAGCTGAAGGTCCAAAAAAACACCTTCCCTTTGCTAGAATAGCAACAGTCAATGACGGACGGGCCCCCCGATTTGGAGCGTGCCGAGCGTATAAATAAGAACTCGCACCAACCACATTTGGTACGCTGCTTGTGCCATTTGCTTTATTTTCTCAATTTTATAGCTCTTGCTTACTAACGCTTGCTAGTTTCTCAAGCTTTCTGAGCTTCGGTTAGAAAGACAAATTTTCGTCATTTCTGAAGGAAAAATGTCTCAAGACAAGAAGGTTGCTGCTGAGACGAAGCTAACTGAAGAGGAGAAGCTTTTTAAGGAGAAGAAGGCTACGAATCCTTACATAGCTGGATTTATCGAGTCAATGGCAAAATCAAATATAGAGAAGATTACTAAGGAGATACTAGAGGTCCTGTCTGAAGATACTGGTGACAGTGACAGTTATGATGCAGAAAGTGGAGGCGAAGATTCTGAGGATCGACCCTAGAGACCAAGTCATGCAATTTTTGGAAAATCGACCATCAAGCAAAGTCACCTCGAAAACATGAGGGGAAGGTGAAAGGGAATTAGGCTTACACCTAGTTCCTAAATAATTTTGGTGGTTGAAATTGCCCAACACAAACAATTGGACTAACTAGTTTGCTCTAGTGAATAAGTTATACAGGTGTCAAAGGTTCACAACAAGCCAATTAAAAAGACCAAAGTTGGGCTCAAAATAGAGAGCTAAAGACATCCCGAAAGGCTCCTTGGTCTGGCGCACCGGACAGTGTCCGGTGCACCAGGGGACCTCGCTCAGAACTCCTCAGCCTCGGGAATTTTCAGAAGCCGGCGCGCTATAATTCACCGGACTGTCCGGTGCTCCAAGAGGACGCGGCTCTGGAACTTGGCAGCCTCGGGAATCCGTAGCGGCTGCTCCGCTATAATTCACCGGACTGTCCGATGCAACTACAGGGCAACGGCTACTTCGCGCCAACGGTCGCCTGCAACAGCAATTAATGCGCGCCAGAGCGCGCAGGCGTCAGGCACGCCCATGCTGGCGCACCGGACAGTCTACAGTACGTGTCCGGTGCGTCACCGGACATCCAGGCGGGCCCAGAAGTCAGAACTCCAACGGTCAAATTGCGACAGCTTTGGTGACGTGGCTGGTGCACCGGACTGTCTGGTGCACACCGGACTGTCCGGTGCGCCATCGAACAGACAGCCTCACCAAACGGCTAGTTTGGTGGTTGGGGCTATAAATACCCCAACCACCCACCATTCATTGCATCCAAGTTTTCATACTTCCAACCACTTACAAGAGCTCTAGCATTCAATTCTAGACACACCAAAGAGATCAAATCCTCTCCCCAATTCCACACAAAGCTTTAGTGAATAGTGAGAGAGATTTGCTTGTGTTCCTTCGAGCTCTTGCGCTTGGATTGTTTTCTTCTTTCTTGATTCTTTCTTGCGATCAAACTCACTTGTAATTGAGGCAAGAGACACCAATCTTGTGGTGATCCTTGTGGGAACTTTGTGTTCCAAGTGATTGAGAAGAGAAAGCTCACTCGGTCCGAGGGACCGTTTGAGAGAGGGTAAGGGTTGAAAGAGACCCGACCTTTGTGGCCTCCTCAACGGGGAGTAGGTTTGAGAGAACCGAACCTCGGTAAAACAAATCCGCGTGTCTCACTTCATTATTCGCTTGCGATTTGTTTTACGCCCTCTCTCGTGGACTCTATTATATTTCTAACGCTAACCCGGCTTGTAGTTGTGATTATTTTTGAGAATTTCAGTTTCGCCCTATTCACCCCCCCTCTAGGCGACTTTCAATTGGTATCAGAGCCCGGTTCTTCATTAGAGCCTAACCGCTCGAAGTGATGTCGGGAGATCACACCAAGAGGGAGATGGAGACCGGCGACAAGCCCACTACGAGCCAAGGGAGCACTTCATTGGAAGAGTCCCGCACCAAGAGGAAGGAGAAGAAGAAGGACTCCTCCAAGCGGAAGGAGAAAAGATCTTCTTCTTCTCACCACAAAGAGAAGAAGGAAAAATCTTCTTCCCACAAGTCGCATCGGAAAGGCGACAAGCACAAGAGGATGAGGAAAGTGGTCTACTACGAGACCGACACTTCATCAACATCTACCTCCGACTCCGATGCGCCGTCCGTAACTTCTAAGCGCCAAGAGCGCAAGAAGTTTAGTAAGATCCCCTTACACTATCCTCATACATCTAGACATACTCCATTACTTTCCGTTCCATTAGGCAAACCGCCAGCCTTTGATGGCGAAGATTATGCTAGGTGGAGTGATTTAATGAAATTTCATCTAACCTCACTCCACAAAAGTATATGGAATGTTGTTGAGTTTGGAGCACAGGTACCATCTACAGGGGATGAAGACTATGATACGGACGAAGTGGCCCAAATCGAGCACTTCAACTCCCAAGCTACAACCATACTCCTCGCCTCTCTAAGCAAGGAGGAATACAACAAGGTGCAAGGGTTGAAGAATGCAAAGGAAATTTGGGACCTACTCAAGACCGCGCATGAGGGTGATGAACTCACCAAGATCACCAAGCGGGAAACGATCGAGGGGGAGCTCGGTCGCTTCCGTCTTCGCCAAGGGGAGGAGCCACAAGATATGTACAACCGGCTCAAAACCTTGGTGAACCAAGTGTGCAACCTCGGGAGCAAGAAATGGGATGACCACGAGGTGGTTAAGGTTATTTTGAGATCACTTATTTTCCTTAATCCTACTCAAGTTCAATTAATTCGTGGTAATCCTAGATACACACTAATGACTCCCGAGGAAGTTATCGGGAATTTTGTGAGCTTTGAATGCATGATTAAAGGCTCAAAGAAGATCAACGAGCTTGACGAACCCTCCACGTCCGAGGCGCAACCGGTGGCATTTAAGGCGACGGAGGAGAAGAAGGAGGAGTCTACACCGAGTAGACAACCAATTGACGCCTCCAAGCTCGACAATGAGGAGATGGCTTTAATCATCAAAAGCTTTCGCCAAATCCTCAAGCAACGGAGGGGGAAGGACTACAAACCCCGCTCCAAGAAAGTGTGCTACAAGTGTGGTAAGCCCGGTCATTTTATTGCAAAATGTCCTATATCTAGTGACAGGGGCGACGACAAGAAGGGAAAGAGGAGAGAAAAGAAGAAGTACTATAAGAAGAAGGGCGGCGATGCCCATGTTTGCCGGGAGTGGGACTCCGACGAGAGCTCCATCGAGTCCTCCTCCGACGAGGACGCCGCCAACATCGCCGTCACCAAGGGACTCCTCTTCCCCAACGTCGGCCAGAAGTGCCTCATGGCAAAGGACGGCAAAAGGAAGAAGGTTAAATCTAAATCCTCCACTAAATATGAATCCTCTAGTGATGATAATGCTAGTGATGAGGAAAATAATTTGCGTACCCTTTTTGCCGACCTAAACATGCAACAGAAAGAAAAATTAAATGAATTAATTAGTGCCATCCATGAGAAGGATGATCTCTTGGACTCCCAAGAGGACTTCCTAATCAAGGAAAATAAAAAGCATGTTAAGGTTAAGAATGCTTATGCTCTAGAGGTAGAAAAATGTGAAAAATTGTCTAGTGAGCTAAGCACTTGCCATGAGACCATTAACAACATTAGAAATGAAAATGCTAGATTAATTGCTAAGGTTGATTCCCATGTTTGTAATGCTTCAATTCCCAATCTTAGAAATGATGATGATGATTTGCTTGCTAAGATTAAGGAATTGAATGATTCTCTTGTTAGCCTTAGAGTAGAAAATGAAAATTTGATTGCTAAGGCTAAGGATTTTGATGTTTGCAATGTTACTATTTCCGATCTTAGAGATAAAAATGATATATTACGTGCTAAGATTGTTGAACTTAATTCTTGCAAACCCTCTACATCTACCGTTGAGCATGTGTCTATTTGTGATAGATGTAGAGATGTTGATGTCAATGCTATTCATGATCACATGGCTTTAATTAAACAACAAAATGATCATATAGCATTATTAGATGCTAAAATTGCCGAGCATAACTTAGAGAATGAAAAATTTAAATTTGCTAAAAGTATGCTCTATAATGGGAGACGCCCTGGCATCAAGGATGGCATTGGCTTCCAAAGGGGAGACAATATCAAACTTAATGCTCCTCCTAAGAACTTGTCTAACTTTGTTAAGGGCAAGGCTCCCATGCCTCAGGATAACGAGGGTTACATTTTGTACCCTGCCGGTTATCCCGAGAGCAAAATTAGGAGAACTCATTCTAGGAAGTCTCACTCTGGCCCTAACCATGCTTTTATGTATAAGGGTGAGACATCTAGCTCTAGGAAACCAACCCGTGCCAAGTTGCCTAGAAAGAAAACTCCTATTGCATCAAATGATCATAGCATTTCATTTAAAACTTTTGATGCATCTTATGTTTTGACTAACAAATCCGGCAAAGTAGTTGCCAAGTTTGTTGGGGGCAAACACAAGGGCTCCAAGACTTGTGTTTGGGTACCCAAAGTTCTTGTTTCTAATGCCAAAGGACCCAAAACCGATTGGGTACCTAAAGTCAAGAACTAAAATTGTTTTGTAGGTTTATGCATCCGGGGGCTCAAGTTGGATACTCGACAGCGGGTGCACAAACCACATGACAGGGGAGAAGAAGATGTTCTCCTCATATGAGAAAAACCAAGATCCCCAACGAGCTATCACATTCGGGGATGGAAACCAAGGTTTGGTCAAAGGTTTGGGTAAAATTGCTATATCACCTGACCATACTATTTCCAATGTTTTTCTTGTAGATTCTTTAGATTACAATTTCCTTTCTGTATCTCAATTATGTCAAATGGGCTACAGCTGTCTCTTTACTGATGTAGGTGTCACTGTCTTTAGAAGAAGTGATGATTCAATAGCATTTAAGGGTGTGTTAGAGGGTCAGCTATACTTGGTAGATTTTGATAAAGCTGAACTTGACACATGCTTAATTGCTAAGACTAACTTGGGTTGGCTCTGGCATCGCCGACTAGCCCATGTTGGAATGAAGAATCTTCATAAGCTTCTAAAGGGAGAACACATTTTAGGACTAACAAATGTTCATTTTGAGAAAGACAGGATTTGTAGCGCATGCCAAGTAGGAAAGCAAGTTGGGTCCCAACATCCACACAAGAACATCATGACGACCGACAGGCCACTTGAGCTACTCCACATGGATCTATTCGGCCCGATTGCTTACATAAGCATCGGCGGGAGTAAGTATTGTCTTGTAATAGTGGATGATTATTCTCGCTTCACTTGGGTGTTCTTTTTGCAGGAAAAATCCCATACCCAAGAGACCTTAAAGGGATTCTTGAGACGGGCTCAAAATGAGTTTGGCTTAAGGATCAAGAAAATTAGAAGCGACAATGGGACGGAGTTCAAGAACTCACAAATAGAAGACTTTCTTAAGGAAGAGGGCATCAAACATGAGTTCTCTTCTCCCTACACCCCACAACAAAATGGTGTAGTGGAGAGGAAGAATCGAACTCTATTGGATATGGCAAGAACCATGCTTGATGAGTACAAGACACCGGATCGGTTTTGGGCCGAGGCGGTCAACACCGCCTGCTACGCCATCAACCGGTTATATCTACACCGAATCCTCAAGAAGACATCCTATGAACTCCTAACCGGTAAAAAGCCAAATATTTCATATTTTAGAGTTTTTGGTAGCAAATGCTTTATTCTTATTAAGAGAAGTAGAAAATCTAAATTTGCTCCTAAAACTGTAGAAGGCTTTTTACTAGGATATGACTCAAACACAAGGGCATATAGAGTCTTTAACAAGTCCTCAGGACTAGTTGAAGCTTCTTGTGACGTTGTGTTTGATGAGACTAACGGCTCTCAAGTAGAGCAAGTTGATCTTGATGAGATAGGTGAAGAACAGGCTGCATGCATCGTGCTAAGGAACATGTCCATTGGGGATGTGTGTCCTAAGGAATCCGAAGAGCCTCCACATGCACAAGATCAACCATCCTCTTCCACGCAAGAATCTCCACCAACCCAAAATGAGGACGAGGCTCAAATTGATGAAGGAGAAGATCAAAGAGATGAGCCACCTCAAGATGACGGCAATGATCAAGGGGGAGATGCAAATGATGAAGAAAAGGAGGATGAGCAAGATCCAAGGCCGCCACACCCAAGAGTCCACCAAGCAATCCAACGAGATCACCCCGTCGACACCATCCTCGGCGACATTCATAAGGGGGTAACCACTCGATCTCGTGTTGCACATTTTTGTGAGCATTACTCTTTTGTTTCCTCCATTGAGCCACACAGGGTAGAGGAAGCACTCCAAGATTCGGATTGGGTGATGGCGATGCAAGAGGAGCTCAACAACTTCACGAGGAACGAGGTATGGCATTTGGTTCCACGTCCTAACCAAAATGTTGTAGGAACCAAGTGGGTCTTCTGCAACAAGCAAGACGAGCATGGTGTGGTGACAAGGAACAAAGCTCGACTCGTGGCCAAGGGGTATTCACAAGTCGAAGGTTTGGATTTCGGTGAAACCTATGCAGCCGTAGCTAGGCTTGAGTCAATTCGCATATTATTAGCCTATGCTACTTACCATGGCTTCAAGCTTTACCAAATGGACGTGAAGAGTGCCTTCCTCAATGGACCAATCAAGGAAGAGGTCTATGTTGAGCAACCTCCTGGCTTTGAAGATAGTAAGTATCCTAACCATGTCTATAAGCTCTCTAAGGCGCTTTATGGGCTCAAGCAAGCCCCAAGAGCATGGTATGAATGCCTTAGAGATTTCCTTATTGCTAATGGCTTCAAAGTCGGCAAAGCCGATCCTACCTTGTTCACTAAAACTCTTGACAATGATTTGTTCGTATGCCAAATTTATGTTGATGATATTATATTTGGGTCTACTAACGAATCCACATGTGAAGAATTTAGTAGGATCATGACACAGAAATTCGAGATGTCTATGATGGGGGAGTTGAAGTATTTTCTAGGATTCCAAGTCAAGCAACTCCAAGAGGGCACCTTCATTAGCCAAACGAAGTACACTCAAGACATTCTAACCAAGTTTGGAATGAAGGATGCCAAACCCATCAAGACACCCATGGGAATCAATGGGCATCTCGACCTCGACACGGGAGGTAAATCCGTCGATCAAAAGGTATACAGGTCGATGATTGGTTCATTGCTTTATTTATGTGCATCTCGACCGGACATTATGCTTTCCGTATGCATGTGTGCAAGATTCCAAGCCGACCCTAAGGAATCACACCTTACGGCCGTGAAACGAATCTTGAGATATTTGGCTTATACTCCTAAGTTTGGGCTTTGGTACCCTCGGGGATCCACATTTGATTTGATTGGTTATTCGGATGCCGATTGGGCGGGGTGTAAGATTAATAGGAAGAGCACATCAGGGACTTGTTAGTTCTTGAGAAGATCCTTGGTGTCTTGGGCTTCAAAGAAGCAAAATTCGGTCGCTCTTTCTACTGCCGAAGCCGAATACATTGCCGCAGGCCATTGTTGCGCGCAATTGCTTTGGATGAGGCAAACCCTGCGAGACTATGGTTACAAATTAACCAAAGTTCCTTTGCTATGTGATAATGAGAGTGCAATCAAGATGGCGGATAATCCCGTCGAGCATAGCCGCACTAAACACATAGCCATTCGGTATCATTTTCTAAGGGATCACCAACAAAAAGGGGATATCGAGATTTCATACATTAACACTAAAGATCAATTAGCCGATATCTTTACCAAGCCACTTGATGAACAATCTTTTACCAAACTTAGGCATGAGCTCAATATTCTTGATTCGAGAAATTTCTTTTGCTAATTTGCACACATAGCTCATGAGTATACCTTTGATCATGTCTCTTTTCTATATGCTATGACTAATGTGTTTTCAAGTCTATTTCAAACCAAGTCATAGATATATTGAAAGGGAATTGGAGTCTTTGGCGAAGACAAGGCTTCCACTCCACTCTACTACTCATCCTTCGTCGTCGCTCTGCATCACTCTCCAACTTTGGTATAATCTTTCCTCATTTATTTTATGACCAAAGGAGGAGAAAGTACTTCGAAAGGGCTCTAATGATTCCGTTTTTGGCGATTCATGCCAAAGGGGGAGAAAATATGAGCCCAAAGCAAAAGGAACGCACCACCACCTAATTTTTAAAATTGGATATTTTCAATTGATCAATTCAAAATTGGTATCTTATTATGTTCAAAAGGGGGAGGAAGCAGTATTTCAAAAATGATATATCAAAACCCTCTAGAACACTAAGAGGAGGATCTCATTTAGGGGGAGTTTTGTTTAGTCAAAGGAAAAGGCATTTGAAACAGGGGGAGAAAATTTCAAATCTTGAAAAATGCTTCGCAAAATCTTATTCATTTACCTTTGATTATTTGCAAAAGAACTTTGAAAAGGTTTTACAAAAATTTGCAAAAACAAAACATGTGGTGCAAGCGTGGTCCAAAATGTTAAAATAAAGAAACAATCCATGCATATCTAGTAAGTGATATTTATTGGCTCAACTCTAAGTAACCTTTGCACTTACATTATGCAAACTAGTTCAATTATGCACTTCTATATTTGCTTTGGTTTGTGTTGGCATCAATCACCAAAAAGGGGGAGATTGAAAGGGAATTAGGCTTACACCTAGTTCCTAAATAATTTTGGTGGTTGAAATTGCCCAACACAAACAATTGGACTAACTAGTTTGCTCTAGTGAATAAGTTATACAGGTGTCAAAGGTTCACAACAAGCCAATTAAAAAGACCAAAGTTGGGCTCAAAATAGAGGGCTAAAGACATCCCGAAAGGCTCCCTGGTCTGGCGCACCGGACAGTCCGGTGGCGCACCGGACAGTGTTCGGTGCACCAGGGGACCTCGCTCAGAACTCCTCAGCCTCGGGAATTTTCAGAAGCCGGCGCGCTATAATTCACCGGACTGTCCGGTGTACACCGGACAGTGTCCGGTGCTCCAAGAGGACGCGGCTCTGGAACTTGGCAGCCTCGGGAATCCGTAGCGGCTGCTCCGCTATAATTCACCGGACATGTCCGGTGTACACCGGACTGTCCGGTGCAACTACAGGGCAATGGCTACTTCGCGCCAACGGTCGCCTGCAACAGCAATTAATGCGCGCCAGAGCGCGCAGGCGTCAGGCACGCCCATGCTGGCGCACCGGACAGTCTACAGTACATGTCCGGTGCGTCACCGGACATCTAGGCGGGCCCAGAAGTCAGAACTCCAACGGTCAAATTGCAACGGCTTTGGTGACATGGCTGGCGCACCGGACTGTCCGGTGCACACCAGACTGTCCGGTGCGCCATCGAACAGACAGCCTCACCAAACGGCTAGTTTGGTGGTTGGGCCTATAAATACCCCAACCACCCACCATTCATTGCATCCAAGTTTTCATACTTCCAACCACTTACAAGTGCTCTAGCATTCAATTCTAGACACACCAAAGAGATCAAATCCTCTTCCCAATTCCACACAAAGCTTTAGTGAATAGTGAGAGAGATTTGCTTGTGTTCCTTCGAGCTCTTGCGCTTGGATTGTTTTCTTCTTTTTTTATTCTTTCTTGCGATCAAACTCACTTGTAATTGAGGCAAGAGACACCAATCTTGTAGTGATCCTTGTGGGAACTTTGTGTTCCAAGTGATTGAGAAGAGAAAGCTCACTCGGTCCGAGGGACCGTTTGAGAGAGGGTAAGGGTTGAAAGAGACCCGGCCTTTGTGGCCTCCTCAACGGGGAGTAGGTTTGAGAGAACCGAACCTCGGTAAAACAAATCCGCGTGTCTCACTTCATTATTCGCTTGCGATTTGTTTTACACCCTCTCTCGTGGACTCTATTATAGTTCTAACGCTAACCCGGCTTGTAGTTGTGATTATTTTTGAGAATTTCAGTTTCGCCCTATTCACCCCCCCTCTAGGCGACTTTCAGAAGGTACTTTCGGGATATGTCTATTGTGAGGGCTGGCAGGGGAAACAACGTTCCTGCGCCTGAGGAGAACGAAGTTGTGATTTTCCGAAGCTTCTTTAAAGCTAGGCTTCGGTTCCCACTGAGCAGGTTTGTGGTTAAAGTGTTGAAAACCTTCCAAATGTTCCTTCATCAATTGACCCCCAAAGCCATATTGGGGATGGGAGTCTTCATCTAGGCACTAAGAAGCCAAGGGACAAAGCCAAGCGCAAAATGCTTCTATAGCATGCACGAACTTTTGTATGAGACGAATGCCACGGCGATAGAACAATATCACAATAACTTCGGTTGTTACAGATTTATCACCCGTCCCAATGCAAGCCACCCAGTGCCAACGTTTCGGAAGAGATGGCCGGGAAATTGGATGGAAGAATGGTTCTATGTGAAGAATGACTTGATAGCGAGGGAGGACATCAAGGAGGTTATTATGCGCCCCATATGGTCCCGCTTCGGCCTTCGAAAGTCGAAGGTTGAAATCGATGAAGCCGTTGAAGCATGCCAGAAGTCATTTGGTACTGTCTGCTTCTTTATTGGTACGAGAGATTTAATTCAAGAGCACATAACATTTAGAGTATGACCGCTTGTAGAGAGCTGGGAAATGCCAAAGGAGACCATCACCGATTATACCGAAGGTGAACTGGTCCGGCTGAAGTATACATTTAGATATGGGGATAAATTCGATGAACCAAATGATGACTGGCTAAAATGCATCAAAGTTACAAGTGATGAACTGCTTGGATCATATTCCAAGGCAGAAGATAATGCATTATCCATGGCCTTCGGAAGTCTAGGAAACAAGAGAATGAACAGAGTTTTTGACGCTATTGGCTTCGTCTACCCCGACTACCGCTACCCGCTGTGGGGGCAAGGGAAGAAGAGGAAAGCTACTGCTGTGGCCGCCTCGGCTGAACCTGTGCCGAAGGCTGCGAGCAAAAAGATGAAGGTACTTACCCACCGGCCACATTATATTGAATCGACTGTGGTGCCTGAGTTTGGCGGGGAGGCCTCTTCAGCTGCTGAATCAAGAGAAACTACTCCTCCTGCGCAAAGGACTGAAGAGCCAACTACAATGCCGAAGCTACCCTCAGCTGAGCTAGCTGAGTCGAAGATTGATAAGGGTAAGGCTGAAGAGTCAAATATTGGAGAAACAAAAGTGTTAGAAATTTTAAGCCCTTCATCTGAAGTAACAGCGCCGAAGGCACAAAAAAGTTCTGCCGCAACTCCCAAGAGGAGAAGGATGGCAAATGTACTAGATGTGTTAGAAACAGTAAAGACTTTGAACTCTACTCCTTCAAGGAAAATTGCCGAGGCTTTGAAAGCGCAAATCGAAGCTGAAACAAAGCCGACCGAAATTGAAGCTGCGGTAATTCAAGCTAATACCGAAGCTGGGCCTTTAGAGCCTTCTGAGACAGAGCCTGTCGTAATTGAAGAAAAGGCGAGAGAACAAGTTGGGTCTGAAAGGGCTGAAGCTCCTGCCTCCGAAGCTTCAAAAGAAAGCACTGATTACATCATTCGCCATGCTTCGGGGAAGAGACTTTCTCAAGCAGAAAAACTGGAAGTACTACACTATGCCCAAAAATTAAAATACCCGAAGGGGGCATTAGTGTTTAATGGCAGCGGGGAGGAAGATTTTTTGTACTATCTCCCGGATAGTAAAGAGATATCCGTTTGCCGAGAGATGGGTAGAAGCTTCGAATTTCCAAAGCTAGAAGATGGCCTTTCAGTATTATCAAAGGATGAATTGGCTGATAGTTTAGCATATAATAGCATAAAGGTATAAAAGTTAATTTTGTATTTGAAAACGAATTATTTCATTTGCTTATATTTAATCTTGTGCTCCTCTTGTAGGGCTTAATCCTTAGCAATGCCCTTAGAGCACAGAAAAACATTGAAGATGAAGGGTATACAATGGCTCTGAACAACCTTCGTTCAGAGGTAATCGAACTAAGGAACGAAGGTCTTGAAAAAGACAAAATTTTGATTTCGTTGGTGAACAAAGTGAAAGAAGATGAAGCCAGCTTCAATGCTCAAGCTGATATCTAAAAGAATGAGATCGAGGACCTTCGGAAACAATTGGCAGAGGCCAAAGAAAAATGTGCTCTCGCAGAAGCTAACCGAGAGGCCAGCGAATATTAGAAAAACTATTTAGAAAAAACAGTTGAAGAACTTCACGCATCCAAGGAAATATGTTTTGAAAAATCTTTGGGCTGCGTGGAGAAGATAAAGGCTAGCTTCACCAACGTGGGCACCTATTCAAACGAAGATAACTTCATACGAGGCGACCCTGAGGGTGTTATCGAGCGGATAAGCGGAGAAGCCGAAGCTTTTGAGGAAATTTTAAGTGATCGCGGGGATGTCTGCGTGTTCTCTGGTGTGAGAGGAGTTTCAGCCATCTTGGAGAAGGCGGGTTGCAATCATGTTAAAACCTTGGCCCAGGCCGAAGCTGCCCTCTCCGTGGATGACACAAAGGATCCCTCGGCCGAAGCAAGTTTAATGGGCGGAAAATTTTACACTGACATATGGGAAAATGGCGGCCGAGAAATGGCTCACGAAATAATGAAGAAAAGAGAAAAGATATTCATGACGCTCGAGAAGCAGCGAAAAAAGCTGAGGAAGCTGCAGAACGCGAGAGACGGATAGGTATCGTTTAATGGCCTTTAGCTTCGCCGTTTGTTTTCGTGACTTTGAACTGATTGATTTTTTCTACCGCAGCTGAATTATCTCCTCCACCGGAGCCGTTCGACCCCCTGGCCGACCCAGAAACGAAGAAAGCAATAGAAATCATCAACATAGCCGAATCTATTGTTGACGAAGTCGTTAACAAATTGCTTAACGAAGTTGCGGAGAAGGTTCTGAAGGAAGAATAATAGTTATTGTAAAAACATTCTTAGGTGTTTAATGTAACATTTGTTGAACTAAGTCTGTAATATTTGATGTGTATAGTTTTGAATCTAATATGTAAACTATTTTGCAATTTATGTCTTTGCGATGCATGAAACTTTTATATACATACCGTTTTTGAGCCTTCGGCGAAAAAACACCTTCCCTTCTTTTCATGCTTCGTAAAGAATAATATTTATACTTTGTGAGAATATCCACGCTTCGTAAAGAACATCCAAGCTCTGTAAAAACATCAATGCTTTGTAAACAATAGATTTCTCCTTCCACATCAGAGCTGATGAAGCTGTAATTCTCAGCTTACTTTGTGCCTTAGCACCTTTTCATTTTTGTAAAGCATTCTCCGAAGATCGACTTCGTTTCCAATTCATGTCATTGGTGTGATGATGTATGATGTGATGCTATGCGAGATGATGAGATGATATGATGCAAAGAATGATGCTAATGCCAAAGACACACACCCACGCTGAAACACACAATCTCTGCGTCCTCTTAGGAACGATCAAAATCTCTTTGCCGCTTATTTTTTGGCTTCACCGCTTATTTTTCGGTGTAAGTTCTACATCCCCTTAGGAATGTCTTTTGAACTTATTCGCCTTCTATTTCAGCGGTATTTTTCGCGTTGACTTTTCGCGCTTCGCCTTATATTTCGGATGTATTTGGCTCTGCATTCCATTTGGAACGACTTTTGAGCAGAAAACTTACACTGCGCTCCCTTAGGAACGACTTTTTGTAGCTTCGGCAAACTTACGCTGCGCTTCTTAGGAACGACTTTTTGTAGCTTCGGTGAAACCTGCACTGTGATTTTTAGCTCTGCATTCCCATAGGAACGTCTTTTGAGCTTCAGCAATTTTTGAGCTTCGTAAGTCTGTGAAGAAGATATATTTCATTATGACAGAAGCGAAGCTATTACAAGAAATTAAAACTAGGTTTACATTGATTGTTCCTTATTAAAAACAAAATGACAATGAACGTAAAAATGTTTCAAAGGTAGGATATGTCTCAATAGATGTGCTTTGATTCTGGCACAGTACTGTTGACTGTGCGAGCTTCGGATTCCTCCCTGAATTCCCGTTGCTGTTGAGAGTGCTGGCGCCCTTCTGGCTGCTGGCTTCGGGAATAGGTCGGTTGTAGTGGTGGCGGAGGCGGGAGTTGTGGCCAGGAAGCCTGTGAATGGCTAGCCGAAGCGACAGAAGCTGCAGGATGATTGTTCACATACTCTGGTATGTAAGGAGAGTGACACGAAGAAGTGTGTAAGACCTACTTCGGCTGGTTCTGCCGAGCTTCGACTTTTGCTATTTCCTTTTGCTTCTAAATGGTGACATGTCACATTCTTGTAGTATGGCCCTTGTCCTCACCACAGAATAAGCAGTAAATCTTTCTAGGCTGATCTCCAAATCTTCCTCCGAAGCCCCTGGCGCCTCTGCCCCTTGGAGCTGGTGGCCTGAAAGAGCTTTGCTGTTGCCCCGAAGATTGTGAGGTATATTGTGACCTCTGAGACTGACTTCCTTTGTCGTCACTCTAAGTGGAGTTATGGATTGACCTCACGTGCCTTGGATGGATTCTTCCTCCGAAGCCCCTAGTCATTTCGGAGAATCTGTAAGCTTCCTCCCTTCTTTGGCGAAAATCATTGTCAGCCCAGATGTATTCATCCATCTTCTGAAACAACTTCTCCAGAGTTTGTGGGGGCTTCCTGGCGAAATATTGGGCAGTAGGTCTTGGGCGAAGACCCTTGATCATGGCCCCAATGACAATCTCATTGGGCACCGTAGGCGCTTGTGCCCTCAACCGCAAGAACCTTCGTACATATGCCTGATGGTATTCTTCGTGGTCTTGCGTGCATTGGAACAGAGTCTGAGCTGTGACCGGCTTCGTTTGAAAACCTTGGAAGCTGGTAACCAACATGTCCTTAAGCTTCTGCCATGACGTGATAGTCCCTGGGCAAAGAGAAGAATACCATGTTTGGGCTACATTCCGGACTTCCATGACAAAGGACTTCGCCATAACTGCAGTATTGCCTCCATACGAAGATATAGTTGCTTCGTATCTCATCAGAAACTGCTTTGGATCTGAATGCCCATCATACATGGGAAGCTGAGGTGGCTTGTATGACGGGGGCCATGGGGTAGCCTGCAGTTCTGCTGCCAAGGAAGAAGCATCATCAAAAGTAAAGGCATCATGATTAAAATCATCATACCATCCATCCTCGTTGAATAAGCCTTCTTGACGAAGCTCCCTGTGTTGGGGCCTTCACTCTTGTTCATCTTGAGCAAGATGACACACTTCTTCAGTGGCTTCGTCGATCTTCCTCTGAAGATCAGCCAGTCGCGCCATCTTCTCCTTCTTTCTTTGTACTTGCTGATGGATGAACTCCATATCCCTGATCTCTTGGTCCAACTCCTCCTACTGGAGCGTTGGACTGGTGGCCTTTCTTTTCTAGCTCTGAGCTTCTCGGAGAGAAAGAGTTTCTTGGTTTGGGTCCAGTGGCTGCAGTGCAGCAGCCCCTGTCGCTGAAGCTTTCTTCGGCGGCATGACGAAGGTCAGTGCTTGCCGAAAGTGGTCGATAAGGGTTCACCGGAGGTGGGCGCCAATGTTGAGGACTTGTTCTCAAGTGCTATGAATTAAGAACAAGGCAACACAAAATGTTAAATGTTAATGCCCTTCGTCCTTCAAAGCATTATTTCCCTTTGGATATAATGATCCTCAGACGAAGGTCATGAAGGACATACCTTCATCATTGCGGTATATGTTAATAAAAGGAGAAGCATATGAAATGTAAGAGATAACATGAACAATTATATAGCATTGTCAATTCATCCTCATTATATTATCATGGAAAAATAGAAACATTATTGAATTACAAATGTACCTTCGACTTAACAGAAGGTAAAAGTACAAGCGTGATGCACGAGCAAGTACAAGTCAGCGTGAACAGTACGGGGGTACTGTTCATCTATTTATAGGCACAAGATGCAACCTGTGATAAATTATATTCATGCCCTTTACATTTATTATTGACTTATATACAATTCTATGAGGACTAGATAGCCTTTTTCCCTTTAAGTCGGTTCATTTTTCCGCCATTTAGCCGAAGCTCCCCTGCGTAGCTTCGGAGCAACTCCAACCTTCATCATGATCATGCTTTTTACATCGTACATGCTTTTAGCCTGAGTCTGAAGGTACATGTTCATATGTCACACTTGGAAGATATTGTTAAATGACGTTTTTTAGGACCTTCGGAGGACGAAGGCCCCCAACATTGGTGATCCCTCAAAAAGTGATACCGAATGTCTATGTGCTTAGTGCGACTGTGTTCAACGGGATTACCCGCCATTAGGATTGCACTCTCATTATCACATAGGAGAGGGACTTTGCTCAATTTGTAGCCATAGTCCCTAAGGGTTTGCCTCATCCAAAGTAATTGCGCGCAACAATGGCCTACGACAATGTACTCGGCTTCAGCGGTGGAGAGAGCTACTGAGTTTTGTTTCTTTGAAGCCCATGACACCAGGGATCTCCCCAGCATCTAACAAGTTCCTGATGTGCTCTTTCTATCAATTTTACACCCTGCCCAATCGACATCGGAATATCCTATTAAATCAAAAGTGGACCCCTTGGGGTACCAAAGCCCAAACTTAGGAGTGTAAACTAAATACCTCATGATTCTCTTCACGGCCCTAAGGTGAACTTCCTTAGAATCAGCCTGAAATCTTGCACACATGCATACAGAAAGCATAATATCTGGTCAAGATGCACATAAATAGAGTAAAGATCCTATTATCGACCGGTATACCTTTTGATCTATGGATTTACCTTCCGTGTCGAGGTCGAGATGTCCATTGGTTCCCACGGGTGTCTTGATGGGTTTGCCATCCTTCATTCCAAACTTCTTAAGAATGTCTTGAATGTACTTTGTTTGGCTGATGAAGGTGCCCTCTTGGAGTTGTTTGATTTGAAATCCAAGGAAATACTTCAACTCCCCCATCATAGACATCTCGAATTTTTGAATCATGATCCTACTAAACTTATCTTCAAAGCCGGGAGGTTGCTCAACATAGACTTCTTCCTTGATTGGTCCATTGAGAAAGACACTTTTCACGTCCATTTGATAGAGCTTAAAGCCATGGTAAGTAGCATAGGCAAGTAATATACGAATTGACTCAAGCCTAGCTACCGGTGCATAAGTTTCATCAAAGTCCAAACCTTCGACTTGTGAATAACCTTTGGCCACAAGTCGAGCTTTGTTCCTTGTCACCACACCATGCTCATCTTGCTTGTTGCAGAATACCCATTTGGTACCTACAACATTTTGATTAGAACATGGAACTAAATGCCATACCTCATTCCTTGTGAAGTTGTTGAGTTCCTCTTGTATTGCCAGCACCCAATCCAGATCTCTTAGTGCGTCCTCCACCCTGTATGGCTCAATAGAGGAAACAAAAGAGTAATGTTCACAAAAATGTGCAACTCGAGATCTAGTGGTTACCCCCTTATGAATGTCACCAAGGATGGAGTTGACGGGGTGATCTCTTTGAATTGCTTGGTGGACTCTTGGGTGTGGCGATCTTTGACCCTGTATTTCTTGCTCATCTTCCTTATCTTTATCATTATCATCTCCCCCTTGATTATTGTCCTCCTCTTGAGGTAGCTCATCCTCTTGATCTTCATTTTCATCATCTTGAGCCTGTTCCTCATCTTGAGTTGGTGGAGATGCTTGATTGGAAGATGATGGTTGATCTTGTGCTTATGTGGGCTCTTCGGATTCCTTAGGACACACATCCCCAATGGACATGTTCCTTAGTGCGACGCACAGATCCTCTTCATCATCTAGTTCATCAAGATCAACTTGCTCCACTTGGGAGCCATTAGTCTTCTTGAGGATTCGGTGAAGGTATAGTCGGTTGGTGGAGTAGCAGGCGGTGTTAATCGCCTCAGCCCAAAACCGGTCCGGTGTCTTGTACTCATCAAGCATGGTTCTTGCCATATCCAGTAGAGTTCTATTCTTCCTCTCCACTACACCATTTTGTTGAGGTGTGTAGGGAGAAGAGAACTCATGCTTGATGCCTTCTTCCTCAAGAAAGTCTTCAATTTGTGAATTCTTGAACTCCGTCCCATTATCGCTTCTTATCTTTTTAATCCTTAATCTGAACTCGTTTTGAGCCCGTCTCAAGAATCCCTTAATGTATCTTGGGTTTGTGATTTTCCTACAAAAGAACACCCAAGTGAAGCGAGAATAATCATCCACAATAACTAAATAGTACTTACTCTCACTGATGCTTATGTAAGCTATCGGGCCAAATAGATCCATGTGGAGTAGCTCGAGCGGCCTGGCAGTCGTCATGATGTTCTTGTGTGGATGGTGAACTCCAACCTGCTTTCCTACTTGGCATGCACTACAAACCCTGTCTTTCTCAAAATGAACATTTGTTAGTCCTAAAATGTGCTCTCCCTTTATAAGCTTGTCGGGGACCATAATTAGGGGTACCCTCAAGACTCCTAATTCTCAGCTGGTAACCCCCATCAGCATAAAGCTGCAAAGGCCTGATGGGTGCGATTAAGTCAGGGATCAGTCCATTCGAGTGACTCGATCACGCCTCGCCCGAGCCTAGCCTCGAACAAGGGCAGCCGACCCTAGAGGGTTTCCGTCTCGCCCGAGGCCCCCCTCCAACGGCAGACACATCTCCGGCTCGCCCGAGGCCCTGCCTTCGCTAAGAAGCAACCCTGACTAAATCGCCGCACCGACCGACCAAGTCGCAGGAGCATTTAATGCAAACGTGGCCTGACATCTTTATCCTGACGCGCGCCCTCCGGCAGAGCCGAAGTGACCGCCGTCACTTCGCCGCTCCACTGACCGGTCTGACAGAAGGACAGCGCCGCCTGCGCCACTCCGACTACAGTGCCACTCGACAGAGTGAGACTGACAGGCAGTCAGGCCCTGCCAAAGGCACCATGGGAAGCTCCACTCCGCCCGACCCAGGGCTCGGACTCGGGCTAAGTCCCGGAAGACGGCGAACTCCGCTCCGCCCGACCCAGGGCTCGGACTCGGGCTAAGTCCCGGAAGACGGCGAACTCCGCTCCGCCCGACCCAAGGCTCGGACTCGGGCTAAGTCCCGGAAGACGGCGAACTCCGCTCCGCCCGACCCAGGGCTCGGACTCGGGCTAAGACCCGGAAGACGGCGAACTCTGCTCCGCCCGACCCAGGGCTCGGACTCGGGCTCAGCCCCAGAAGACGACGAACTTCGCTCCGCCCAACCCCAGGGCTCGGACTCCGCCCTGGCCTCTGCCGACGACCTCCGCCTCGCCCGACCCAGGGGCTCGGACTCGGCCTCGGCCATGGAAGACAGACTCGACCTCAGCTTCGGAGGAGCCTCCACATCGCCCAGCCTAGGGCGCAGGCCAGCCACGTCAATGGGAAGCGCTATCATCACCCTACCCCAAGCTGACTCGGGCCGCAGGGAACAAGACCGGTGTCCCATCTGGCCAGCTCCGCCAGATAGGCAATGATGGCGCCCCGCACGCTCTGTGACGATGGCGGCTCTCAGCTCTCTTACGGAAGCAGGTGGACGTCAGCAAGGACTCGACCGCTCCAACAGCTGTCCCTCCGCCAGGCACCGTCGCTCCTCCGACGGCCACGACATCACACCAGCAGGGTGCCAAGATCTCTCCGGCTGCCACATTGGTATGTACTTAGGGCGTCAGCTCTCCCCCGCTAGACACGTAGCACTCTGCTACACCCCCATTGTACACCTGGATCCTCTCCTTACGCCTATAAAAGGAAGGACCAGGGCCCTCCTAGAGAGGGTTGGCCGCGCGGGGACGAGGACGAGACAGGCGCTCTCTTGGGGCCGCTCGCTTCCCTCTCCCGCGTGGACGCTTGTAACCCCCTACTGCAAGCGCACCTGACCTGAGCGCGGGACGAACACGAAGGCCACGAGATTCCCACCTCTCTCATGCCGGACTCCGGCCGCCTCGCTCTCTCCCCCCTTTGTGCTCGCCCACGCGCTCGACCCATCTGGGCTGGGGCACGCGGCACTCACTCGTCGGCCTGAGGGACCCCCGGTCTCGAAACGCCGACAGTTGGCGCACCAGGTAGGGGCCTGCTGCGTGTTGACGAACAGCTTCCCGTCAAGCTCCAGATGGGCAGTCTCCAGCAACCTCTCCAACCCGGGACGGTGCTCTGTTTCGGGAGCCTTGAGTTCATGTCCTTCGACGGCAGCTACGACATGATACTCCTTCCACCGCCGCGCGACAACGACAATGGCGGCCGACAGCCCGCCCTCCGGCGGCGGAATCGACGACGTCTTCCCCACGTGGTGGAAGAACGACTTTCGAGCTCGCCCCATCCTCTCCCCCGCCAACGGAGGAGGAGGCGGGGCAACCAAGGCCAAGCAGGAGGCCGCGCCTCGTCGGCTGTCAAGCGAGTTGACGTCCCTAGCGCCCCAACGGGGGGCGCGTCGGGCGTCAACCTCGCGTTTGAGACGAAGGCGAGCGCCGTCTCCCCGCGACACGCCAAACCCGAGCAAGTGGACGACGCCAGCGCGCTTGCGAAAAGCTTGCAGGACGTCGCCCTCGTACCTGAGGCGACGGTGCAGTCAGTCCTCGACGTGACTTCATCGCCGCTCGACGACCAAAAGGTACCGACCGATTCCCATCCTACGTCATTTGGACTCAGCCTCAACCCGCCTAGCAACCTTGCTTTGGCGGGCGCTCTCGTAGAGGCGAGTTCAAACCCTCTAGGGTTTCGCATGCGGTCGCCTTGGGACCGGTTGACGGACGTCTCGACCTACGGGCCCTCTGGGTCCGAGGAAGACGACGATCCCAACATCTGTTGGGATTTCTCTGGATTTGGCAACCCCGGTGCCATGCGGGACTTCATGACCGCATGCGACTACTGCCTCTCCGACTGTTCCGACGGTAGCCGCAGCCTCGACGACGAGGACTGCGGCCCAAGCCGCGAATGTTTCCACGTCGAGCTAGGGGGTCCCTCCGAAGGCAATCATCTCGGCATGCCGGAGGACGGCGATCTCCCTAGGCCGGTGCCTCGCGCTGACATCCCGCGGGAGCTAGCTGTGGTCCCCGTTCCGGCGGGGGGTTACGACCCACAGCTCGAGCAAGTCCGCGGGGCGCAGGCCAGGCTCGACGAGGGAGCAGGAGCGCTTGAGCCGATCTGCCGGGACGTCGGGCAGGTATGGGCGGGCCAACCCCCGGCCGGAGAAATACGTCACCTGACCCAGGGTCTCCAGCACCGTGTCGCCGATGACGTCAGGATCAGGCCGTCGCCCGCATCCAGTGGGGTCGGTCAGAACCTGGCTGCAGCAGCGATGCTCCTCCGCGCGATGCCAGAGCCATCAACCACCGAGGGTCGGCGAATCCAGGGGGAGCTCAAGAATCTCCTGGAAGGCGCCGCGGTCCGACGAGCCGAGAGCACTGCCTCCCGAAGGCAAGGATACCCCTCAGAACCTCATGCCGCGACTTTCCGATTCATGCGGGAAGCCTCGGTCTACACCGGGCGCACGCGCAACACCGCGCCTGCGGCCCCGGGCTGCCTCGGCAACGAGCACCATCATCGCGACCGTCGGGCTCACCTCGACGAAAGGGTGCGCCGAGGCTATCACCCCAGGCGTGGGGGGCGCTACGACAGCGGGGAGGATCGGAGTCCCTCGCCCGAACCACCCGGTCCGCAGGCCTTCGGCCGGGCCATCCGACGGGCGCCGTTCCCGACTCGGTTCCGACCCCCGACTACTATCACAAAGTACTCGGGGGAGACGAGACCGGAACTGTGGCTCGCGGACTACCGCCTGGCCTGCCAACTGGGTGGAACGGACGACGACAACCTCATCATCCGCAACCTCCCCCTGTTCCTCTCCGACACCGCTCGCGCCTGGTTGGAGCACCTGCCTCCGGGGCAGATCTCCAACTGGGATGACTTGGTTCAAGCCTTCGCCGGAAATTTCCAGGGCACGTACGTGTGCCCCGGGAATTCCTGGGACCTCCGAAGCTGCCGTCAGCAGCCGGGACAGTCTCTCCGGGACTACATCCGGCGATTCTCGAAGCAGCGCACCGAGCTGCCCAACATCACCGACTCAGATGTCATCGGCGTGTTCCTTGCCGGCACCACCTGCCACGACCTGGTGAGCAAGTTGGGTCGCAAGACCCCCACCAGGGCGAGCGAGCTGATGGACATCGCCACCAAGTTCGCCTCTGGCCAGGAGGCGGTCGAGGCTATCTTCCGAAAGGACAAGCAGCCCCAGGGCCGTCCATCGGAAGATGCTCCCGAGGCGTCTACTCCGCGCGGCGCCAAGAAGAAAGGCAAGAAGAAGTCGCAAGCGAAACGCGACGCCGCCGACGCGGACCTTGTCGCCGCCGCCGAGTACAAGAACCCTCAGAAGCCCCCCGGAGGTGCCAACCTCTTCGACAAGATGCTCAAAGAGCCGTGCCCCTATCATCAGGGGCCCGTCAAGCACACCCTGGAGGAGTGCGTCATGCTTCGGCGCCACTTCCACAGGGCCGGGCCACCCGCGGAGGGTGGCAGGGCCCGCGACGACGACAAGAAGGAAGATCACCAAGCAGGAGAGTTCCCCGAGGTCCGCGACTGCGTCATGATCTATGGCGGGCACGCGACGAATGCCTCGGCTCGGCATCGCAAGCAAGAGCGCCGGGAGGTCTGCTCGGTGAAGGTGGCGGCGCCAGTCTACCTAGACTGGTCCGATAAGCCCATCACCTTTGACCAAGCCGACCACCCCGGCCACGTACCGAGCCCGGGGAAATACCCGCTCGTCGTCGACCCCGTCGTCGGCAACGTCAGGCTCACCAAGGTCCTTATGGATGGGGGCAGCAGCCTCAACATCATCTACGCCGAGACCCTCGGGCTCCTGCGCGTCGATCTGTCCTCCGTCCGAGCAGGCGCTACGCCCTTCCACGGGATCATTCCCGGGAAGCGCGTCCAGCCCCTCGGACGACTCGACCTCCCTGTCTGCTTCGGAACTCCCTCCAACTTCCGAAGGGAGACCCTGACGTTCGAGGTGGTCGGGTTCCGAGGAACCTACCACGCGGTACTGGGGAGGCCATGCTACGCGAAGTTCATGGCCGTCCCCAACTACACCTACTTGAAGCTCAAGATGCCGGGCCCCAACGGGGTCATCACCGTCGGCCCCATGTACAAACACGCGTTCGAATGCGACGTGGTGTGCGTGGAGTACGCCGAGGCCCTCGCCGAGTCCGAGGCCCTCATCGCCGACCTGGAAAGCCTCTCCAAAGAGGTGCCAGACGTGAAGCGTCATGCCGGCAACTTCGAGCCAGTGGAGACGGTTAAGGCCGTCCCCCTCGACCCCAGTGGCGACACCTCCAAGCAGATCCGGATCGGTTCCGGGCTCGACCCCAAATAGGAAGCAGTGCTCGTCGACTTTCTCCGCGCGAACGCCGATGTCTTCGCGTGGAGTCCCTCGAACATGCCCGGCATACCGAGGGATGTCGCCGAGCACTCGCTGGATATTCGGGCCGGAGCCCGACCCGTCAAGCAGCCTCTGCGCCGATTCGACGAGGAGAAGCGCAGAGCGATAGGCGAGGAGATCCACAAGCTAATGGCGGCAGGGTTCATCAAAGAGGTATTCCATCCTGAATGGCTTGCCAACCCTGTGCTTGTGAGAAAGAAAGGGGGGGAAATGGCGGATGTGTGTAGACTACACTGGTCTCAACAAAGCATGTCCGAAGGTTCCCTACCCTCTGCCTCGCATCGATCAAATCGTGGATTCCACTGCTGGGTGCGAAACCCTGTCTTTCCTTGATGCCTACTCAGGGTATCATCAAATCAGGATGAAAGAGTCCGACCAGCTCGCGACTTCTTTCATCACACCCTTCGGCATGTACTGCTATGTCACCATGCCGTTCGGTTTGAGGAATGCGGGTGCAACGTACCAGCGGTGCATGAACCATGTGTTCGGCGAACACATTGGCCGCACGGTCGAGGCCTACGTCGATGACATCGTAGTCAAGACGAGGAAGGCCTCCGACCTCCTTTCCGACCTTGAAGTGACATTCCGATGTCTCAAGGCGAAAGGCGTCAAGCTCAATCCCGAGAAGTGTGTCTTCGGAGTGCCCCGGGGCATGCTCTTGGGGTTCATCGTCTCCGAGCGGGGCATCGAAGCCAACCCGGAGAAGATTGCAGCCATCACCAGCATGGGGCCCATCAAGGACTTAAAAGGCATACAGAGGGTCATGGGATGTCTCGCGGCCCTGAGCCGCTTCATCTCACGCCTCGGCGAAAGAGGTCTGCCTCTGTACCGCCTCTTAAGGAAGGCCGAGTGCTTCGCTTGGACCCCTGAGGCCGAGGAAGCTCTCGGGAACCTGAAGGCGCTCCTCACAAAGGCGCCTATCTTGGTGCCTCCAGCTGACGGAGAAGCCCTCTTGGTCTACGTCGCCGCGACCACCCAGGTGGTTAGCGCCGCGATTGTGGTCGAGAGGCAAGAAGAGGGGCATGCATTGCCCGTTCAGAGGCCAGTCTACTACGTCAGCGAGGTACTGTCCGAAACCAAGATCCGCTACCCACAAGTTCAGAAGCTGCTGTATGATGTGATCCTGACGAGGCGGAAGTTGCGACACTACTTCGAGTCTCATCCGGTAACTGTGGTGTCATCCTTCCCCCTGGGGGAGATCATCCAGTGCCAAGAGGCCTCAGGCAGGATCGCAAAGTGGGCAGTGGAAATCATGGGCGAGACAATCTCGTTCGCCCCTCGGAAGGCCGTCAAGTCCCAGGTCTTGGCGGACTTCGTAGCCGAATGGGTCGACACCCAGCTACCGACGGCTCCGATCCAATCGGAGCTCTGGACCATGTTTTTCGACGGGTCGCTGATGAAGACGGGAGCCGGCGTGGGCCTCCTCTTCATCTCGCCCCCCAGGAAGCACCTACGCTACGTGCTACGCCTCCATTTCCCGGCGTCCAACAATGTGGCTGAGTACGAGGCTCTGGTCAACGGGTTGCGGATCGCCATCGAGCTAGGGGTCCGACGCCTCGACGCTCGCGGTGACTCGCAGCTCGTCATCGACCAAGTCATGAAGAACTCCCACTGCCGCGACCCGAAGATGGTGGCCTACTGCGATGAGGTTCGGCGCCTGGAAGACAAGTTCTACGGGCTCGAGCTCAACCACATCGCTCGGCGCTACAATGAGACTGCGGACGAGCTGGCAAAAATAGCCTCGGGGCGAACAACGGTTCCCCCGGACGTCTTCTCCCGGGATCTGCATCGGCCCTCCGTCAAGATCGACGACTCGTCCCAGCCCGAGGCGCCCTCGGTCCAGCCCGAGGTACCCTCGGCACAGCCCGGGGCACCCTCGGCTCGGCCCGAGGCGCCCTCGGTTCGGCCCGAGGTACCCTCGGCCTCCGAGGGCGAGGCACTGCGCATCGAGGAGGAGCGGAGCGGGGCCACGCCTGATCGAAATTGGCAGACCCCGTACCTGCAATATCTCCGCCAAGGAGAGCTACCCCTCGACCGAGCCGAGGCTCGGCGGGTGGCACGACGCGCCAAGTCATTCGTCTTGCTGGGCGATGAGATGGAGCTCTACCACCGCAGTCCCTCAGGCATCCTAAAGCGATGCATCTCCGTCGCCGAAGGTCAGGAACTCCTCCAAGAGATACACTCGGGGGCTTGCGGCCATCACGCAGCGCCTCGAGCCCTTGTCGGGAATGCTTTCCGGCAAGGCTTCTACTGGCCAACGGCGGTGGCGGACGCCACTAGAATTGTCCGCACCTGCGAAGGGTGTCAATTCTATGCGAAGCAGACCCACCTGCCTGCTCAGGCTCTGCAGACGATACCCATCACCTGGCCCTTTGCTGTGTGGGGTCTGGACCTCGTCGGCCCCTTGCAGAAGGCGCCCGGGGGCTACACGCACCTGCTGGTCACCATCGACAAATTCTCCAAGTGGGTCGAGGTCCGACCTCTGAACAGCATCAGGTCCGAGCAGGCGGTGGCGTTCTTTACCAACATCATCCATCGCTTCGGGGTCCCGAACTCCATCATCACCGACAACGGTACCCAGTTCACCGGCAGAAAATTCTTGGATTTCTGCGAGGATCACTACATCCGGGTGGACTGGGCTGCCGTGGCTCATCCCATGTCGAATGGGCAAGTAGAGCGTGCCAACGGCATGATTCTACAAGGGCTCAAGCCTCGGATCTACAACGATCTCAACAAGTTCGGCAAGCGGTGGATGAAGGAACTCCCCTCGGTGGTCTGGAGCCTGAGGACAACGCCGAGCCGAGCCACGGGTTTCACGCCGTTCTTCCTGGTCTACGGGGCCGAGGCCGTCTTGCCCACTGACCTGGAATACAGCTCCCCGAGGACGAGGGCCTATGACGATCAAAGCAACCAAGCTAGCCGAGAAGACTCGCTGGACCAGCTGGAAGAGGCTTGGGACAAGGCCTTACTACACTCGGCGCGGTACCAGCAGTCCCTGCGACGCTACCACGCCCGAGGGGTCCGGCCCCGAGACCTCCAGGTGGGCGACCTGGTGCTTCGACTGCGGCAAGACGCCCGAGGGAGGCACAAGCTCACGCCCCCCCCTGGGAGGGGCCATTCGTCATCGCCAAAGTTCTGAAGCCCGGAACGTACAAGCTGGCCAACAGCCAAGGCGAGGTCTACGACAACGCTTGGAACATCCAACAGCTACGTCGCTTCTACCCTTAAGATGTTTTCAAGTTATTCGTATACCTCGCACCCACGCAAAGTTTAGTCATCAAGGAAGGGTCAGCCTCGCCTCGGCAAAGCCCGACCCTCCCTCGGGGGCTAAAAGGGGGGGAACCCCCTCTGCGTTGAAATTTTCCTCGAAAAAAAAGATCTCTTCTGCCAGAATATCTTTCGTGCTTTTTGACTACTTCGAAAAGTGGATCCTGAAAACGACGGAGTACACGTAAGCAGCCAAGGCTGACCGAGCCGAGGGACTCCTACGCCTCCGGGATACGGATACCTCACTCATCACCTTCTGTGAGAAGTAACTCGCGTTCGGATAAAGTGACTCCACGGACCGAACAAGTCTTTACGTTCGGAAGCTCTTCTGCCGAAGTGATCCTTCGAGCCTTCTCGACTGAGTCGGTGACAGGGCCTCATGGACGGGTAAAGGTGCGCGTAAGCGGCAAGGCCGACCGAGCCGAGGGACTCCTACGCCTCCGGGATACGGATACCTCACTCGTCACCTTCCGCGAGAAGCAACTCTCGCCCGCACAAACATCCCTGTTACCGACAAAAAAGTCCAGATACTCGAAACAAGAGGAAAGGAGACGCAGCTTTACAACACAGCGAGGGTGTGTATTCTGGCCTCGGCGGCCGCAGAAGGCACACGCTACAAGACACTCTGATCCTGCAGGCTCGGGTCTTGGCGCTGGAAGGGGGCAGCAAGAGAACCCCCTCTCACGGCGTGAAGACGACGCGCCCGTGGTCTGTTCCTTGAATGGCTCGTGCACGCGCAACGGCCGCCCCGCCAACTACTCGCCCCGTCGCATTAACTCCGCGGTAGGACAGGCGGCGCTTCTGGCAGGAGAAGCGGGCGACGCTTCGCCTTCGCCGAAATAACCGCGCCAAAAAAGGTACGCCGCGTCGTTTTGATTCCGTATCCTTTTCATTTTTTCCTCTTTCTCTATCTCTTGCAACAGGGACCGGGAAAGGGGGATACCCCGAAAAGGATCCTTCCCCGTGAAGGAACCAGGCTCCGAGCCTCCTTACTGATTAGAGGTTCGAAGGCTGGCCCCCCGAAGGGTTCAACAGCCGCCTCAGATCGCGTGGGCCCTACACCCACTACTGGTCAAAGGTTCGAAGGCCGGCCCCCCGAAGGGTTCCACGGCCGCCTCAGGCTACCCGGGCTCCGCGCCCATTACTGATCAGGGGTTCGAAGGCTGGCCCTCAAAGGGTTCACAGTCGCCTCAGACACCGAGCGAGGGATGACCAGGGGTACGTTCGATACATAACCGAGGCTCGGGCTGCGCTCCCGAGGTACCCTAGGACATTTCCGAGACCAGCGGGAGCGATCTTGTAACGGAATCCCATCGGAGGGAGGCATCGAGCCCTCGGACCCCGTCGCCAGGGGACCGGGTCCGGCAGATCACCCGCAGGTACTTTTGGGCGTGCCTCTGGGCCCCTAGCCGACCCCTAACGAACGGGGCACGGACGTCCACTCGGATTACCCGCTTGCAGCTCACCGGAGACACCATGTTCGGTGCCCATCGAGGGTAACATGGCGCTTTCCCCCCTCCTCCTTGCGGAAAGGCGACGTAGGGGCGTATGTAAAAAAGCCGAGTCTGTCCCTGATCGCCCTCTCGCCCTGTGCAGAGGCTCGGGGGCTGCTCTCGCAAACCCGGCTCCGGCCAAACCGTTGAAAGCGTCAACATACCAGCCCGAGAACTTGGGCCCTGACCGTACACCCGGGCTACGACCAGTTCGCATGAGGGAACAACCAGACCAGCCGAAGCGTTACGCAAGGCATTAAGACCTCGAAGGAGTGAAACCACTCCTCCGAGGCCTCGGGGGCTACACCAGGCGGGTGCGCTCGCGTGCACCCACCGGAACAAAATGCAACCGAGAAAGGCTGGTCCCCTTGCAAAAAAGTGCGACGAAAGCCTCCAAGCGAGTGTTAACACTCCCTTCGAGGCTCGGGGGCTACTGTCGGGGACCATAATTAGGTGTACCCTCAACACTCCTAATTCTCAGCTGGTAACCCCCATCAGCATAAAGCTGCAAAGGCCTGATGGGTGCGATTAAGTCAGGGATCAGTCCATTCGAGTGACTCGATCACGCCTCGCCCGAGCCTAGCCTCGGACAAGGGCAGCCGACCCCAGAGGGTTTCCGTCTCGCCCGAGGCCCCCTTCCAACGGCAGACACATCTCCGGCTCGCCCGAGGCCCTGCCTTCGCTAAGAAGCAACCCTGACTAAATCGCCGCACCGACCGACCAAGTCGCAGGAGCATTTAATGCAAAGGTGGCCTGACATCTTTATCCTGACGCGCGCCCTCTGACAGAGCCGATGTGACCGCCGTCACTTCGCCGCTCCGCTGACCGGTCTGACAGAAGGACAGCGCCGCCTGCGCCACTCCGACTACAGTGCCACTCGACAGAGTGAGACTGACAGGCAGTCAGGCCCTGCCAAAGGCACCATGGGAAGCTCCGCTCCGCCCGACCCAGGGCTCGGACTCGGGCTAAGTCCCGGAAGACGGCGAACTCCGCTCCGCCCGACCCAGGGCTCGGACTCGGGCTAAGTCCCGGAAGACGGCGAACTCCGCTCCGCCCGACCCAGGGCTCGGACTCGGGCTAAGTCCCGGAAGACGGCGAACTCCGCTCCGCCCGACCCAGGGCTCGGACTCGGGCTAAGACCCGGAAGACTGCGAACTCTGCTCCGCCCGACCCAGGGCTCGGACTCGGGCTCAGCCCCAGAAGACGACGAACTTCGCTCCGCCCAACCCCAGGGCTCGGACTCCGCCCTGGCCTCTGCCGACGACCTCCGCCTCGCCCGACCCAGGGGCTCGGACTCGGCCTCGGCCATGGAAGACAGACTCGACCTCGGCTTCGGAGGAGCCTCCACATCGCCCAGCCTAGGGCGTAGGCCAGCCACGTCAACGGGAAGCGCCATCATCACCCTACCCCAAGCTGACTTGGGCCGCAGGGAACAAGACCAGTGTCCCATCTGGCCAGCTCCGCCAGATAGGCAATGATGGTGCCCCGCACGCTCTATGACGACGGCGGCTCTCAGCTCTCTTACGGAAGCAGGTGGACGTCAGCAAGGACTCGACCGCTCCAACAGCTGTCCCTCCGCCAGGCACCGTCGCTCCTCCGACGGCCACGACATCACACCAGCAGGGTGCCAAGATCTCTCCGGCTGCCACATTGGCATGTACTTAGGGCGTCAGCTCTCCCCCGCTAGACACGTAGCACTCTGCTACACCCCCATTGTACACCTGGATCCTCTCCTTACGCCTATAAAAGGAAGGACCAGGGCCCTCCTAGAGAGGGTTGGCCGCGCGGGGACGAGGACGGGACAGGCGCTCTCTTGGGGCCGCTCGCTTCCCTCTCCCGCGTGGACGCTTGTAACCCCCTACTGCAAGCGCACCCGACCTGGGCGCGGGACGAACACGAAGGCCGCGGGATTCCCACCTCTCTCACGCCGGACTCCGGCCGTCTCGCTCTCTCCCCCTTTGTGCTCGCCCACGCGCTCGACCCATCTGGGCTGGGGCACGCGGCACTCACTCGTCGGCCTGAGGGACCCCCGGTCTCGAAACGCCGACAAAGCTTATGAAGATTCTTCATTCCAACATGGGCTAGGCGGCGATGCTAGAGCCAACCCATGTTAGTCTTAGCAATTAAGCAAGTGTCTAGTTCAGCTTGATTAAAATCAACTAAGTATAGCTAACCCTCTAGCACTCCCTTAAAAGCTAATGAATCATCACTCCTTCCAAAGACAGTAACACCTACATCTGTAAATAGACAGTTGTAGCCCATTTTGCATAATTGAGAAACGGAAAGCAAATTGTAGTCTAAAGAATCTACAAGAAAAACATTGGAAATGGAATGGTCAGGAGATATAGCAATTTTACCCAAGCCTTTCACCAAACCTTGATTTCCATCCCCGAATGTGATAGCTCGTTGGGGATCTTCGTTTTTCTCATAGGAGGAGAACATCCTTTCCACCCTTGTCATGTGGTTTGTGCATCCGCTTTCGATTATCCAACTTGAACCACCGGATGCATAAACCTAGAAAACAAATTTAGGCCTTGTTCTTAGGTACCCAAACAGTCTTGGGTCCTTTGACGTTAGAAACAAGCACCTTGGGTACCCAAACACAAGTTGGACTCTTGTGTTTGCCCCCAACATATTTGGCAACTATTTTGCCTGATTTGTTAGTTAAAACATAAGATGCATCAAAAGTCTTAAATGAAATGTTATGTTCATTTAATGCAGCAGGAGTTTTCCTTTTAGGCAATTTAACATGAGTTGATTGCCTAGAGCTAGAAGCCTCATTTTTATACATAAAAGCATGATGAGAAACAGTGTGAGGTTTTCTAGCATGAATTCTCCTAATTTTATGTTCGGGATAGTTTGCAGGATATAAAATGTAACCCTCACTATCCTGAACCATGGGAGCTTTGCCCTTAACAAAATTGGACAATCTCTTAGGGGCATTAAGCTTGACATTGCTTCCCTGTTGGAAACCAATGCCATCCTTAATGACAGGGCATCTCCCATTATAGAGCATGCTTCTAGCAAATTTAAACTTTTCATTTTCAAGTTCATGCTCATTAATTTTAGAAGTCAATTTAGCTATGTGATCATTTTGTTGTTTAATCATGGCAATGTGATCATCAATAGCTTCAACATTAATATCTCTACATCTAGTGCAAATGGAAACATGCTCAACAATAGATGTAGATGGTTTGCAACTGTTTAGTTCTTCTATCTTAGCATTTAAAATAGCATTCTCATCTCTAAGACAGGAAATAGAGTCATTGCAAACATTTAATTCTTTAACCTTAGAAATTAAGCTAGCATTTTCATTTCTAAGGCTATAAATTGAATCATGGCACATGCTAATCTCCTTAGATAAATTTTCACATTTTTCTACTTCCTGAGCATAAGCATTTTTCAATTTAACATGTTTTTTGTTTTCTTTAATAAGGAAGTCCTCTTGGCTATCCAAGAGTTCATCCTTCTCATGAATTGCTTCTATTAGTTCATTTAATTTTTCTTTTTGTTCCATGCTAAGGTTGGCAAAAAGAGTAAGTAAATCATCTTCATCTTCACTAGATGTTGTATATTTGGGGGTGGCTCTAGAGTGTACCTTCTTTTTCTTGCCATCCTTAGCCATGATACATTTGTGACCGACGTTGGGGAAGAGGAGGCCCTTGTTGACGGTGATGTTGGCGGCATCCTCGTCGGAGGAGGAGTCGGTGGAGCTCTCGTCGGAGTCCCATTCCCGACACACGTGGGCATCGCCGCCCTTCTTCTTGTAGTACCTCTTCTTTTCTCCTTCTTCCCTTTCTTGTCGTTGTCCCTGTCACTTTCACTAGACATTGGACATTTAGCAATGAAATGACCGGGCTTACCACATTTGTAGCACACCCATTTGGAGTGGGGTTTGTAGTCCTTCCCCCTCCTATGCTTGAGGATTTAATGGAAGCTCTTGATGATGAGCGCCATCTCCTCGTTGTCGATCTTGGAGGCGTTGATTGGAAGCCTACTTGGTGCAGACTCCCTCTTTTCTTCTTCCGTCACATTGAATGCGACGGGTTGTACCTCAGGTGTGGAGGTGGCGCCTTGCTCCAAGTTGACGATGTGTTTGGAGTCTTTGATCATAAGTTCAAAGCTCACAAACTTGCCTATCACTTCCTCGGGAGACATTAATTTGTATATATGATCCCCACGAATTAATTGCACTTGAGTAGGATTGTGAAAAACAAGGGATCTTAGAATAACCTTGACCATCTCATGGTCATCCCACTTGGTGCTCCCGAGGTTGCGCACTTGGTTCACCTTGGTTTTTAGCCGGTTGTACATTGCTTGCGGCTCTTCTCCTTTGTTGAGGATGAACCGACCGAGCTCCCCCTCGACCATCTCTCGCTTGGTGATCTTGGTCACCTCGTCCCCTTCGTGCGCGATTTTGAGCACGTCCCAAATTTCTTTGGCACTCTTTAACCCTTGCACCTTGTTATACTCCTCTTGACACAAGGAGGCGAGGATTATAGATGTGGCTTGGGAGTTAAAGTGCCTAATTTGGGCGGCCTCGTCCGAGTCATAGTCCTTATCCCCCACCTGTGGTACCTGCGCTCCAAATTCAACTATATCCCAAATACTTTCGTGGAGTGAGGTTAGGTGATGCCTCATTTTATCACTCCACATACAATAATCTTCACCATCAAAATATGGTGGTTTGCCTAAGGGAATGGAAAGTAAAGGAGCACGCTTAGAAATATGGGGATAACAAAGTGGCATCTTACTATACTTCTTGCGCTCATGGCGCTTAGAAGCGACGGACGAGTCGGAGCTTGATGAAGTGGAGGGTGACAAAGAATCGGTCTCGTAGTAGACCACCTTCTTCATCTTCTTCCTCTTGTCACCCTTCCGATGTGTCTTGTTGGAGGAAGAGGATTCCTCCTTATGCTTGTGGCCGGACTCCCTTGAAAGGGTTCTCCCCGAGCTTGCGGGCTTGTCGCCGGTCATGATCTCCCTCTTGGCGTGATCTCCCGACATCACTTCGAGTTGTTAGACTCTAATGAAGCACCGAGCTCTGATACCAATTGAAAGTCGCCTAGAGGGGGGTAAATAGACGTAACCTGAAATTTACAACTTTAAACACACACTACAAGCCGGGGTTAGCGTTAAAACTTAAATCAAGTCCGGGAGAGAGGGGGAAAACAAGTCAAATGGAAATCAAGCGAATGAACACGATGATTTGTTTTACCGAGGTTTGGTTCTAAAGAACCAAGTCCTTGTTGAGGTGGTCACAAAGACCGGGTCTCTTTCAACCCTTTCCCTCTCTCAAACGGTCACTTAAACCGAGTGAGCTTTCTCCTTAATCAAACGGGTCACTTAGACCCCGCAAGGACCACCACACACTTAAGTGTCTCTTGCTTTGATTACAATTCACTTAGAACAAGAATGAGGAAAGAAGAAAGCGATCCAAGCAACAAGAGCGCAAATGAACACGAACACACACTCTCTCAAGTCACTAGGTGGTTGGAACGAATTTGGGACTTGGAGAGGCTTTGATCTTTGGAAATGTGTCTTGGAGTGAATGCACTAGCTCTTGTATTGAATGAGAACTTCAGAAAACTTGGATGCTTGGAGTTGTGGTGGTTGGGGGGGTATTTATAGCCCTCAACCACCAAGTAGCCGTTGGGGAGGCTGCTGGCGATGGGCACACCGGACAGTCCAGTGCGCCACCGGACAGGTCATGTTCACTGTCCGGTGCGCCGCCACGTCACCCAACTGTTAGGGTTCGAAGCGAAGTCGATCGTTGGAGCTTTGTCTCCTTGCAGCACCGGACAGTCCGGTGCGCCTCTGACTCTGCGGCTCTGACTCTGCACGCACTGTTCCTCTGTCAGCGGCTTTTGCAGTCGACCGTTGTGCGAGTTAGCCATTGCTCCGCTGGCACACCGGATAGTCCGGTGAATTATAGCGGAGCGCGGCTCAGTTTTCTCGAGAGTGGCTGGTTCATCTTCGTACGGACATGGTGCACCGGACACTGTCCGGTGGCACACCGGACAGTCCGGTGCGCCAGTCCACAACACACTCAAGTCTTTGCTCTGGTTAAAATTTGGTCCCTAACTTGAATCTTTATTGGTTTGTGTTGAACCTTTTTGCACCTGTAGAACATGTATTCTAGAGCAAACTAGTTAGTCCATATATTTATGTTGGGCATTCCACCACCAAAATTAATTGCGGGAAAAGGTTAACCCTATTTCCCTTTCAGATACTCATTATAAGTTAGATCATCTTGAACACTAAGATCCTTCATAGGCAGTTGCTCTTCGGGCACCCTAAGACACTTCTTCAATTGTGATACATGGAAGACATCATGTACATCTGCAAGATGATCGGGTAATTCTAGTTGATAGGCAACCTCTCCCACTCGCTTCAGGATCAAGAAGGGTCCAATAAAGCGAGGGGACAACTTCCCTTTGACTTTAAATCTCCTCATACCCTGGATCGGTGACACCTTCAAATATACGTGATCACCCTCCTTAAACTCTAGAAGTCTTCTCCGGGTATCAACATAGCTTTTCTGCCTTGACTGCGCAGTTCCCAAATTCTCCATAATATGCCAGACTTGTTCCTCTGCCTCTTGTATAATTTCTGGCCCAAAGAACTGTCTTTCACCTGTTTGATACCAATACAGTGGAGTCCTGCATTTTCTGCCATATAAAGCCTCAAACGGGGACATCTTCAAACTAGCCTGGTACCTATTATTGTAAGAGAACTCCGCATACGGTAAGCTCTTATCCCAATTACCACCATGTTTAAGAGCACAAGCTCTTAACATATCTTCTAGTACTTGGTTGGTCCTTTCGGTCTGCCCATCAGTTTGAGGATGGTAGGCCAAACTAAAATTCAATCTTGTATCCAAGCACTCGTGCAACTTCTGCCAAAACCGACAAGTAAACTGTGATCCTCGGTCTGACACGATCTTCTTAGGCACACCATGTAAACATACTATTCGTGCCATGTACAACTCTGCTAGCCTAGCTCCTGAATATGTGGTCTTCACTAGAATAAAGTGGGCTACTTTAGTTAGCCTGTCCACAATCACCCATATAGAGTCATACCCAGTAGATGCGCAGGGTAGACCCACAATGAAGTCCATGCCAATTTTCTTCCCATTTCCACTCAGGTATCACTACAACACTTATCGCCTTCTATGACGAATAGTTGATGACAATAAAATAATTCATCATTAGATCACCTTGTTTATGACGATTTTCAGAAGATGGCTCTGTATAATGATGAAAATTTAACCTCCGTCATTAAATCTGTCATAACATACTCTAACATCTTGTTTGTGACAATTTTCTATGACAGTATAGCAATTGTCATAAGAATAAATCGTCATAACCTTCTCAACATAATAATTGTGATGGTATTATATGACAATGTGCATATGTCATAGACATAATATGTATTTCTATACTATAAAAGATCCAATTTTCCTTTAGCCATCACTCGTTGATCCATGTTTAGCACACAACACCTTCCTCTTCCTTCTTCCTAGCCGTGCATGCTTCTCCACTTCCTTAGAGGCAAAGGAGCCAAAGCTTGGACCCCATGCCACTTCTCCCTCCATGCAACCACAGTTGTAGCTGTAGGTGTCATTTGCTCATTTGCCCACCAATCGTACCAAGCCCCATAAGAACCCCCACAGGAGCTCCAAAAATTTTATAGTCCTGATCCCGTCGAGGCTGTGCATGGGGAGTGGAAGCCCATCCAGATGCTGGTCATCCTCATGACCGCCATCCGCACAGCGATGGACGTCGACGTCGATGCGGCGGCTGCCCTGGCCCTGACCTTGCCCTAAGACGTGCCACTACCGACACACTCCCTCGTGCTCATCCTCTGTTGCCTCATCCACACCCGTCCGCTCCGTTGCTACCACACATGGCCTCTTTAACAATCTCTACCCCTCCAGCGAGGATGATACACGCGCCCCAACCTGGCCTGCCCATCTGGCCTCTCTTTATGTGTTGACCATGCGGCGGCTCCCATTTGGTTGCCTGCTTATATGATGCCAATGTTGCACCCACGGCTGTAGGTCAAGCCAAAAACATCTCTCCTGGTTGCATGCATAGATACGCAAGGAGCGTCCCGTTTCCAGCAGAACAGGGTCGCATGAGCCATGCCATGCTTACACACCGAACCAATCAGACGAATTGTGTCCCACTCCAACAAGCCGTGCAAAGATCTCCAATGTCCTCCCGGTGCTCAAGTACCACAGCGTCTGCGCTAACGTGTACCTCTGCAGCACCATCTCTACAACACCCTCACGAAGATGAACGTCGCGGCGCTCGAGCCATCCTCAGAGTAGGGGCAAAGGGCCAGATATCGCTGTTGGTATTGCTTGGGGGTAATACCTTGGTCTAACCCAACCAAGCACCAGCGGTAAAAACAAATTAATCCCCAACCCTAAGTGTTGTCTCCTATCTGTTGTCGCCTGTTGAGCATCTGAGCGGTCCACGCCTCCAGGCTCCAGCTCTGCCTCAAGCCTCACCTTCACTCGTTGAGGAAAAAATCTCGAGACCTGGTCGCCCAATTCGGTGTTCTCCTTCCGCCCAGGCCTAGGTGCCCAGCACCGCCCATCACTAGTCTATCAACGGCGCCGAAGTGCGCCAAGGTCGAGGTCTGCCCCATCCCCTCCCCTACCGAGCTCCGTGCCTCCATCCAGGGCGGACTCGAGACCAAGCCCCTCCCCGCACCTGTTTCGCCCTATTGCCCAGGCCGAGCTCCGCCTCTTCCTAGGCCCTGCTCTTCCCTAAGACTACCTCCCCGTGAGTGACAGCATTAGTGCTTTGTGATGGCATGCCGACGCTCGTGAGCCCCGGTTCCAGCTCCGGTTCGGTGGCATTATCAGCATGCGCTCCACCTCCACGCCCTTAGGTAGCCAAGGCACTAGGCATTTGATTCAGAGTTGAGTGTTGTTTTGCCTTATTGTTTTGAACAAAAAATCCTTATTGTTTTGCCGATTATAGGGTTGTTCCGGAAGGTGAGGAACGACGACGTCGACCCCAACCTCGTCACCTATAACATGCTCATCTTCGACCTCGCGTGCGCTGGGATAGTCACCAAGGCCAGGGAATTACTGTCGACGTGTACAAGTCCATGACAGTGGTTGTTCGTTGAAATTTGAAGCTGGTGAGGGAGTCTCGTAGCATAACTTCGACGTCGAGATGTACTGATTTAACTATGCTCATGTAGTATATCATGCGACTTTTTTTTAAACTAGCAAAAGGTTGTGTTAATAATTCTTGTTGTACTAACTGTGATACCATCTTCATTTTGTCTAATTGGATGATTCATGCCATGCACATTAAAGATGGAAAAGCTACCTATGTATCAAGATATGTGAAGACTGAACAAGAGTATTTTGGTGGAGCGAAGTTTATGAAGGTAAAAAGTTCTTGTTTCCCTCAAAACCTAAGCATCTTATTAGCAAATGACCGTTTGATGTTGTAACATCTACTTATCTCCATCTCCAAAATCTGCTCTTTTTAGCTAACCATAGTGTGACTTTTCTCTCTCGATCCACTAAGATTCTGAAATCTAAATACATACTAGGGTCTTGTTTTGGTTCACCATTTTGCTATGGAAATATATATTTCTAAAATCAGCTTAGATTTCAATGTTATATCAAAAGTTCCAAATCGAAGACCATCATCTTGTAGTATGGATATTCCTTTTGGTTAATTTCCTTTGCTTATAAGTTGTCATATATTCATGTTCGTAATGGCTTATTTTGTGATGTCATCTTTGTTTCTTTGCTACTTGATAGCATGTTTAGATTTGAGAGCCCAGTTTTTCTTGGTTATGGCATCAATAAGTAGACAATAGTATCATATAAATAATCTTGAGATCTTACCATCTGACGGTTCAAGGATCCTAATGTACTAAATCAAACCCATGGATAGTTAGTTTAACTATTTAAGCCTTTTCATGTAATTCCTATCAAAGCCAGCTCACCTGGCTATCCTCCTTCAGTCTTTACCCCATACAATCAACTTCCTACATAATCATATTGTTATCTTGAATTGCTAGACTGTGATCCTGCTTGTCCACTTCAATGCTTTGCTTGGTGAGTGATATGCAAACCTGTGGACTTGTAGAGTAATAGCATTATGAAAACATAAATCTACTGTGAATTAGTACAATTATTTTTTTCTTCCTGATATATCTGGAAAGGGCTCTTTAAAGTCTCATGTGCCATATCTGTCATAATACTGCTTATTAGATTATTGGTTTTGTGAATGAATTAAGATTTGGAGTATTGTACAAGCATCAGTTCGCAACAGACATCTCACTGTATTTGTTTTTGGGTTGGAATGAATTAATATAACTTAATTGACTTACCTTTGAACATATCATTGCTATTGTAAAAAGAACCAAAACATACCTATATGTCATCAACAAATTTTTATTTGAGCTCTAATATTCAGTCAACCACCAGTTAAAAGTCCCCATTTGTATCTGACCTTTGTTGATTCAGGTTTCTGCATGACTTTGGATCATTCTATTCTTTTTTGGGATACCATTATAGGCTGCCTTTTGTACCTGAAGTCCAAAAATCATGTAATCTCGTTGTTCCAAAATGCAAGTAGCATTGGCTTTTTTAGGTATACATAGCTTGTATTGTGTATCTAAGATAGGATATACATAGGTGCATAGTAGAAGGTATGTACCTAGAAGATCCAAAATGACTTACAATTTGGAACAGAAGCAATGGACGGGATTGTACTGCTGCATGCTGGCGTTGCAGATATATGTGTCCTGGATCCTGATTAGGTCCCTCTGAAATTTAGGAATACATGTTTCTAATAACACAGGATCAGATCATCAGAAATTTTTAGTTTCTAAAGCCTGAAATGCTGCTGGTGTATGCTGGCTACATACACCGAGTGCACTCTATGCGAAATGAATTTGATTTTTTAGACCAAAGGCCATGGACCTATTTATATTGAGAGCACAAGTTACTAGGGATATCATTTTACATTTCATTACACCATGAAAACCTCCACTAAAATGAGCAAGTAAAAATTGTCTGTCTTAAAGCAGCTTATAGAAACAAAAGATTATCACTTGTATAATAATGTATTATAGACCGTCAGTACGAGTTTTATCTGAGTATTGCATTCAACGATCACAGATTTGTTATCAGATACTTGTACTTGATCATCCAGACAAGTACCCCTGTATATGTATCTAGTTGAGTCTCATAATAAGAAGAGAAAGATTTGTAGTACCAATGCAATATTCTTTTTCCGAATGCAATGATGTGGCATTTCCAAATAGGTTTTGCCATCATATCTTGGGAGGTTAGATCTCCCAACATTTGTTGGTTCCTTTGGAGAGTAGCTTGAACTGATGCTATTTATAGAGGTTCTAGATAAAGCTGGAGTGAAGCCATGCGTAATGCTGCTATCCAACATGTTTGCTTGCTATCATCTTTATGTCCCCCCTCTTCCTCAAGTGTGTGTGGATTAAATCTCCTATTCGAGTTGTGTGTGACCCTGTTATGTGTGTGTATATCATATTTCTGGATATCCTTATACTATATCATATTCTAGTAAGGTAACTCTTCTATTTTCAGTTATGTTTCTTCTTTGCTTGTTTTTCCTTACTCTACAGTTATCCACTCCAGAAGATAAGGTTTATGTAATTTTGATGCATTTGCAGAGTATATTTTTAGTTGTTCTACAAAAATAACCATCTTTTGCACCTAAAACATCAATCTAAGTTTGAATGTGCTTGGCATTCCAGATTCTAGACCTTGGACCCATACTTGCACACCACTGTTTTCAGAGAGGCTTCCAGTGTCATTGCATAGTGTCCAAGTAGCTGTTTTGTTTTGTGTGGGCTTGCAAAACAATGACATAGGCACTGTAAAGGTTAGCTTATGTTTAATTCCAAGCAATTCCAAAGCACTTGGCATATATGTTTAGTTTCACTCTGTAAATTTCAATTTATAAAACAGTGCATGCTACCAAGTGCATTACTGTAGTCACATGAGAATTTGTAGGACCATACTCTGGAATACCTTTTTTCCTCTTCGTTCTTTACATTGCTGATTCTATGTTGCTATACCCAAATTGAAATGCCCCCTTATATGTTATATGTGTTCCATTTTTTGTTTGCTATCATTATGCTTCCAACCATTACAAGAGAAAGTGTTGCGATAATTACTATTTTGGTTAAACTACAGTTTTTACGACGATCACAAACGGTTGAAACTGTAGGGCGTGCAAAGCGTGCCTAATGGTCTAGTGTTTAGTTATATGAAAAATAATGCTATTTATTAGATGATTGGTGGTAACTTCATTTAGTCAATATTGTTGTTAAACGTTTACCTAATACCAATCCTCCCTAGTGTTCTGTTTCATGTGTAAAGAGTTAATCGAATTGTCACATGGTGTTTTCTTCTTTCATGTGCAAAGAGCTAACCTGGTTGATCTTAAGTGAAGCACAGCGTGTCACATTTCTCGGTCTAGGCGTTTATGTATTTTCTCATTTACTCCTACTTAGGTTCTATTAGGTGAAAGCTCTCTTTAAACAAACTTTGGCAACGTGTACAATTTATTTCACATCTATGTGCTTTAAATGCTGCTTGTTATCTATAGTTTACACTTCATAATGATGTATTGGACTTGTGTGTGTGTTTGGAACTGTAGGGCATGGAGGTACTATTGGTAACAAGTTCTGGATGTCACTAGGTCTACCATTGATAGCTACTGTGAACTTTGCTGGTAACACTAGAACGCCGGTGGCAGTTCGAGGGCACGGTACGGAGCTTTCGGTGGAGCCAGAGCCGGAGGAATGGATCGCTAGACCCATCACTCGTGATGCTGCTCGCGGGTGTCACTTCCATGACGCTCTCAACACCTTGCTGCGTCGGGCCTTCGATCGACACACTTGGTCTATCGAGTACCGTTGTGTAGTCTACCAGCACCGTCGCGGGTTATACCCGGACCAGTGGGAGGCTACTTGCTTGGTGCGCCGTCCGGACGATGATCTCCGGGGTGCAGAGGCCTTCTCAGACCACTATTCTATTACTGAGAGGGATACTGCCAAGGCAGCCATGCAAGATGTAGCACGACGGGCACTTTCTCAGCATTGCTCGTTGTTCAGTGGGGTAGATGACAACCTTGACCTGAAATACTACCCTCGTCGTTCGACCTTCAGTGCTGGAGGTGTGATTGTCTTGCCAGTCGGTGAGGGCAATCCCAGGCTAAACAACATGGTCAACCTGGTCGCCGTGCTCAACACAGAGCTAGACCACGCCCTTGACGAGTTGGGCAAGGTTCGGGCGGAGGTTGCAGAATTGCGTGCTGAGTGCACAACACGCCACTATTTGGATGGTGATTCTCCCGGCCCTGTCGGGATTCAGCACCCTTACCGTTCACCGCTTTGTGGTCGCTTCGACTATGGTACCCCAGACCGTAGGACCCGGATAGATTTGGATCCATATATCGACAGAGTCAGAATCTGTAATAATGCTTAATTCAGTGTCTTAGTTTAGTCAGTCTTAGTTAGAGTTTGTTTGCTTATCATATGTTGGAATGCTTGTCATGATGGACATGTAATGAAGTTGGATCTTTGTGATGATTGTCATCAAGGTGTGGGCATCCCCTGCAACTTGGTGTAGTTATCAATAAAGTCAATTATTTAGTTGGGTAATCCCTTTATGTCCACTTTCCTCTTTATCTAAAAAGTTGTCAGTGAAGATGATCAATTGTTCAGTGCTATGAAGATTTTCTATATGTCTTTTCTTATGCTGAAAGACTGCAGAGTCAGATATGATATGTGTGTGATTTCTACAGATGTCTGAGAACAGGCGCAGAGGTGCAAGGCGTGCTGAGCTAGAACAACAGGCACCCTAGGCGGATGCAGCTCAGCAGCAGTTGCCACCGCCACCCCCGATGACCATTGAGCAGATGTTCCTGATGCAGACCCAAGCAGTCCAAGCAATTGGTCAGACTTTAGCAGCGGTGCAGCAGCAGCCACCCCCACCTCAACCTCAGGTGCAAGTCTAGATGCCACAGGTGCCCAGGGACAAGCGGGTAGAATTCATGAGGGGCCATCCCCTGTCTTTGCCCATTCCGTTGATCCCATGGACGCTGAAGATTGGCTGCGTACCGTGGAACGTGAGTTGCACACTACCCAGTGCAACGATCGTGAGAAGGTGTTGTATGGTCCCCAACAGCTGAGGGGAGTAGCACAGTCTTGGTGGGAGTCTTACCTCGCCACCCATGCCAACCCTGAAGCCATCACCTATGAGGAATTCAGGACAACTTCCGTCGCTACCACGTGCCCGAGGGGCTGATGATAGTGCGGAAGGAGGAGTTTCTCGCCTTGAAGCAAGGTCCCCTGTCTGTCAGTGAGTACAGGGACAAGTTTCTGCAGCTATCACGTTATGCCCCAGAAGATGTCAACATGGATGCCAAGAGGCAGTACCATTTCCTGAGAGTATTGGTTGATCCCATCCACTACCAGCTGATGAACCACACCTTCCCTACCTTCCAGCATTTGATCGACAAAGCAATCATGTCTGAAAGGAAGCGTCGGGAGATGGAGGACAGGAAACGCTAGATTGGTGGATCTCAGGTTGGGAGTAGCAGCCGTCCCCGCTACTTAGGCAACCCACCTCAGCAATTCAAGCAAGGTAACCAGCACCAGCACCAGCACCAGCATCAGCGTCAGAACCAGCCACAACAGTACCAGAGGCAGTTTCCTCAGCAGCAGCAGCAGTACCATCAGAACAACTACCAGGGAGGAAATCAATACCAACGTTAGAGCAACCAGGCACTCTGCCTTCCCGCCCTAGCAACCAACCAGAACAACCAAGCAGCACCAGCGCAAGGAGGAAGTCGTGCATGTTTCCATTGTGGGGAACAAGGCCATTGGGTGAATCATTGCCCAAAGAAATGTAAAGCCCTAAAATTCGTATAAGGTAAAAATAATAAAATAAATAATGTATTTTTCATGAAAGTGTTTTTGGAATTATTTAAATTCCTTGTTGTGCATACTCACTTAAGAGAAGTAAAGTAGACAAATAGCAAATAAATAAATATAGAAATATGCATCTCATGCCGAGGTTCTTGTAATTGTGCATTTGTGTTTAAATTCACAAGACAAGTTTAAGCTAAAAATATAGAATTTGAAAAGGAAGGAGGAAAGAAGAGAGAAGAGGAGGGAAACAATATACACTATGAAGAAAAATATATATACAGGAATGAATAAATTATTTTAGGCTAGTACTTTTATTTGAGCACTTTATCCCTGCTTGAAATTCATAAACAAATTTGAATTCAAATTATGAATTGGAATGGGAAAAACAAAACAGGAATAAAAAAAGGGAATTCCTGGCGCTTGGGTCGATTTCACTTCAATCTCGGCCATTCTTTCGCTCGGCCCACAACTCCTCAACCATTTTGCGGCCCAACTACCCACCGCCCAGCTCCACGCATTGACCGACGCTTGGGCCCCACTGTCCAGCCCCTCGGCCCCGCGAACATGCGCTTCCTTGGTCACTGCTCCGTGTGGCCCGTGTGCTAGCCACTCTCGTGCGCTGAATTGCGAACGTTCCACTGCCACATGGGGCCCATCTGTCGGGTCATCTCGGTCTTCCTCGCGTGGCCGGTTCTCTTCCTCCCGAACTCCACACGTGCAGCGCGGGTCTGTTGCAACAAACCTGGCCGAGATCACCGGAAATCACCCGCCGGCCGCCGCAATCACGCCCCCTAGCCCCTATTTAACCCACCGAGCCATCGAGCGTCTGGCAATATGCGCGGTGCCGAGCCAAAAAAAGAGATAGGGGAGAGAGAAAAGGACACCGCCACTGTCATACCGCGCATATGCTCTCTGTAGGGTCTCACCCTTGGGTGTGGGGCTTCGACTCGTTCTCTGGGAGTCGCCCGTGGTCTCACCCTACACGATTGGATCGCGGAGCACCGGCGATTGCTCGTCGTCAAGTGACATCGCTGCTGCGCCGCTGGTTGCGCGGTCACCTCATTTCTTCTGCCTGTTAGCCGGTAAGAACCCATACCCATCATTTGCCATGGCATGCACTAGGTTTTGCTCCCATACCTGCCTAGAATCGAGCTGCGGTGACTCCGGGTGGCTGTACGCCGGCGATGGTCGCCGCCGTGCTCTGCTCGCCTCAGTGTGACTCGGTGGGGGGAATTGAAGAACGCTTGTGGCCGTTAGATCCTAACGGGCGGCCTAGATTGGCGCAGCCATGCCCCTTTGCCTGTGTGTGATCGGGACCGTTGATGTCTGGATCCAAGGGCTCTGGTCAAATGCTGGTTTATAAAGAGATAGATCTAATCCTGACCATTGGAATCGATCTGACGGTCCAAATTAGAGCGTACCCCTTCGCGGTGTAACATTTGCTAAAAAGACCCCGAGTTAAATAGAATCTAACCCGTAGTCCACTCGGTGGTTGGCTGTGTCTGGGATATCTTGCAAGTTAAACCCCGACCTTCTCTGTATTAGTGTGCCTAGTCCAGAAACCTAGGAAATTCAGAAAAATAATTTAGGAAATGGTTTTTATGTATAAAAATATATCCAGAACTTATTTAATTCATAGAAATTCCATTTTACTCTTTTTAACCCATTCCAGTTGCAATAATTTTGTATTAATATTGTCTATCCATTAATAACACTATTTAGCCATGAAACTTGAATTGAAATTGTTCAATAGGATTAATCTATTCTAAGTACCAAATAATTTCGGAAATTCATAACTTAATAATCACAGCTCCGAATTTAGTGATTCTTGTTTCTACGAGCTCGTTACACAGCGTAGAATATTATTATGCAGTTTGTTCTTATGTTTGGTGTGATGTTAATTTTGCCCATACCATGTTTGTTTGTATTGCTACGACTAGCAGCGAGCTTACAAGTCACCTGAAGATCATCCTGGTACCTGGAATCTCAAGTCCTAGGCAAGTTGTGCCCTTGATCACTTCTTTTTACCCAGTCATGTTCTGATTAATCATAATGATCTGCATAGGTTAATTTTGATGGAACCCAATAGGTTACCCTAGATTTGACTATCTTTATACCTTGATTACCACTGAACTTTTTGGGTAGTATATGCTATTGCTTTATGTGGTTTTGGGTATGGAGATACACATTGTTCACGATTATATTTTTATTATCTGTTTATTATTTACTGTTCATGTTAAGATAATTATGTTAATGGGAACATGGAGAACCACCCAGGAAAACAGTGCTACCACAAGGGTTTAATGGATGCCCTTGGCTGATTAACTAGGAAAGCTAGTGGATGACTACCTTACCCGAAAGGGGCAAGGGCAGTAGGGGAGTGGTCAATGTAGGGAGGTCATTGGTTGATTTTGCTGCGATGGCGGTCAGGCGAGGGATTCCTGCATTGGAGCTTCCTATAAACTTGTCGGGGACCATAATTAGGGGTACCCCCAAGACTCCTAATCTCAGCTGGTAAACCCCATCAGCACAAAGCTAAGAAGGCCTGATGGGCACGATTCAGGCCAAGGCTCCGCTCAAGGGACACGATCCCGCCTCGCCCGAGCCCGACCTCGGGCAAAGACAGCCGACCCCGGAAGATTCACGCCTCGCCCGAGGGTCCCCTCAAGCAACGGACGCACCGTCGACTCGCCCGAGGCACAACTCAGGTAGGCTTCGCGGAGAAGCAACCTTGGCCAAATCGCCACACCAATCGATCATATCGCAGGAGCATTTAATGCAAGGATCGCCTGACATCTTATCCTGACGCACGCTCTTCAGTCGACATGGCCGAAGTGACCGCAGTCACTTCGCCGCTCCACTGACCGACCTGACAGGAATACACCGCCGCCTGCCCTGCTCCGGCTGCCATGCCACTCGCCAGAGTGAGGTCGACAACGGCTAAGTCCAGCCTCGGGCGACATAGGAGTCTCCGCCTCGCCCGACCCCAGGGTTCGGCCCCCGTCTCGGCCTCGAAAGATGGACTTCGCCTCGCCTGACCCCAGGGCTCAGACTCAACCACGACTTAGAAGACGACGAACTCCGCCTTGCCCAACCCAGGGCTCGGACTCAGCCTCGGCTCCAGAAGACGATGGACTCCGCCTCGCCCGACCCTAGGGCTCGGACTCAGCCTCGGCTCCGGAAGACGATGGACTCCGCCTCGCCCGACCCCAGGGCACGGACTCAGCCTTGGCTCCGGAAGACGATGGACTCCGCCTCGCCCGACCCCAGGGCTCGGACTCAACCTCGACCTCGGAGGAATCACCACCTCGCCCAAACTCGGGTCCGGACCGGCCACATCGCTAGGGGGGCCATCATTACCCTGCCCCTAGCTAGCTCAGGCTACGGGGAACAAGACCGGCGTCCCATCTGGCTCGCCCCAGTAAACAAGTAATGATGACACCCCGCACGCTCCATGACGACGGCAGCTCCCAGCCCCTTACGTCAGCAAGGAGACGTCAGCAAGGATCCGACATTTGTCCTTCCACAGGGCCCAAGCGCTCCTCCGACGGCCACGACATCACATGAACAGGGTGCCAAAACCTCTCCGACTGCCACGACGGCATGTACTTAGGGCTCTAGCTCCTCTCTGCTAGACACGTTAGCACACTGCTACACCGCCCATTGTACACCTGGACCCTCTCCTTACGCCTATAAAAGGAAGGTCCAGGGCTCTCATACGAGAAGGTTGGCCGCGCGGGAGAACGGGCCGACGCATAAGGCTCTCGCTCTCTCTCTCTCTCCCACGTGAACGCTTGTAACCCCCTACTGCAAGCGCATCCATCCGCCCTGGGCGCAGGACAACACGAAGGCCGCGGGTTCCCCTTACTGTTCTCCCCCCTCTGTGTCCAGTCTCGCGCCGACCCATCTGGGCTGGGACACGCAGCGACAATTTACTCGTCGGTCTAGGGACCCCCGGGGTTGAAACGCCGACAGTTGGCGCGCCAGGTAGGGGCCTGCTGCGTGTTGACGAACATCTTCCCGTCAAGCTCCAGATGGGTAGTCTCCAACAACCTTTCCAACCCGGGACGATGCTCCGTTTCGGGGGTCTTGAGTTCATGTCCCTCGACAGCAGCTACGACATGATACTCCTTCCTCCGCCGCGTGACAGCGACAATGGCGGCCGTCAGCCCGCCCGCCGGCGGCGGAATCAACGACGTCTTCCCCTCATGGCGGAAGAACAACATCCGGGTTTGTCCCGTCACCTCCCCCACCGACCAAGGAACCATGGCCAAGCAGGAGGCGACACCTCGTCGGCTGTCGAGCAAGTCGACGACGCCGGCGCTCTAGCGGGGGACACGTCGGGCTTCGACCTTGCGTCTGAGATGAAGACGAACGCCGTTTCCCCGCAACACGCCAACCCCAAGCAGACGAACGACGCCAGCACGCTCGCGAAGGACTTGCTGGGCGTCGCCCTCGTACCTGAGACAACGGTGCAGTCCGCCCCTGACGCGACTTCGTCACCGCCCGTCGACCAAGAGGTACCGACCGATTCCCATCTCGTGCCTTTTGGATTCAGTTTCGACCCACCAAGCGACCTCGCTTCGGTGGAAGCCTTCACAGAGGCATGTACCAACCCTCCGGGGTACCATATGCGGTCGCCCTGGGACAGACTGACGGCCGTCTCGACCTACGGACCCTCGGGTTCTGAGGAAGATGACGAGCCTGACTTTTGTTGGGATTTCTCCGGGCTCGGTAACCCCAGTGCCATGCGGGACTTCATGACCGCATGCGACTACTGCCTCTCCGATTGTTCCAATGGTAGCCGCAGCTTCGGCGACGAGGATGTAACACCCCAAAATCCCGATTTTGGGTTTAGTAATTTTTTTTCCAAATAGAATTAAACTAAAGTATCTTCTAATAAAGGATTATACCTTACTAAAAATAAATAACTAGATATATAAAATTTTTGGTAGTTCAAATTTTATATTCAAATTTTGTGTGTGTACTACATATTTTGGAGCATTTGCCTAAATAAATAATTAACATAGAAAATAAATGTGACTTGCATCTCATGCCGAGTTCTTTGAATGTTGCATATGAACTTGTGACCAAACCAGATTTGAAATTTGGATATTTGAACTAAAATAAAATACAAAATACAAAATAGAAATGAAAATAGAAATAAGAAAAAGAAAAAAAGGTGAAGGGAGCTTACCGGATGGCCCAAAATGTAGAACTAGCCCATGTCCCTCACGCCTCCCTTCCTAATTCCTTTTTATTTATTCTCTTGCCGCAAATGAGGTCATCATGACATATGCTATGACATAAGCATGCAAGTTAGCCGCACAAACTCCACATCATGCGTTCATGCGCATATCGCTGGCACAGGGACTTCCTCAAGCTCGGTCTGCCCTCGATCCAACGCTATGGTCCGCCCGCATCCGCCAACCTTCGTCCCATCCTGGCACTCGCCCTCGAGCACAGGTTACAGCTCGGGGACGCTACGTGGCGGGCCCCATGCTCAGTGCCATCTCTATCCTCTAAACAGACTCCACGCCGTGGCAGACGCCGATCCCGCCGGAGCTTCCGTCCACGCGAACTCAGCTCGTGATGCCGCTGACGGTGGGCCACCTTGGCAGTGTCGTCTTCCCAACCGAATACGCTGGTTTCCTAGCTCGGACTTCTAACGCTGACCTGCCGTCCATGATCTATGGATCCTCGCCGCAGTGCTCGCCGTTCGGTTTCCACCGCACGGACTTCACCGTGGTGCATATAAGCCGAAGTTCTGTACCCCTCCTTCCCCTCCATCAGACCCGAGCACCTCCCACTCACCTGCATCGGTTGCGCTAGCCACCATTGCCGCCAGCTCGGAGAAAACAGGATAGCTACCATCGTACTTGGACCACGCGTGTTCCGGCGTCCTGCCGGTGGTCAGGGAGATTCGCCAGCCGCCACAGAAACATCTAGTTGCATCACTTGATGGATTAAGACCTCGGCCTTCGACCGATTTCTCACCGAAGTATAAACACCGCGGCGATACTTCACCGTCGCGTGGTCGGGGCCGTCATCGCCACAATCCGAGGTAGGAACTCCCTCTTCTATCTCGTCTTGTTGGCCGCGTCAAGTAGCACTTACTCCCGACAAGTTTTATCATCGGGTGGGCCGAATCACTATCCCCCAACAATGGCGCCACCGCGTCTCGGCTCGCCGCCGGTAGCCTGGGCATCACGCGGTGGTGCTGTTGGCCGTTGACCGTTAGATCGTGATAATGCGGCCAAGATTAGAACATGCAATACCGGTTCGGACCGGGGGATCGTAGCCGTTGATCATGAGCTGGACGGTTAATATTAGATCTCGCGTCATGAATTTTGATCCGCGGATCCTAGATCCTATGGACCTCGCGGCATACCGGTTCAGATTATTATCAGATCAGATCTGTGCCGTTCAGTTGTAATCGGGCGGCCAGCGGGCAGCGATACCCTTTCGGTTGCAACTTTTACAGGAGAGCCCTCTAACTAAGGTAGAAATCAACCCGCAGTATGTCTCGGGATAGACTGAGTCTGGGAGATTTTTATGGATGAGCCTCGGAACTCTTTAGTAATTGGCGCCCAGTCCAGAGAATTAGAAAATCCAGTAAAAGTAATTAGAAAATGATTTTTAATGTGAAAATAAATGCTAGAAACTTGTGAAATTCATAGTTAATTCATTTTAACTCCAAATTGAGTCATTTCAGTGGCAATAATTTTATTTTAATATTTTTCATCATCTAATGCCACTGTTTAGCCATGAAACTTGAATTAAAAATGTTCCTTTGAATTAATCTATTCTATGTGCTTAATGACTTCAAAAATTCGTAACTTGGTAACTGTAACTCTGTTTCGATCGATTCTAGTTGCATTAGTCTCACAATAATATTAGTCTCACAAGTCATGAAATATAGATTAAAATGTTGCACTTAGTCTATGCTATATTTAACCACGTGGATCTTCAGAAAACCATAACTTCATAATCGTAACTCCGAATTTAGTAATTTTTGTTCCTACGATCTCGTAGCGACGCGTAGATTATTCTTATGTTTGTTGTGATGTTAATTCTGCCTATACCATGTTTGTTTGTATTGCTACGACTAGCGTGAGGTCACGAGTCATCTAAAGATCATCCTGTAACCTGGAATCTCAAGTCCCAGGCAAGTTGTGCCCTTGATCACTTCTTTTTACCCAGTCATGTTCTAATTAATCATAATGATATGCATAGGTTAATTTTGATGGGACCCAATAGGTTACCCTAGTTTAACTATCTTTATACCTTGTTCACCACTGGATTTTCGGGTAGTACCTGCTATTGCTTTATGTGGTTTTGGGTATAGAGATACATTTTATTCATGATTATCTTTTATTATCAGTTATTATTTACTGTTCATGACAAGATCATTATGTTAATTGGAACATGGAGAACCACCCGGGAAAACAGTGCTACCACAAGGGTTTATGGACGCCCTTGGCTAACTAATTAGGAAAGCTAGTGGAAGACTACCTTACCCGAAAGGGGCAAGGGCAGTAGGGGAGTGGTCAGTGTAGGGAGGTCCTTGGTTGATTTTGCTGCGATGGCGATCAGGCGAGGGATTCCTGCACTGGAGCTTCCTATAAACTGTAGCGGGTTTTCTGAAGCTAGTGGAACTTCGTAAAGGCCTTGTAGTGTTACCCTACCTCGCCTCCTCGGTAGAGGTGTATGGGATTGGCCGTCTCTTGGCAGATGGGTAACATGACTTGTGGGTAAAGATGCGCAACCTCTGCAGAGTGTAAAACTAGTATACTAGTCATGCTCACGGTCATGAGCAGCTCGATTAAAGATGTGCAACCTCTGCAGAGTGTAAAACTGGTATACTAGCCGTGCTCACGGTCATGAGCAGCTCGGACACTCACATGATTAAATTATGGAACTAAATTAAATTTGTCATATGCATTGCATCGCAGGTGATGTTATTACTTTTGTTCTACTACTTAATTGGGTTGGTATTTACTTATACTTAGTAATTGCTAATAAAATTTTGACCAACTTTAAAAGCAATGCTCAGCTCTAACCCTCCTCTTTGGTAAGCCTTACACTTCATGTGAGCTCCCATCTTTGGCGAGTTCATGCACATTATTCCCCACAACTTGTTGAGTGATGAATGTATGTGAGCTCACTCTTGCTGTCTCACACCCCCCACAGGTCAAGAACAGGTACCGCAGGATGAGGCGCATGGAGGATGCTGTGATGTGTTCGTGAGAGGTCTAGGTCGTCGTCTCCCAGTCAACTTTGGGTTGCTGGACCGTTGTCTCCTTATAATGTAATTATTTATTTTGTACAGAACTCCTATTATGTAGTAAAGATGTGACATTCGATCCTGTGCCATGATTCATCATATGTGTGAGACTTGGTCCCAGCACACCTGGTGATTATGTTCGCGCCCGGGTCTTGGTGCCTCGAAACCCGGGTGTGACAGAAGTGGTATCAGAGGAATGTTGACTGTAGGACGAAACCTAGATAGAACTGGACAACCATTAAATAGTTGCCTTACTCTGATTCTTTTCTAAACTTATCTTAATCTTTTCTCATCTATTTCCGCTTTACTCTGATTACTCTTACCTTTTTCTTCTAAAGACAAACTTGGATTTCACACTTTGAAATCTTGTTCTTAAAGTGACTTTTAGGAATAGGAGACCTACTCTTAGGAATAAAAACAAAACTATTTTTTGTATCTATATGCTTGAATGCTTGTTTTTATGATACTTGTTTGATTTGGATCTTTGATTGAGTGTGATTAGATGTGGAGTAGTGTCCACAATTGCATCTACATATACTTAGGCATATATATAACTAATCAAACTTAGATTATCCCTCATTAAAAATGGATCTAGCTTCATAGATCCATTCTTATCTTAAAAGAATCTATCTCATCTTATCATATCCTAACCACTTTGCTTATCTCACCTCAGAGTAACAATCATGATCCAATCCAAATTAATTAGATCTTATCTAGTTCAAGCTAGTCACACCAATCTAACCTAGATCTGATCTAATCTAAAATGACTTATCAAACATGTTAGATAATACTGATGAAATAGATTAGACTCTACTCCTATAGAACATGTCTTAACTTAGTTCACCCTACACTAAAATAAGAACGACAAACCAACTTGGCCTTATGCAACTACCCCACCCATCCGATGGTTGCATAACCCCTCTGTTAACCTAACAGAAATTCTGACCTACCTACACCATATGGTCCATACTATCTCAAAAGATTCTAACATATCCTAATAATATTTATCCTACCCTAGTAGATCTATCTAACCTAAACTAGTCTAATCTAGTCATATCCGATCTGATCTAGATTTTATCTAATCTATTATGATCTAATCTAGAGTAAGTTACTTAATGCTGGTACAAAAGATAAGGCCATACTCCTAATTCACTAAGCCTAAATTGGTAACTTAGATCAGCTCGGCCATACCCAACAACTTGACCTACATAATGGGGTTACATAACCTATCCAAACCATTCAGAAGCAAAACAATCCAACCAGGTTCTGTCTAATCCCATTTAACTCAAAGCCACCTACTAAACTAGCTGCTCCACCTACTACTTTATCTTAACTACATGTCCCTAATTCGGATAACAACTTCAAGAACGCGACCTCATCAAATCAAGGAAGGATAAGATTCAAGCCAGATCTTAAAAAGAATCAAGAGCCACAATCTTGGATGGAGTCTTTTCTTATCCTACTCTTTCTTACCCAAACCTATAAATGCTTTAAAGATATCTTTTATCCTACATAATAAAGTGACTATACCTACATATACCCATGCTCTCCTAATCACTCACTAATGAAAAAAGGACTCTTGATTTTTGGACTAATTAGAAACTAAAAGCTAAAATTCCAAAACACTCTTCCTATATCCTCTTACTTACAAATCTCGAGGACGAGATTATTTTTAAGGGGGGTAGAATTTGTAACACCCCAAAATCCTGATTTTGGGTTTAGTAATTTTTTTTCCAAATAGAATTAAACTAAAGTATCTTCTAATAAAGGATTATACCTTACTAAAAATAAATAACTAGATATATAAAATTTTTGGTAGTTCAAATTTTATATTCAAATTTTGTGTGTGTACTACATATTTTGGAGCATTTGCCTAAATAAATAATTAACATACAAAATAAATGTGACTTGCATCTCATGCCGAGTTCTTTGAATGTTGCATATGAATTTGTGACCAAACCAGATTTGAAATTTGGATATTTGAACTAAAATAAAATACAAAATACAAAATAGAAATGAAAATAGAAATAAGAAAAAGAAAAAAAAGGTGAAGGGAGCTTACCGGATGGCCCATAATGTAGAACTAGCCCATGTCCCTCACGCCACCCTTCCTAATTCCTTTTTATTTATTCTCTTGCCGCAAATGAGGTCATCATGACATATGCTATGACATAAGCATGCAAGTTAGCCGCACAAACTCCACATCGTGCGTTCATGCGCATATCGCTGGCACAGGGACTTCCTCGAGCTCGGTCTGCCCTCGATCCAACGCTATGGTCCGCCCGCATCCGCCAACCTTCGTCCCATCCTGGCACTCGCCCTCGAGCATAGGTTACAGCTCGGGGACGCTGCGTGGCGGGCCCCATGCTCAGTGCCATCTCTATCCTCTAAACAGACTCCATGCCGTAGCAGACGCCAATCCCGCCGGAGCTTCCGTCCACGCGAACTCAGCTCGTGATGCCGCTGACGGTGGGCCACCTTGGCAGTGTCGTCTTCCCAACCGAATACGCCGGTTTCCTAGCTCGAACTTCTAACGCTGACCTGCCGTCCATGATCTGCGAATCCTCGCCACAGTGCTCGCCATTCGGTTTCCACCGCACGGACTTCGCCGTGGTGCATATAAGCCGAAGTTCTGTACCCCTCCTTCCCCTCCATCAGACCCGAGCACCTCCCACTCACCTGCATCGGTTGCGCTAGCCACCATTGCCGCCAGCTCGGAGAAAACAGGATAGCTACCATCGTACTTGGACCACGCGTGTTCTGGCGTCCTGCCGGTGGTCAGGGAGATTCGCCAGCCGCCACAGAAACATCTAGTTGCATCACTTGATGGATTAAGACCTCGGCCTTCGACCGATTTCTCACCGAAGTATAAACACCACGGCGATACTTCACCGTCGCGTGGTCGAGGTCGTCATCGCCACAATCCGAGGTAGGAACTCCCTCTTCTATCTCGTCTTGTTGGTCGCGTCATGTAGCACTTACTCCCGTCAAGTTTTATCATCGGGTGGGCCGAAGCACTATCTCGGCTCGCCGCCGGTAGCCTGGGCATCGCGCGGTGGTGATGTTGGCCGTTGACCGTTAGATCGTGATAATGCGGCCAAGATTAGAACATGGAATATCGGTTCGGACCGGGGGATCGTAGCCGTTGATCATGAGCTGGACGGTTAATATTAGATCTCGCGTCATGAATTTTGATCCGTGGATCCTAGATCCTATGGACCTCGCGGCATACCGGTTCAGATTATTATCAGATCAGATCTGTGCCGTTCAGTTGTAATCGGGCGGCCAGCGGGCAGCGATACCCTTTCGGTTGCAACTTTTACAGGAGAGCCCTCTAACTAAGGTAGAAATCAACCCGCAGTATGTCTCGGGATAGACTGAGTCTGGGAGATTTTTATGGATGAGCCCCGGAACTCTTTAGTAATTGGCGCCCAGTCCAGAGAATTAGAAAATCCAGTAAAAGTAATTAGAAAATGATTTTTAATGTGAAAATAAATGCTAGAAACTTGTGAAATTCATAGTTAATTCATTTTAACTCCAAATTGAGTCATTTCAGTGGCAATAATTTTATTTTAATATTTTTCATCATCTAATGCCACTGTTTAGCCATGAAGCTTGAATTAAAAATGTTCCTTTGAATTAATCTATTCTAGGTGCTTAATGACTTCAAAAATTCGTAACTTGGTAACTGTAACTCCGTTTTGATCGATTCTAGTTGCATTAGTCTCACAATAATATTTATTATTATCTGATAACTTCGTTTAGTCATGAAATATAGATTAAAATGTTGCACTTAGTCTATGCTATATTTAACCACGTGGATCTTCAGAAAACCATAACTTCATAATCGTAACTCCGAATTTAGTAATTCTTGTTCCTACGATCTCGTAGCGACGCGTAGATTATTCTTATGTTTGTTGTGATGTTAATTCTGCCTATACCATGTTTGTTTGTATTGCTACAACTAGCGTGAGGTCACGAGTCATCTGAAGATCGTCCTGGTACCTGGAATCTCAAGTCCCAGGCAAGTTGTGCCCTTGATCACTTCTTTTTACCCAGTCATGTTCTAATTAATCATAATGATATGCATAGGTTAATTTTGATGGGACCCAATAGGTTACCCTAGTTTGACTATCTTTATACCTTGTTCACCACTGGATTTTCGGGTAGTACCTGCTATTGCTTTATGTGGTTTTGGGTATAGAGATACATTTTATTCATGATTATCTTTTATTATCAGTTATTATTTACTGTTCATGATAAGATCATTATGTTAATTGGAACATGGAGAACCACCCGGGAAAACAGTGCTACCACAAGGGTTTATGGACGCCCTTGGCTAACTAATTAGGAAAGCTAGTGGAAGACTACCTTACCCAAAAGGGGCAAGGGCAGTAGGGGAGTGGTCAGTGTAGGGAGGTCCTTGGTTGATTTTGCTGCGATGGCGGTCAGGCGAGGGATTCCTGCACTGGAGCTTCCTATAAATTGTAGCGGGTTTTCTGAAGCTAGTGGAACTTTGTAAAGGCCTCGTAGTGTTACCCTGCCTCGCCTCCTCGGTAGAGGTGTATGGGATTGGCCGTCTCTTGGCAGATGGGTAACATGACTTGTGGGTAAAGATGCGCAACCTCTGCAGAGTGTAAAACTGGTATACTAGTCGTGCTCACGGTCATGAGCATCTCGATTAAAGATGCGCAACCTCTGCAGAGTGTAAAACTGGTATACTAGCCGTGCTCACGGTCATGAGCAGCTCGGACACTCACATGATTAAATTATGGAACTAAATTCAATTTGTCATATGCATTGCATCGCAGGTGATGTTATTACTTTTGTTCTACTACTTAATTGGGTTGGTATTTACGTATACTTAGTAATTGCTAATAAAATTTTGACCAACTTTAAAAGCAATGCTCAGCTCTAACCCTCCTCTTTGGTAAGCCTTACACTTCACGTGAGCTCCCATCTTTGGCGAGTTCATGCACATTATTCCCCACAACTTGTTGAGCGATGAACGTATGTGAGCTCACTCTTGCTGTCTCACACCCCCCACAGGTCAAGAACATGTACCGCAGGATGAGGCGCATGGAGGATGTTGTGATGTGTTCGTGAGAGGTCTAGGCCGTCGTCTCCCAGTCAACTTTGGGTTGCTGGACCGTTGTCTCCTTATAATGTAATTATTTATTTTGTACAGAACTCCTATTATGTAGTAAAGATGTGACATTCGATCCTGTGCCATGATTCATCATATGTGTGAGACTTGGCCCCAGCACACCTGGTGATTATGTTCGCGCCCGGGTCTTGGTGCCTTGAAACCCGGGTGTGACAGAGGACTGCGACCCAAGTCGTGAATGTTTCTACGTCGATCTAGGGGGTCCCAGCGAAGGCAACCATCTTGGTATGCCGGAAAACAGCGATCCCCCTAGGCCTGTGCCTCGCGTTGACATCCTTCAGGAGCTAGCTGTGGTCCCAGTCCCTGCGGGGGGTCAGGACGCACAGCTCGAGCAAATCCGTGAGATGCAGGCCAGGCTCGACGAGGGAGCAGGAACACTTGAGCAGTTCCGGCGGAACATTGGGCAGGAATGGGCAGACCAAGCTCCGGCCGGAGAAGCGCGTCATCTACCCCAGGGCATCTAGCACCGCATTGCCGACGGCGTCAGGGCAAGGCCGCCACCGGCTTCCAGTGGGGCCAGCCAGAACCTGGCTGCAGCAGCAATACTACTCTGCGCGATACCGGAAACATCGACCACCGAAGGGCGGTGTATCTAGGGAGAGCTCAAGAATCTCCTGGAGGATGCCGCGGTCCGACGGGCCGAAAGCTCTGCCTCCTGAAGGCAGGGGTACCCCTCGGAGCATCGCGCCGCGACTTCCCGATTCGTGCGGGAAGCCTCGGTCCACACCGGGCGCACGCGCAACACGGCGTCTGTGGCCCCGGGTCGCCTCGGCAACGAGCACCACCACCGCAACCGTCGAGCCCACCTCGACGAGAGGGTGCACCGAGGCTACCACCCCAGGCGTGGTGGACGCTATGACAGCGGGGAGGATCGGAGCCCCTCGCCCGAACCACCCGGTCCGCAGGCTTTCAGTCGGGCCATACGACGGGCGCCGTTCCCGACCCGGTTCCGAACCCCGACTACCATCACAACGTACTCGGGGGAGACGAGGCCAGAACTGTGGCTCGCGGACTACCGACTGGCCTGCCAGCTAGGTGGAACGGATGATGACAACCTCATCATCCGCAACCTCCCCCTGTTCCTCTCCGACACCGCTCGAGCCTGGCTGGAGCATCTGCCTCCGGGGCAGATCTCCAACTGGGACGACCTGGTCCAAGCCTTCGCCGGCAACTTCCAGGGCACGTACGTGCACCCTGGGAACTCCTGGGATCTCCGAAGCTGCCGTCAGCAGCCGAGAGAGTCTCTCCGGGACTACATCCAGCGATTCTCGAAGCAGCGCACCGAGCTGCCCAACGTCACCGACTCGGACGTCATCGGCGCGTTCCTCGCCGGCACCACCTGCCGCGACCTGGTGAGCAAGCTGGGTCGCAAGACCCCCACCAGGGCGAGCGAGCTGATGGACATCGCCACCAAGTTCGCCTCTAGCCAGGAGGCGGTTGGTGCCATCTTCCGGAAGGACAAGCAGCCCCAGGGCCGCCAGTCGGAAGACGTCCCCGAGGCGTCCACTCAGCGCGGCACCAAGAAGAAGAACAAGAAGAAGTCGCAAGCGAAACGTGACGCCACCGGCGCGGACCTTGTCGCCACCGCTGAGTACAAGAACCCTCGGAAACCTCCTGGAGGTGCCAATCTCTTCGATAAGATGCTCAAGGAGTCGTGCCCCAATCATCAGGGGCCCGTCAAGCAGACCCTTGAGGAGTGCGTCATGCTTCGGTGCCACTTTCACAAGGTCGGGCCACCGGTGGAAGGTGACAGGGCCCACAACAACGACAAGAAGGAGGATCACAAGGCAGAGGAGTTCCTCGAGGTCCACGACTGCTTCATGATCTACGGTGGGCCAGGGGCGAACGCCTCGGCTCGACACCGCAAGCAAGAGCGTCGGGAGGCCTACTCGGTAAATGTGGCCGCAGGGTTCATCAAAGAGGTATTCCATCCCGAATGGCTTGCCAAACCTGTGCTTGTGAGAAAGAAAGGAGGGAAATGGCGGATGTGTGTAGACTACACTGGTCTAAACAAAGCATGTCCGAAGGTTCCCTACCCTCTGCCTCGCATCGATCAAATCGTGGATTCCACTGCTGGGTGCGAAACCCTGTCATTCCTCGACGCCTACTTAGGGTATCACCAAATCAAGATGAAAGAGTCCGACCAGCTCGCGACTTCTTTCATCACACCTTTTGGCATGTACTGCTACGTTACTATGCCATTTGGTTTGAGGAATGCGGGTGTGGCATACCAAAGGTGCATGAACCACGTGTTTGGCGAACACATTGGTTGGACCGTCGAGGCTTACGTCGATGACATCGTAGTCAAGACGAGGAAAGCCTCCGACCACCTCTCCAACCTTGAAACGACATTCCGGTGTCTCAAGGCGAAGGGCGTAAAACTCAATCCCGAGAAGTGCGTCTTCGGAGTCCCCCGAGGCATGCTCTTGGGGTTCATCGTCTCCGAGCGGGGCATCGAGGCCAACCCGGAGAAAATCGCGGCCATCACCAACATGGGGCCCATCAAGGACTTGAAAGGCGTACAGAGGGTCATGGGATGCCTTGCGGCTTTGAGCCGCTTCATCTCGCGCCTCGGCGAAAGAGGCCTACCTCTGTACCGCCTCTTAAGAAAGACCGAGTGCTTCACTTGGACCCCCGAGGCCGAGGAAGCCCTCGGGAACCTGAAGGCGCTCCTTACGAACGCACCCATCCTGGTGCCTCCCGCTGCCGGAGAAGCCCTCTTGATCTACGTCGCCGCTACCACTCAGGTGGTCAGCGCCGCGATCGTGGTCGAAAGACGAGAAGAAGGGCATGCATTGCCCGTCCAGAGGCCGGTCTACTTCATCTGTGAGGTACTGTCCAAGACCAAGATCCGCTACCCACAAATTGAAAAGCTGCTGTACATGGTGATTCTGACGCGGCGGAAGTTGCGACACTACTTCGAGTCTCATCCGGTGACTGTGGTGTCATCCTTCCCCCTGGGGGAGATCTTCCAGTGCTGAGAGGCCTCTGGTAGGATTGCAAAGTGGGTGGTGGGAATCATGGGCGAGACAATCTCGTTCGTCCTTCGGAAGGCCATCAAGTCCCAAGTCTTGGCGGACTTTGTGGCTGAATGGGTCGACACCCAGCTCCCGGCAGCTCCGATCCAACCGGAACTCTGGACCATGTTTTTCGACGGGTCGCAGATGAAAACAGGGGCAGGCGTGGGCCTGCTCTTCATCTCGCCCCTCGGGAAGCACCTCCGCTACGTGCTGCGCCTCCATTTCCCAGCGTCCAACAACGTGGCTGAGTACGAGCCTCTGGTCAACGGGTTGTGCGTCGCCATCGAGCTAGGGTTCCGACGCCTCGACGCTCGCGGTGACTCGCAGCTTGTCATCAACCAATTCATGAAGAACTCCCACTGTCGCGACCCGAAGATGGAAGCCTATTGCGACGAGGTTCGGCGCCTGGAGTACAAGTTCTACGGGCTCGAGGTCAACCACGTCGCCCGGCGGTACAACGAGACTGCGGACGAGCTAGCGAAGATAGCTTCGGTGCGAACAATGGTTCCCCCGAACGTCTTCTCCTGGGACCTACATCAACCCTCACTCAAGACAAACGACATGCCCGAGCCCGAGAAGGCCTCAGCCCGGCCCGAGGCACCCTCGGCTACCGAGGGTGAGGCTCTGCGCATCAAGGAAGAGCGGAATGGGGTCACGCCTAATCGAAACTAGCAGACCCCGTACCTGCAATATCTCCACCGAGGAGAGCTACCCCTCGAAAGAGCCGAAGCTCGGCGACTGGCGCGGCGCGCCAAGTCATTTGTCTTGCTGGGTGACGGGAAGGAGCTCTACCACCGCAGCCCCTCCGGCATCCTCCAGCGATGCATATCCATCGCCGAAGGCCAGGAGCTCTTACAAGAAATACACTCGGGGGCTTGCGGTCATCACGCAGCGCCTCGAGCCCTTGTTGGAAACGCTTTCCGACAAGGTTTCTACTGGCCGACCGCGGTGGCCGACGCCACTAGAATTGTCCGCACCTGCCAAGGGTGTCAATTCTACGCAAGGCAGACGCACCTACCCGCTCAGGCTCTGCAAACAATACCCATCACCTGGCCGTTTGTTGTGTGGGGTCTGGACCTCGTCGGTCCCTAGCAGAATGCACCCGGGGGCTACACGCACCTGCTAGTCGCCATAGACAAATTCTCCAAGTGGATCGAGGTCCGACCCCTAAACAGCATCAGGTCCGAACAGGCAGTGGCGTTCTTCACCAACATCATTCATCGCTTTGGGGTCCTGAACTCCATCATCACCGACAATGGCACCCAGTTCACCGGCAGAAAGTTCCTGGACTTCTACGAGGATCACCACATCCGGGTGGACTGGGCCGCCGTGGCTCACCCCATGACGAATGGGCAAGTAGAGCGTGCTAACGACATGATTCTGCAAGGACTCATGCCACGGATCTACAACGACCTCAACAAGTTCGGCAAGCGATGGATGAAGGAACTCCCCTCGGTGGTCTGGAGTCTGAGGACAACGCCGAGCTGAGCCACGGGCTTCACACCGTTCTTTCTAGTCTATGGGGCTGAGGCCATCTTGCCCACAGACTTAGAATACGGTTCCCCGAGGACGAGGGCGTACGACGACCAAAGCAATCGAACCAACCTAGAAGACTCAATGGACCAGCTGGAAGAAGCTCGGGACATGGCCTTACTACACTCGGCACGGTATCAGCAGTCCCTGCGACGCTACCACGCCAGAGGGGTTCGGTCCCGAGACCTCCAGTAGGGCGACTTGGTGCTTCGGCTGCGACAAGACGCCCGAGGGTGGCACAAGCTCACGCCTCCCTGGAAGGGCCATTCCTCATCGCCAAGATTTTGAAGCCCGGGACGTACAAGCTGGCCAACAGTCAAGGCGAGGTCTACAGCAACGCTTGGAACATCCGACAGCTACGTCGCTTCTACCCTTAAGATGTTTTCAAGCCGTTCATATACCTCGTTTACATATGAAGTCTAACCATCAAGGAAGGGTCAGCCTTGCCTCGGCAAAGCCCGACCCTCCCTCTGGGGCTAGAAGGGGGGAACCCCCTCCGCATCAAAATTTTCCTCGGAAAAAGTCTTTCTGCCAGAATATCTTTCGTGCTTTTCGACTACTTCGGTAGTGGGATCATGAAAACGATGGAGTACACGTAAGCAGGCAAGGCCGACCGAGCCGAGGGACTCCTACGCCTCCGGGATACGGATACCTCACTCATCGCCTTCTGCGAGAAGTAACTCGCGTTCGGATGAGCGATCCTGCTGACCGAACAAGCCTTAACGCTCAAAAGACTTTCTGCCGAAACGGTTTTTCGGGTTTTCTCGGCTATGTCGATAATAGAATCCCGCGGACGAGCAAGAGTACACGTAAGCGGCAAGGCCGACCGAGCCGAGGGATTCCTACGCCTCCGGGATACGGATACCTCACTCATCACCTTCTGTGAGAAGTAACTCTAGCTCGGATAAACGATTCTGCTACCGACGAGCAAGCCCTGATACTCGAAACAAGAGGAAAAGAAACGCAGCTTTACAACGCGACGACAGTATGTTTGGGCCTCGGCAGCCGCAAAAAACATATGCATACTACAGGCGAACCGATTCTGCAGGCTCAGACGTCGATGGAGGGGGAGCAGCAGCACCCTTGGCGTCAACTCCACCTTCGGCGAAGTTTGACCGAGCCTCGGACGGCAACACGGGCGAAGGATCTCCGCTCCGAAGGATGACGTCAGCACCACGCCCGGGCCATCGCCGCCAGGGTCTCCTCCAGGACCCCGGCCCAGGCAGACGGCTCGGCCGGCCGCCCCGAAGCCTCAGCCAGCTGTCCCCTGAGGACACCAGCCCGGCTCATGGCCTTGGCAACCCGACTCCGGCGCTGGTCCCGCCAGTGGACGGCCCGGCCAGGCTCCGGCCGACGAAGTCTTCTTTTCGAGCCAACTCTGCCTTTGTCCATGCTGACACCGCTGCCTCCGGCTCCGGCTCATCGCAGAGCGGCCGAGGGTTCCTTTAACTAAGCAAGAGAAGCCTCGGGCGGCAAGGCCGACCGAGCCGAGGGACTCCTACGCCTCCGGGATACGGATACCTCACTTGTCACCTTCGCATGAGGCAACTCACACTTGGTTAAGCGGTTCAGTTAGCCGACAGGCGAGTCCTAGTGCTCGAAATGAGGAAAAAATATGGTATTACACCAAAAATACCTAGATGTTCAGGCCCCGACAGCCGCAATAAACAAGACACCGGCACTCAAGGTGCCATTACAAACGGAACTCCGGTTCCACTCCCGCGGGTTTGAACAACCTCCACATCGGAGAGCCTGCGGGACGACGAACTCGAGGCGACCCTGCGCATGACGCGACAGTGCCAACCGAGCACATCGGTCACGGGTCAGTCAGCCGCGGGAGAAGGCGCGACGGTCGATACGACCAGAAATGGGCCGGCAGTAATGGCGGTGGTAGGCGGGCGGAAGCAGCAGTCAAGTCTTCAGCAAACTCACGCCCCCTCCTGGGACAGCGAGACGCCCGTCCCTCGAACGGCTTGCGCACGCACAACGGCTGCCCCGCGAACCACTTGTCCCGTCGCATTAACTCTGCGGCGGGACAGGCGACACCTTTGGCAGGCAAAGCAGGCCACGCTTCACCTCCGCCATGATGACCGCGCCAAAAAAGGTGCGCCACGTCATTCGATTTCGTATCCTTTTCCGCTTCCTCTATCTCTCTCTTGCTACAGGGACTGGGAAAGGGGATACTCCGAAAGGGATCCTTCTCCGCGAAGGAAGCGGGCCCCGAGCCCCCTACTGATCAGAGGTTCGAAGGCTGGCCCCTCGGAAGGGTTCAACAGCCGCCTCAGAGCACTCGGGCTCCGCGCCCACTACTGGTCAGAGGTTCGAAGGCTGGCCCCTCGGAAGGGTTCAACGGCCGCCTCAGGCCACTCAGGCTCCGTGCCCACTACTGATCAGGGGTTCATAGGCTGGCCCCCGAAGGGTTCGACAGCTGCCTCAGAGCACGCCGAGCGAGGGATGACCCTGGGTACGTTCGATACATAACCAAGGCTTGGGCTACGCTCCCGAGGTACCCTAGGGCATTTCCGAGACCGACAGGAACGATTTTGTAACGGAATCCCACCAGAGGGAGGCACCGAGCCCTCGGACCCCGTCAAAAGGGGACCGGGTCCAGCGAATCACCCGCAGGTACTTTTGGAGCGCGCCTCCAGGCCACTAGCCGACCCTTAACGAATGGGGCACGGGCGTCCACTCGGATCACCCGCTAGCAACTCACTGGAGACACCATGTTCGGCGCCCTCCGAGGGCAACATGGCGCTTTCCCCCCCTCCTCCTTGCAGAAAGGCGACGCAGGGGCGTATGAAAAAAGCCGAGTCTGTCCTTGACCGTCCTCTCGCTCTGTGCGGGGGCTCGGGGGCTGCTCTCGCAAACCCGGCTCCGGCCAAACCGTTGACAGCGTCAACATACCAGCCCGAGAACTTGGGACCTGACTAAGCACCCGGGCAATGACCAGTTCGCATGAGGGAACAACCAAACCGGCCGAGCCATCACGAACGGCACTAAGACCTCGAAGGAGTCAAAACACTCCTCCGAGGCCTCGGGGGCTACACCCGGCGGGTGCGCTCGAGCGCACCCACCAGAACGAAATGCAACCGAGAAAGGCCGGTCCCCTTGTAAAAAAGTGCGACAAAAGCCTCCAAGCGAGTGCCAACACTCCCTTTGAGGCTCGGAGGCTACTGTCGGGGACCATAATTAGGGGTACCCCCAAGACTCCTAATCTCAGCTGGTAAACCCCATCAGCACAAAGCTGCGAAGGCCTGATGGGCACGATTCAGGCCAAGGCTCCGCTCAAGGGACACGATCCTGCCTCGCCCGAGCCCGACCTCGGACAAAGACAGCCGACCCCGAAAGATTCACGCCTCGCCCGAGGGTCCCCTCAAGCAACGGACGCACCGTCGACTCGCCCGAGGCACAGCTCGGGTAGGCTTCGCGGAGAAGCAACCTTGGCCAAATCGCCACACCAACCGACCATATCGCAGGAGCATTTAATGCAAGGATCGCCTGACATCTTATCCTGACGCACGCTCTTCAGCCGACAGGGTCGAAGTGACCGCAGTCACTTCGCCGCTCCACTGACCGACCTGACAGGAATATAGCGCCGCCTGCCCTGCTCCGACTGCCGTGCCACTCGCCAGAGTGAGGTCGACATCGGCTAAGTCCAGCCTCGGGCGACATAGGAAGCTCCGCCTCGCCTGACCCTAGGGTTCGGCCCCCGTCTCGGCCTTGGAAGATGGACTTCGCCTCACCCGACCCTAGGGCTCAGACTCAACCACGACTTAGAAGACGACGAACTCCGCCTCGCCCGACCCCAGGGCTCGGACTCAGCCTCGGCTCCGGAAGACGATGGACTCCGCCTCGCCTGACCCAGGGCTCAGACTCAGCCTCGGCTCCAGAAGACGATGGACTCCGCCTCGCCCGACCCCAGGGCTCGGACTCAACCTCGACATCGGAGGAATCGCCACCTCGCCCAAACTCGGGTCCGGACCGGCCACGTCGCCAGGGGGGCCATCATTACCCTGCCCCTAGCTAGCTCAAGCTATGGGGAATAAGACCGGCGTCCCATCTGGCTCGCCCCAGTAAACAAGTAATGATGACACCCCGCATGCTCCATGACGACGGTAGCTCCCAGCCCCTTACGTCAGCAAGGAGACGTCAGCAAGGATCCGACATCTGTCCTTCCACAGGGCCCAAGCGCTCCTCCGACGGCCACGACATCACATGAACAGGGTGCCAAAACCTCTCCGACTGCCACGACGGCATGTACTTAGGGCTCTAGCTCCTCTCTGCTAGACACGTTAGCACACTGCTACACCCCCCATTGTACACCTGGACCCTCTCCTTACGCCTATAAAAGGAAGGTCCAGGGCTCTCGTACGAGAAGGTTGGCCGCGCGGGAGAACGGGCCGACGCATAAGGCTCTCGCTGATCTCTCTCCCACGCGAACGCTTGTAACCCCCTACTGCAAGCGCATCCATCCGCCCTGGGTGCAGGACAACACGAAGGCCGCGGGTTCCCCTTACTGTTCTCCCCCCTTTGTGTCCCATCTCGCGCCGACCCATCTGGGCTGGGACACGCAGCGACCATTTACTCGTTGGTCCAGGGACCCCCGGGGTCGAAACGCCGACAAAACTGTAGCGGGTTTTCTGAAGCTAGTGGAACTTTGTAAAGGCCTCGTAGTGTTACCCTGCCTCGCCTCCTCGGTAGAGGTGTATGGGATTGGCCATCTCTTGGCAGATGGGTAACATGACTTGTGGGTAAAGATGCGCAACCTCTGCAGAGTGTAAAACTGGTATACTAGCCATGCTCACGGTCATGAGCAGCTCGGACACTCACATGATTAATTTATGGAACTAAATTCAATTCGTCATATGCATTGCATCGCAGGTGATGTTGTTACTTTTGTTCTACTACTTAATTGGTTGGTATCTACTTATACTTAGTAAATGCTAATAAAATTTTGACCAACTTTAAAAGCAATGCTCAGCTCTAACCATCCTCTTTGGTAAGCCTTACACTTCACATGAGCTCCAACCTTTGGCGAGGTCATACACATTATTTCCCACAACTTGTTGAGCGATGAACGTATGTGAGCTCACTCTTGCTGTCTCACACCCCCCACAGGTCAAGAACAGGTACCATAGGATGAGGCGCTTGGAGGATGCTGTGACGAGTTCGTGAGTGGTCTAGGCCGTCGTCTCCCAGTCAACTTTGGGTTACTAGACCATTGTCTCCTTATAATGTAATTATTTAGAACTCCTGGTATGTAGTAAAGTTGTGACATTCGATCATGTGCCATGATTCATCATGTGTGTGAGACTTGGTCCCAGCACACCTGGTGATTATGTTCGCGCCCGGGTCTTGGTGCCCCGAAACACGGGTGTGACAAGAAAGCAGCTCAGCAGCAACCAGCTCCTAATGCCCCAATCAGGCAGAAAGTAAAGCAGCAAGGAGGTAACAAACGGTTGGCAGTCTCGTGCCCAGTATGGAAAGGTGAACCACTTGGAGGCCGACACAATCCAGGAGACTCTAGGAGTGGCACTAGGTACGATTTCAGTCGAGTACCATTCTACAAATGTGTTATTTGATACTGGAGCAATGCATTTTTTGTGACTGCATCATGGGTAGAATCACATAATATACCAGTAGCACCCATGTATCCACCTATGAGGGTTAGTTCAATTGGTGGGAGAACCCAAACGGATAGATTTTGCCCTAGTGCAAGAGTTCAAATAAGGGGGATAGAGTTCCCCGCTGATCTAATAATTATGGATAACCAGGATGCAACTATAGATGTCATCCTAGGGATGAATTGGCTAACCATGTATCAAGCCAGTCTTAGCTGTGACAAGAGAACGGTGAAGTTAGTGTCCCAATCAGGAGAAGAAGTGTTAGTGGAGTTGGTCTTGTCCGGACCAAGGAATGGAAGATGTCACCAAGTCACCGCCCATATTGAGGAGATTAAACCATCAGAGGTTATCAATGTAGTATTAGAATTCCCAGAATTGTTTCCCGAGGAGTTACCAGGTATGCCACCTAAAAGGAAGGTTGAACTTGCCATAGAGCTTATACTAGGCACCGCCCTATTTCCAAGAGAGCCTGTCAAGTGTCCGAACCAGAATTGGTGGAACTCAAGAAGCATATTAATGAGTTGTTACAGAAAGGCTACATCAGACCAAGTACCTCACCTTGGGCAGCCCCAGTGCTATTTGTGGAGAAGAAGGATGGTACGAAGAGGATGTGCATTGACTACAGATCCTTGAATGAGGTTACTGTCAAGAATAAGTATCCCCTGCCTTGAATTGAAGACCTATTCGATCAGTTGAGAGGAGCTAGTGTGTTCTCAAAGATAGATTTGAGGTCAGGTTACCACCAGCTCAGAATCCGACCTTCAGACATACCGAAGACATCATTCCTCACCAAGTATGGATTGTATGAGTTCACGGTCATGTCATTCGGTTTGACGAATGCGCCAGCTTATTTCATGTACTTGATGAACAGTGTGTTCATGGACTACCTTGACAAGTTCGTAGTGATGTTCATTGATGATATTCTCATATATTCCCCGAATGAGCAAGAGCATGAGGAACATTTGAGGATGGTACTTCAGAGGCTACAAGATTCACTACAAAAAAACCCCTATAGCAACGTATTTATGTGTTGCTAGAAATCCAAATAAGTGTTGCTAAGCCTTATACCAACGCATAATTATGTGTTGCCTATGTTGTCGTTGCTAGGTAGTACTGCAACGTTTACATATACGTTGCTAAGCCATAACTATAAGCGTTGCTACACTGCAACGGATATTTATTCCCTACTCCAACAGTTACATGTGTTTGTACTGGCAATGACGAGTAGGTTAAGGCAACATTTTGATTGGATTTATGGTAACACATATATGTGTTGCAAGGTGGTTGAAGCTTATAGCAACGGTAACATTTGTAATGGATTTGTGGCAGCACATACATGTGTTGCAAAGAATTAATTGTTTATTAATAAAAATTATTATACAACAACATTTGCCAATAGTAAACGAGAAATAATTTTGCATAATCACAGGCATAAACATGACAATAATGGACAAAGAATTTTGCATTGAAATAAAATAATAGTCATGATTCAAAGTAGCACAACTTAAAATAATCACCGCTTGATGCGTGTTCAAGTATTTTTGGGACAAAGATATAAACAACATATGACTCATATCCTAAATAAATCTGAAATTCATCATAGTGAAATAAGCAAAACTATTTAAATGGAGGTAGTGATCCACGCCATCCGGTTTGTAATAAGTAGTCTTCGGATTCTGTAGAAATCTTGCAGCTTTGAAACTGAAAAGAAAATAATAGAAGTTAGTGATCAACAACATTACTGTTTCATGATGTTCTATATTGTACTCGTGCATAAATTTAAATGGAGGTAGCCAATTCTACACAAGAATCAAGTTAACAACAATATCATTGTTGTTGGAAATCCCTGCGATATCAATTGCCCCTGACGAAACAGCCTAAGAACTGGATGTGCTACTGAATGTGTATAGACTAGAACAATACCGTACTCAACTTCAAACCACTCTCTCTCCCCAAAACCGATCTGCACTGAATTGCATGTCTTGGTGCATCCAGACAACCATCCAAATTACAACACTGATCTGCACCGATCTGCACTGGTGTTGAAGTACCATTACACATTGAACAAGCTTATTTAACATGTTGCTCCAAGCCAAACCAGAGATGTGCCTCTTCCCTAACCATCCTCACCCAAACTACATCAACCTAGATACAAAAACCGATCCACGCCATCCGGTTTGACCCAAACCATTCCCAGCTTCAACTCTACTAGGTCCTTGATTTAATTATGTGTCACTATGATAATTAGATATTTTCATGAAGAAGTTTCAGTAGCTTGAAATGAAATATAGCTCATACGCAACATTGAACTGAAATTGATGAACACTAAGATAGCATTTCAGAAAAACAATTGTGGTGGACTCATGTTGATGATGCAAAAATAATTGAGCACCATGTGTGCTACTATCATATATAGGAACATGATAAACTTCTTAGGGGTCCAAGAGTCAAAAACAATAAACCACAATGAGGGGATTACAGTGAACTTACATCATGATATCATCCTGAACTGAGTTAAAGCGTCGTGATGTTGAAATGAGCATATATCAGTTTTTGTCGTCTTCAATCTGCACGGATAATCATAATACTGAAATTGATAGTAGTAGTTCGGAGTAGTAATGACTAGTTAATTAATATAAGAGGGTAGTTCATACCCAACACGAAGGCCATGCTATAAGATTGTTGCCGACATCACCAATAACCTCCTTGTTGTCGTATGGTCGAATCAAAGGCTCAATAGGCAGTACTACAAGTCTAACACGCACCATCCAAAATTCTTTGCCTAACTTAACACCTCCAACTTTATGATTTGGGTCTCGACCAAGAACTGTGCCTAAGGCAAAAATCTTGGTTGGACATCTCCAGCTTTTTAAGAACACTTGTGCTCCAGTCTAGTCAACATGCTCAAGTGTATCAGTAAATACTTATGTAATGTGGGCACAATAATGGAAAGAAAATTTTGATTTTACCAATATTGACTCATTTGTTGGTCGGTCAACTGGAGTACCCTGATTTATGGACAAAAATATCGAATTAGTAAAGTGGATTTAAGAATATGAATGTACAAAATATATGGGTGGATTAATACATGGGACGTATGTGGTTCTTTTTTTGAGGCACCTTTTGTTTCATGCACCATAACCTATAACTAATGCATATTAGTAATGAAAACAATTCGATATACTTAACAAGAAAGTTGATTTTCACTGTCACCTTTGATGTGGTAGCACACTTGGTTTTATCAAAGGTAGTTGTAGATTGCTCTTTCAGTTTTACCTGTCATTACATTGCAATGCATATTCAATATTTTAATATTTTTGGATGATTACGAAAGAGTTAATTTTGTACATATTATTAACTTCAATTTAGTTATGCAACACCCTAGTCTACTGCCAATTAAAATGCATCTCCATTCAAGAATGAGTGGTGTGTGAGATACCACTATTTACTAATGAACAGAATACAATACATGGTTCGTGTGTTAGAAGTACCTGTTGCTTAGATGCTTCTTCGTTTAAGGAATTAGAAGTTGCTTTCTTGGTCATACTCTGTATGTCCGAGACATCAATGTAAACATAAACAATTATGATTATGTATGTTGAATAAATTTATTGCATTATCACCTTCGATGAATAAGCGAACTTAGTATTATCGAAGGTAATGTCTCTTTCCAACTCAAATTGCCTTGCCTGTGAATGTATTAAATTGGAAAATGAATTTAATAAAACATCACTTTGTAGGGTGTATATATTCCATGTATTGAAATTTTGATGTAGCAAACCTTATGGGTAGTAGCTAGTCTATGAGTTCGTCGTAATTTGCCTTGTCTAGCATCCACCGCCTTAATCTTCTTTAATTCAATACATATTATCAATGTTTGCATTATACCATGAAATCTGGAAAGATGAGGTATGAGGTAGCAAAGAACCTTATGGATAGTAGAAGTATTTCTAGATGTTGGTTGCAAATCCTTGAACCCCTTTGCTTCTTGCTCTCTCTTTATGAAGTACATATTAGTAGTTTAGCAAAAAGTATATAGGGGGTATTGAGTAGCGCTACTTTTTGCTGGGACTATAGCTATTGCTACTGCTGTACAATGTACAATAGCTATGTTGTGATATAGAAAAAGCCACAACACAGCCACAACAATCTGAAGTGAACAAGGCCATAGTATGTGATTCGATGTAATGCAATCGTACCTGAGAGTAAGTTTTTTCATTATCCATCATGAATTCTTGATTTTGTGGCTCAACATATACACGCTAATGGAAAAATAACTAAAAGCTGAAGTAGTGGGTACTAAAATGTATGAAAGTGCGGATTGTGTAAATTCCATACAGATGCCTACTTTATGTTTTGAAGACGTTTGAAATTGATTCGCTAGAGGATCTTCCAAACATCCCTGTCATAACAAACAAAGAACCAAATGGATTAGATGTTACACATAAACCTGCTATATGAACTGATTGTGAAATGGAGTTCTATAATTTTACATGTACACTCCGATGTTGTTCGATGAGTACACTCTTTTGTTGCAACTCTTGTATAGTAGCATCTTGCTTCTGTACATGGTTTACGAGTTTTTCCATCTGAAGTTTCAAAGAGAGGACATCTTCACTCGCTGTTGGGTCCAAAGATGTTACATGTAGCTGATTAAGACGCCTTGATGTTATCCCATCTAACACTTGTTCAGATTTGGAACAAGGCCAAGGCCATGCACATGACCAGGCTTCTCTTCTCCTAATATCTTGTTTAGTGCATCTCCATTCCATGCAATCTTTCCTTGGCTAGTGTTTGCAAATTCTGGATGCTCTGCTAGTAGTTCCTTCAAATCACTCTTTTAAAAGGATTAAATTATCAGCATGTCACAAGTACATAAAAATTTTGAACCAATAAAGATTTGAAGAAAATTGTACCACATGTGGATTTGTGTTCTTGGTAGTGTTTGTTTTATGTGTATGGATATATAAAATAGCATGTGAGGGTATTTCTTCTCAGGATCTTTTTCCCTCTATTGTACAAGTGAGGTAATAAAGATTAGTGAGGGAAGTATGGTCGTAAAAAGCATGTTCTTCACAAGTGTAGTTGGAATAGAAGTACCAAATCCTCTCTAGTCCGAGCGAAAACTCTTTGTGCCGGCTGTATGGATAGTCTTTTTTCCCACAGTTATTTGTATTCGCCATGCTTATATCCTAACATAAAATGATTACATAGATAATGTAAAAACAATTGACAAGATGCACAAGATAAATGTTTATTGTTAAGGTAGCCATTAACCTTTGATTTTGTGGTAACCCAATGATTCACAAGTGCAATCCACTGATCCGCAATTACCCTATGTGGAACCTTGTTGTAATTAGCCTCCAAACCCTTATGTGCATCATAATATATGGATTTTAAGTTAGATTTATGTTGCCTCCATCTCTCTCCAATGGTTTTTAGTACCCATTTTTCCATACGAGCAGGATAAAGGAATCTCCTCTGCATACAAATTATAAAGACAATGGTAAAATTGCCCTCTGTATCATCTGCTAGATAATTAGTGCAATAAATGTGTCATACCTTTACTTGCTAAAGTATATCCTCCTTATTTTTCTGCTCATTGGTCGATCTCTCTTTCTTACCTATCAAAAGCCTCCAATCCTTGTAGCTTAAGCTACACAAGTTTCCATTCCTGGCTACCATGCCAAAGAATTTTCCAATGATTCCTGCCTCTTCTCCAATTGGCTGGTCAAGTTCATTACAGTGTACTACAATCCTATGCATTAGGAATGTTCCACACATGTAATAGTTTTGTCTTACCCTGCCTTTTCACCTCCACGTTTTCCTCTGTCCAGGGTCAAAATGCAAAAATAATGGAACAAATGGTTACAAATGGATGATTACGACTATTCTTAAAAATTATGTTATCTTATTTCAGTACCTTCGACTTCAACCTCAATGTCTGCATCCATATCAGTTGGGTTCTTTGAATTAGGCTCCATTTCAGAAACGTCACCACTTTGATGTCCACCTACGACAAAAGATTCTTTTTCCATCTCGCTATCTGATTCATGTGCAAGAGTTTTCTGTGAATTTTTTTGCCCTACATGGTCTTCTGATAGATAATCCTCATTGCTTTCAACGGTCTGCTTCCTCCTTCCCCTTGACATCTCCACTACACAATGATATAAATTTTATTAATAAATTGGCATATGAGTTAAATTGTTTGGGTCATCGTTAGCATATGAGTTGCAACGTCAAATTTAAAGGATTCAAACATGCATACTTATGGACTAGAGGATGGTGTTTTTTCAGTCTCATGACTCTCAAATTATTATAGAGTTCTTGTGCTAGTGCTACTGCATTATTTGTGGACCAACATACTGACTACCGACAAATACTGATATAACTCAGCTGTCGAGTATCTAGTATGCATTGGATTTTTCTAATAATTTATAACATATGCCAGAAGATATTATGTACTAGAATCCTAAAACATATGGCCCTAAGTGGTCAGATGAAATTACCGAGAATCATATGAACCTAACAAAATGCTAGATCCCTGAAGCAAGGCGACCTCAATATAATTCGTGAAGACCTCTAGCGCGGCGACAGAGGATGAAGAGGAGAGGAGCCGGGGTGAGGTTTTCTGGTTGAAGATAGAAGCTGCGCGATAATTACGGAGGGGCATCGAGCGATGAGGACAGATATGCGAACAACAGTTATTTATGAAATGACGACGTGCAGCACATAGGCATCAATATATTTGCTTTTGCGGTAAAAAATGGAGGGAAATACTTATCAGATCGATAGAAAATATGGAGACAAAGATAAAATGGAGGGAAATACTTATTAGATGAAATTAAAAACTAGGAAGCTTTGCTGAATCTAACTTCCATACAAAACTGATTGATAAATCATGGGTCATAAATAAAAATATTTTTAACTATATGTATTAAAAATATTGTACTGTATATATTAAAATTATTAGTAATTCCAATGGATATGTTAATCTAGTTTGAAGAATCTCAGTACAAACCTAACAACCTCACATTTTAGATAGGTTTTATGTGTAAGTGGCACAAAATCACATACATATGTATTTCTTCTAGATTCAAGAATCTCATAATACTGCACAAACCAAACGCCATAGTGGCGCTTGGAGTTTCCGCTTTCCATGGTTCACAATTCATAATATTGCAGGAACCAAACTCTATGGCTCTATCCATGATGTATGATTGTATAGCTAGTGATCGAGTGGGATTCTCCCAAAAAACACGGCTGTCCATTTGATCGCTTGCGCCGAATCCTCAGTCAATCCTTCAAAGTTCAGATATAAGTCTATCTCCGATTCATGGGACAGAGGATAGGAAATGATTTTATGTATCAGTAGAATTTGTTTCTATAACACCCTAGGATCCACAAACACCCCGAGATGCTACTAGACTTTGTAACACCCCTGGTGTTACTACCACTAAAACTTGAGCATAACATCATGAGCATTAGCATATCATGTGCTTGTTACATTTAGAATGCATTCACTAGGCAAAAATTTTAAACAAGTTGTGTTGATGTGACTGGTCATGGGTAAAACCCTAGAGTAGGGTACTTAACCTTAAACTGGACTCAGAAGAGTAAACAAAGCCTAAATAAGAGAAAACTTCAAAACTTATTAGTAATGATCATAAAATGTCACCATTAATGGACTTAAGTGTCATCCAAACCCTAGAAGTGCCAGAAACCCTAAATAGACCCCTGGAAAACCCTGGACTGAAACCCTAGGGGTTATCTATAAAAATGTGCACACTTTTGGACCTAAGTACAAAAACCATGGAATTATGGTACCTTAAGTCATATGGTTCACATATTTGAAGATTTTCAAAAGAAACCATGAGAGTTGGGCCTAAATGCAAAATGGCCACTCTTGTGATCATATGGCTGTCTAAAAATCAGTGCATTTGGACCAACTTTAGAACACTATATCTTTCAAATTATGAGAAACTTGCCTAGGGTCAACACATCAAACTTATAGAGTTATCATAGGAGAACGAATTTGATTAAGTGACTAAGCACTGATGTTGTATAAAAATTGGAGTAAAAGGGGCCAAAAGTATTGCTGTCAGTCAGCCTGAAACCTGAATTTTGATATTCAGTGACATAGGATGAACGTTGGGAGCCCTTTCGAAGATGATCCAGTGGGTGTTTGAGCATGGTTACCACAGTCGATTTGTAGCTGGATCATAGGGCTACAGGTTTGCTACAAACAGATTAGCAAGTTCTTACGCGAAAATTCATGATCTAGGTACCAAGTATTCAATGGTACAATATTCGGATCAGATCGATTCAGCTCATCCCACCGCCAGTGATTTCGCGCCGGGATCCTCGTCGCCGTTGCGATTTGGGCTCAGCAATGTACTGAATGTGGCTCAGGGTGGTAAATATCATCGTATGGATGAACTTGAGCTCCTATTCCCTCCGGCCATCGTGTCCCACCATGGTCGATCGTGCTGGCATCGCCGGAGTTCACCATTATGCGGCCAGACCATGCCTCTTGGAGGGTTAAATGTCGCTATGAATCGGTATTACAAGCCCGTCCATCGCCGGTGAGCCTGCCACGGTATCCTCCACGAATCGTTTGCGCTAGTGGCCTCTTTCTTCTCCGGTCGCCACCGCGCCATTCCAAATTCACGCGCCACCGCTCCCGGAGCCTATAAATTGAGCATGCTTCGGGTCCGTAAGGTAGTCAAGCACCTAAGCCACCAAGCCGTGCCTCCAATTGCTCACCAGAGCTCACCAATTTCAGATTTCCCCCAAATCAGCCAAAATACCGCCGCGTGAACACCTCGCCATGGCCACCCTTCTGCAGGTCAGTTCAAGCTTCCTTGATTGTGTTCTAGCTTTCCTCATGTCCCCTGAAGCTCACCGACCCATTCGATTGAACTAGACCGCCTTAAATTGCATAGAACACCTTGGATTATCCTCGGTTTCCGCCGTCGTCGTGAGCAGACGTGCTCCGGTCCGGGTCAAGGAAATTAGCTGAGGGATTAGTGTTGGGGAGGGTTGAATTAAGTGACAAGCAAAGGAGAAGTCTAGCCGTTGCGTTCTCCGGCCAGTACGAGTTCACCGGAGGTGTGTCGTCGCCGTCCACCGTCGAGGACTTGGCACTGCGAAGAAACAGAAGTAGAAGGGGTTTTCCGTAAACATCAGTGAAACATATAAATAGTGTCACGACCCCTTTTCTAGTTGTTTAAAACGCCAGGGGTCTCTGTGCAAACTGTACACCGCGAGCGCGCGCGCGAGCGCATTTGCCTGTTCACGGGCTGTCTTGGGCTAGTCTCAGCCCATCACTATTCATTGTTTCTCTTTTTCTTTTTCTGCCAGAATTAGAGAATTCATAGAAAATTATAGAAAAATGCTAAAAATACAAGACCAATTTTCCTAAGTTCCTAATTTTCCATAGTATTTAATAAAAATAGTTTCATGATTTTTAGTCCAAATAGGAAATTATAGTGTATTTAAAATAGCCAAAGCTTATACTTCTAGAATTTTAGAAACTAGTTAACAATCCCAAAATTCACCAAACTTTTTAGATAAGCTTTAAATATTATTTAGAAGCCTTGGGTAAAATTTGGTATGATTTGGAGCATGTTTGGTACTTAGAACCCAAAACCCTAGTCCCGTGCCCTATGAACTTCACTATAGACTCCAAAAACCCTAGTTTCCTCGAGATCCGTGAAGGAAAGTTATATTCAAGACCTAAGATAATATACTTTTGTTATCTTTGCACTTTCATGAGCATTACATGAGCATTCATGATTATATATGGCTATATATAGAAAATGAAGAAGAGATAGAAGTTGAAGAAGCAAGGACTACACCACCACCACCTGAAGAACCTCAGGCAGGAAACTGCTTTTACTTTGATATCTGTGGAGCAGAGCCTGACTCACCTATCACACAAGGCAAGCCCCGGTGCATTTACCACCTCCTTGCTATTTTAAATCTTTCTCAATTACGTGATGCATTAGGTGATAGGAGTTGTGTGCTAAACCAGTTGCTGTATTTCCTTCCTTGGATTTGATTACTTCTCCTTAATTCCCTGTTTTACAAAAAGGTTTTTCTTATACTTAGCTTTGCTCTAGAAAAAAAATGTTTTGTTTTGACAAAAGATGATGCTGCAAGTGGGTGGGATGTTTTCAAAAATAAAACTTGATGATGGATCCATCATGGCCGTGATGGGTTCAACATCGGAAAAGATGTACCTCTATTAGGTACCAAACTTTGGGTTTGAAATGATAAAGCTGAGACTGGGCGGGTGACTTGCACGAAAAGAGTCTCGGTGTAGTGTCTCCGTCTGAGTCGATTAAGGACCGTCTCGATGTAGGCTTGATGATCGAGGACCTTTTAACTGGTCACAAGCCTCGTCATGGGGAAGATTTGCCTCGGGCAGACTAATACCAGAATAAGATAACACACAATGGGAGTGGAGAGATGACGAGAGTAGCGTGTACCCTCCGTGGCAAGAGGCTAAACGATGGTGTATCTGTGCTCTCGGTTGGCGTGAACCTGATCTGGTCTTAAGAACCCCGATGGCGAGTTGACATATGTAAGGGTTAAGTGCTACATATGTCGTGTGATCGGAGATCCCCAGCTGGGTATTAATCGATTCGAATCGCCGTTACTTCTCGGACGTGAAGACTTGATCACTGACTTACACGTAGCATTCCAGTGAACAAGAAAGGTTGATAAGAAATTGGCTAGTATAGGTCAAGTGCTTGAACTAGGGTAGAAAGAACTCTAGATGCAGGTAACTTTACTTAACCTGACAAGTAAAACTGGATTTTTAAGGATCCACTATTAGTAAGCATTTCTGCAAATAGAGTCTTTGATTATTGATAAGCCATACCTTGATTCCCAAAGGCCAGCATATCCTTGAGAGTATTTTATTTTGACGGGTAAGACTTGCGAAAGTACACTTCGTACTCAGGGCTTTGTCACATGTTGTTTTAGGTGAGGAAGCAGCAAATTTTTGTTGCTTTTGTTCCAAGGTGGTGCCTAAAGAAGAAAATCAAGACTGAAGCCTCGGGAGGAAGTGTCCTCCTTTGAGAAAAACTTTTTACTATTTTTCAGGAGGGGTTTTTGCCTCCCAGGTTATGTAATAATATTACTCCAGCACTCCTATATTTGCTCTAGTCTGTAATAATGCTACTCCTTCTACACTTTAAAATAAAGTAAGTTATTGTAACTGCTTCCGCATACTCGTTCCTCCGATGTATTGTAATATCTGGGTGACGGGTGAAACGCTCTTGGGCACGGTAAAGAATTCAGATACCGAACTTGTCAAGTGATCAGGTGCACCTGCAGGGTTGTCCGAGGTCTCATGGACAAGGACAACTGTAGGTGGGCTAATGACTTGGGAGGTTCCGTCACAGCTGGTATCGGAGCAAAGCCCATCTCTGCAGATGTTATGAGGCATTTTCAAAAAAGAATTTTCAAAGACTTTCCTAAGAAAATTTCTTTCCTTCTTATTTAACTACCTTCTAAAATACTTATATTAAGACCAGATAGTAGAGTGCAATGTATAGAAGGTTGTGAATCAACTAAGGTTGATTCTGTAATTATGTATGCATCATGTTAAAAACTATACTAATAAGATTTTCCCCCTTATGGAGATATGCCGCCGCGCACAAGGAAAACCGCGCGCAAATCCACCGGACCAATTGGCGTGCCTCGCCATCAACTAGCTCCAAGGCATGAGGATAGTAGCAGCGGCAGCAATGATCCCATCGGAGATCTCGAAGCTCAGGTGGAGCAGCTTCAAACAGAATTGCATCATAGGAACAGTGTGTGGGTCAAGGATGGTCAGCGCATAAATGAGTTAAGAACTGACATCCGACATCTGTAAGACGAGCTTGCCGAACGAGATTTGGCACTCAATTGGGCCGTCAACTCGCGTTCCATTGCTTGGGACCGAGAAGCCAAAGCTCGAGCCCGTGTGGAGGAGCTTAGCACAGCCGTGGACAACTTGCAGGTGTACTGTAACACACTACATGAGAAAGTTCATGAATTGTATTTGCGACTGCACCCGGATGTACCTACCAACCCTGTCGGGATGGGAGCCGAACCTTCTGGAACAGCGGGTGAAGCCCTTGGTGGGGAACTGGACCTTTTCAGGCCCCTCCTTCAATGAATCTGGCTGATGAATGGTCCCCTACACCCGACAGTGAAGCTATCAAAAGTGATAAGAAACTATAGTAGTGTAGTTTAGATATGATGATGTATAATAGGTAATGTGGTCCTGTTGTAAATTCAAGTCTATATAATTACCTTTTAAGTAATGTAAAATGATGGTGTGCTTAGGCATATTATATTTTCCAAATGTTCTTTGCCTCAGATGTCGTCCAGGACTCGTGGACAGGATGGTGCGGGAACCTCCCATGGAAGGGAGACTACTCCTAATCCGCCACCAGTACCCCCAACCTTGGCTGAGGCTATCGCTGCCATAGTCAATGCAACAACCGACAACACCCGCTTCCTTCGCGAAATGGCGGGACAACAATACCAGCAACAAGGCGGGAGAGCTTATCCGCAAGGACTCCGCGAAACTTCATATTTGGATTTCTCAGAAACGCGTCCCCCACTCTTCGTCAAGGCTAAAGATCCCCTTGATGCTGACGAATGGATTCGGGTTATTGAGCAGAAGTTTGGGCTCCTCCGATGCATAGAGACTCAGAAGCCCTTGTTTGCGGCGCAGCAGTTACGCGGCCTTGCCAGCACCTGGTGGGGAAATTATGTGGCTATTCAGCCTACTGGCCATCAAGTTACCTGGGACGAATTTAAATTGGCATTTCGAGAGCACTACATTCCAAAAGGGTGCTCCATATGAAACAAGAAGAATTCATGAAGCTTAAACAAGGTGGAGATACTGTTACACAGTATCTCAACAAGTTCAACCATTTGTCCCAGTATGCCATTGATCAGGTCAACACTGATCTGAAGAAGAAAAATTGTTTTATGAGGGGCCTTAATGACTGGCTACAACGAAAAATGGCCACCTACCTCGACCTCTCCTACAACAGGGCTATCAGCACGGCGCTGGCAGTTGAAGCCAAGTATGCAGGCCCGAGCAAATCAAAGGGTTATGGAGGTGACAGGTCCAACCAAGGGCCTGAGAAGCGACAAAGGTTGCTGATCTGACCTTTTAATCAAAACTGTTCTTCACCACGTCCATCCTCCTACCCCTTTAAACAACCTGTCTTTATCCGCCCTACCACTGCCCCCACCTCAACAAATCAGCCGAGTGCCCCTGGTACTTGTTTCCCTACACTCCCGACTTCATCTACTGGTTGCTTCAATTGTGGGAAGTCTGGATACTTCATCAAAGACTGCCCATATCCGAAGCGGAATAACTCCAATAATCAGCAGAACCCAGGAAGTTCCAACCAAGGCAAGGGAAACACGACAAACAATGCAACGGGCAAGAATATGAAGAAAACTGGGCGAATTTATTATACACAACTGGCCACGACACCGGAAGGAGAGTTGGTCATGATGGGTACGTTTCTCGTGGCCAATCACCCTGCAGTCATTCTTTTTGATTCTGGTGCTTCACATACATTCATAAGCAAGAAGTTTGTGGAGAAACAATGCATTCCATACAATGAATCAAGGGAAGGGTTTACAATTCATTCTCCTTGGGGACAAATATTCACTAAAGAAGTGGCTTTCCATGTGCCCGTAACATTGGCTGAACGGGACTTACTAAAAGGCCAAGATATAGATGTAATTCTAGGCATGAATTGGTTAGCCCAACACAAAGCTATCCTCAACACTGATCTGAGAACCATCAGGTTGAGCTATGGCCAGGAAGAGGTTCTCTTATCCATCCCTGTAGCTATTCCAAACCATTTGGCAGAGTTTATGAAGTCATCATACTGGAGATCCAAGATATTCTTGTAGTATGTGAATTCCTGGACGTCTTTCCGGAAGATCTGCCTGGATTGCCTCCAGAAAGAGATGTAGAATTTGTGATTGAATTGAAGCCCGGTACGGCTCCTATTTCTAGAAGGTCGTACCGAATGCCTCCGAATGAGTTGGCAGAGCTCAAGACACAATTACAAGATCTGCTAGAAAAGGGATTCATCTGACCAAGCTCATCGCCTTGGGGTTGTCCAACCATCTTTGTCAAGAAGAAGAATCAAACACTTCGGATGTGCGTGGATTATAGACCCCTTAATGATCAAGAATAAGTACCCTCTTCCCGGGATTGATATCTTATTTAATCAGCTAACCGGAGCTCGGGTATTTTCCAAGATTGACCTCAGGTCGGGTTACCATCAGATCCGTATCCGACCCGAAGATATACCCAAGACCGCATTCACTACGCGATATGGATTGTTTGAATATCTGGTTATGTCTTTCGGGTTAACAAATGCTCCTGTCCACTTCACATATCTTATGAACTCAGTATTCATGCCCGAGTTGGATAAATTCATGGTGGTATTCATTGATGATATCTTGATATATTCCAAGAATGAAGAGGAGCATGCTCGACATTTGTGGATCGTATTAACGCGCTTAAGGGAGCATCAGCTATATGCTAAATTTAGTAAATGCGCGTTCTGGCTGGAGGAGATCCAATTTTTGGGACACGTATTATCTACCAAAGGGATTGCGGTTGATCACAGCAAAGTCAAGGATATTTTGGAGTGGAAACCCCAAACCGCTGTACATCAAGTCCGAAGTTTCCTTGGACTGGCTGGTTATTACCGCCGATTTATTCCAGATTTTTCCAAGCTTGTGAAGCCAATCACAAGTTTATTGAAGAATGATACTAAATTTAATTGGTCTTCAAGATGCAATGAAGCCTTCGAGCAGCTAAAGGTGTTATTGACCACTGCTCCGGTATTAGCTCAACCGGACATTCAAAAAGCCATTTGATGTGTATTGTGACGCATCAGGCAGTGGTTTAGGTTGTGTCTTGATGCAAGAAGGCCGAGTTGTAGCATATGCCTCAAGACAGCTGCGCCGGCATGAGGAGCATTACCCAACTCATGACATAGAATTAGCTGTTGTGGTTCATGCTCTGAATATATGGCGTCATTATCTGCTGGGGAATATCTGTCATATCTACACAGATCATAAAAGCTTGAAATACATCTTTACCCAGACAGAGCTGAATATGAGCAGAGGAGATGGCTCGAGCTGATTAAGGATTATGAATTTGATATTCACTATCACCCAGGCAAAGCTAATGTAGTGGCAGATGCACTAAGTCGCAAGGCTTCCTATCACTGTCTTACGGGGAAGACTTCTGACATTACACTATGCCAAGAAATGGAAAAGTTGAACCTGGGAATGATTCAACATGGAACTTCAAATCACTTGAAGCTTGAGTCGGTTCTTCTGCAAAGAATAATTGATGCACAAAGAAATGATGAGGGTATGAAACACATTCATGAGAAAATAAAGGCCGGTGAGGCAAACTGTTTTAGAGAAGGTTCAACGAATAATACATAATTTGAAAGAAGCCCAAGCTTGCCAAAAGAGTTATGCAGACAAGCGACGTCAACCCTTGTACTTTCAAGTTGAAGATTATGTCTACCTGAAAGTTTCACCAATGAGGGGCGTATCACGTTTCGGGGTAAAAGGGAAGCTTGCACCCTGGTACATTGGTCCTTTTCCTATCCTTGAAAGATATGGACCAGTGGCCTACCGACTACAATTACCCGAAACATTGTCTGCGGTGCACAATGTGTTCCACGTATCTCAATTAAAGAAGTGTCTTCGGGTTCCAGATCGAACTGTTGAAGTAACGGATGTTGCCTTAGAACCAAACTTCACATATTCTGAACATCCTATTCGAGTCTTGGATCAAAATGACAGGATTACCCAAAGGAGAACTCTCAAGTTCTACAAGATACAGTGGAACCAACACACGGAAGATGAAGCTACTTGGGAAACTCAAGACTTTTTAGACAAGAATTTCCTAGGCTTTTTAGCTTCATGTAAATTGTAAGATATGTACACTTGTTGTAATAGGAGAATGAGCCCCATACCACCCCTGCCTTGTACAAGAAAGAAGGAAATAAAAATATGTCGCGTTTTCTTTTCCATTACTTACCCTAGGACTTTTAAATCTCGGGACAAGATTCTTTTATGGGGGAAGGATGTAACACCCCTGGTGTTACTACCACTAAAACTTGAGCATAACATCATGAGCATTAGCATATCATGTGCTTGTTACATTTAGAATGCATTCACTAGGCAAAAAATTTAAACAAGTTGTGTTGATGTGACTGGTCATGGATAAAACCCTAGAATAGGGTACTTAACCTTAAACTGGACTCAGAAGAGTAAACAAAGCCTAAATAAGAGAAAACTTCAAAACTTATTAGTAAAGATCATAAAATGTCACAATTAATGGACTTAAGTGGCATCCAAACCCTAGAAGTGCCAGAAACCCTAAATAGACCCCTGGAAAACCATGGACTAAAACCCTGGGGGGTTATCTATTAAAATGTGCACACTTTTGGACCTAAGTACAAAAACCATGGAATTAGGGTACCTTAAGTCATATGGTTCACATATTTGAAGATTTGCAAAAGAAACCATGAGATTTGGGCCTAAATGCAAAATGGCCACTCTTGTGATCATATGGCTAAGTTTGAAAATCAGTGCATTTGGACCAACTTTAGAACCCTATATCTTTCAAATTATGAGAAATTTGCCTAGGGTCAACACATCAAACTTATAGAGTTATCATAGGAGAACAAATTTGATTAAGTGACTAATCAATGATGTTGTATAAAAATTGGAGTAAAAGGGGCCAAAAGTACTGCTGTCAGTCAGCCTGAAACCTGAATTTTGATATTCAGTGACATAGGATGAACTTTGGGAGCCCTTTCGAAGATGATCCAGTGGGTGGTTCAGCATGGTTACCACAGTCGATTTGTAGCTGGATCATAGGGCTACATGTTTGCTACAAACGGATTAGCAAGTTCTTACGTGAAAATTCAAGATCTAGGCACCACAGATCTGCCTGTCAGGCGCTCTGAACCAGGTATTCAATGGTACAATATTCGGATCAGATCGATTCAGCTCATCCCACCGCCGGTGATCTCGCGCCGGGATCCTCGTCGCTGTTGTGATTCGGGCTCAGCAATGTACCGAATGTGGCTCAAGGTGGTAAATATCATCGTATGGATGAACATGAGCTCTCGTTCCCTCCGGCCATCGTGTCCCGCCACGGTCGATCGTGCTGGCATCGCCGGAGTTCACCATTATCCGGCCAGACCATGCGTCTTGGAGGGTTAACACATCGCTGTGCATCAGTATTGGCCCGTCCATCGCCGGTGAGCCGGCCACGGTATCCTCTACGAATCGTTTGCGTCATTGGCCTCTTTCGTCTCCGGCCGCCACCGCGCCATTCCAAATTCACGCGCCACCGCCCCTGGAGCCTATAAATTGAGTGTGCCTTCGGGTCCGTAAGGTAGTCAAGCACCTAAGCCACCAAGCCGTGCCTCCAATTGCTCACCAGAGCTCGCCAATTTCAGATTTCCCCCAAATCAGCCAAAATACCGCCGCGTGAACACCTCGCTGTGGCCACCCATCTACAGGTCAGTTCAAGCTTCCTTAATTGGTGTTCTAGCTTTCCTGATGTCCCCTGAAGCTCACCGACCCATTTGATTGAACTAGACCGCCTTAAATTGCCTAGAACACCATGGATTACACTCGGTTTCCGCCATCGTCGTGAGCAGACGTGCTCCGGTCTGGGTCAGTGAAATTAGCTGAGGGACTAGTGTTGGGGAGGGTTGAATTAAGTGACAAGCAAAGGAGAAGTCTAGCCATTGCGTTCTCCGGCTAGTACGAGTTCACCGGAGGTGTGTCGTCGTCGTCCACCGTCGTGGACTTGGCACTGCGAAGAAACAGAAGTAGAAGGGGTTCTCCGTAAATGTCAGTGAAACATATAAATAGTGCCGCGACCCCTTTTCTAGTTGTTTAAAACGCCAGGGGTCTCTGTGCAAATTGTCCACCGTGAGCGCGCGAGGGTGCATATGCGTGTTCACGGACTGTCTTGGGCCAGTCTCAGCCCATCACTATTCATTGTTTCTCTTTTTCTTTTTCAGCTAGAATTAGAGAATTCATAGAAAATTGTAGAAAATGCTAAAAGTACAAGACCAATTTTGCTAAGTTCCTAATTTTCCATAGTATTTAATAAAAATAGTTTCATGATTTTTAGTCCAAATAGGAAATTATAGAGTATTTAAAATAGCCAAAGCTTATACTTCTGGAATTTTAGAAACTAGTTAACAATCCCAAAATTCACCAAACTTTTTAGATAAGCTTTAAATATTATTTAGAAGCCTTGGGTAAACTTGGTATGATTTGGACCATGTTTGGTACTTAGAACCCAAAACCCTAGACCCTGCCCTATGAACTTCACTATAGACTCCAAAAACCCTAGTTTCCTGGAGATCCGTGAAGGAAAGTTATATTCAAGACCTAAGATAATATACTTTTGTTATCTTTGCACTTTCATGAGCATTGCATGAGCATTCATAATTATATATGGCTATATATAGAAAACGAAGAAGAGATAGAAGTTGAAGAAGTAAGAACTACACCACCACCACCACCTGAAGAACCTGAGGCAGGAAACTACTTTTACTTTGATATCTGTGGAGCAGAGCCTGACTCACCTATCACACAAGGCAAGTGTCAGGGACCATAATTAGGGGTACCCCCAAGACTCCTAATCTCAGCTGGTAACCCCCATCATCACAAAGCTGCAAAGGCCTGATGGTCGCGATTAAGGTCAAGGCTCAGTCCAATCAAGGGACACGATCTCGCCTCGCCTGAGCCTAGCCTCTGGCCAAGGCAGCCGACCCCGGAGGATTCACGTCTCGCCCGAGGGCCCCCTCAAGCTACAGACACACCTTCGGCTCGCCCGAGGCCTAGTCTTCGCAGAGAAGCAACCTTGGCCAGATCGCCATGCCAACCGACCATATCGCAGGAGCATTTAATACAAGGATCGCCTGACACCTTATCCTGACGTGCGCTCTTCAGTCGACAGAGCCGAAGTGACCGCAGTCACTTTGCCACTCCACTGACCGACCTGACAAGAAAACAGCGCCGTCTGTGTCGCTCCGACTGCTGTGCCACTCGACAGAGTGAGGCTGACAGCAGCTAAGTCCAGCCTCGGGTGCCATAGGAAGCTCCGCCTCGCCCGACCCCAGGGCTCGGGCTCAACCTCGACGCTGGACGACGGACTCTGCCTCGCCCGACCCTAGGGCTCGGACACAGCCTCGGCCTCGGAAGACGGTCTCTGCCTCGCCCGACCCCAGGGCTCAGGCTCAACCTCAACGCTGGACGACGGACTCCGCCCCGCCCGACCCAGGGCTCGGACACAGCCTCGGCCTTGGAAGACGGTCTCCGCCTCGCCCGACCCCAGGGCTCGGGCTCAACCTCGACGTTGGACGACGGACTCCGCCTCGCCCGACCCCAGGGCTCGGACATAGCCTCGGCCTCGGAAGACGGTCTCCGCCTCGCCCGACCCAGGGCTCGGACTCAACCTTGACCTCAAAAGACGAACTCTGCCTCGCCCGACCCTAGGGCTCGGACTCAGCCTCGACCTCGGAGGAGCCTTCGCCTCGCCCGACCTCGGGCTCGGACCCGCCACGTCACAAGGAAGGCCATCATTACCCTACCCCTAGCTAGCTCAGGCTCTGGGGAACAAGACCGGAGTCCCATCCGGCTCTCCCCGGTAAACAAATAATGATGGCGCCCCGCGTGCTCCATGACGATGGTGGCTCTCAGCCCCTTACGGAAGCAAGGAGACGTCAGCAAGGATTCGACAGCCCCGACAGCTATCCTTCCACAGGGCCCAAGCGCTCCTCCGACGGCCACGACATCACATGAACAGGGTGCCAAAACCTCTCCGACTGCCACGACGGCATGTACTTAGGGCTCTAGCTCCTCTCTGCTAGACATGTTAGCACACTGATACACCCCCATTGTACACCTGGACCCTCTCCTTACGCCTATAAAAGGAAGGTCCAGGGCTCTCGTACGAGAGGGTTGGCCACACGGGAGAATGGGCCAACGCATAAGGCTCTCGCCCCCTCTCTCTCTCTCCCACGCGAACGCTTGTAACCCCCTATTGCAAGCGCATCCATCTGCCCTGGGCGCAGGACAACACAAAGGCCGCGGGTTCCCCTTTACTGTTCTCCCCCCTTTTGTGTCCCGTCTCGCGCCGACCCATCTGGGCTGGGACACGCAGCGATAATTTACTCGTCGGTCCAGGGACCCCCCGGGGTCGAAACGCCGACAGTTGGCGCGCCAGGTAGGGGCCTGCTGCGTGTTGACGAACAGCTTCCCATCAAGCTCCAGATGGGAAGTCTCCAGCAACCTTTCCAACCCAGGACGATGCTCCGTTTCAGGAGTCTTGAGTTCATGTCCCTCGACGGCAGCTACGACATGATACTCCTTCCTCCGCCGCGCGACAGCGACAATGGCGGCCGTCAGCCCGCCCGCCGGCGGCGGAATCAACAACGTCTTCCCCACGTGGCGGAAGAACAACATCCGGGTTTGTCCCGTCACCTCCCCCGCCCACGGAGGAGAAGGCGGGGCAACCATGGCCAAGCAGGAGGCGGCACCTCGTCGGCTGTCGAGCAAGTCGACGACGCCGGTGCCCCAGCGAGGGACACATCGGGCTTCGACCTTGCGTCTGAGACGAAGACGAGCGCCGTTTCCCCGCTACACGCCAACACCAAGCAGACGAACGACGCTAGCACGCTCGCGAAGGACTTGCTGGGCATCGCCCTCGTACCTGAGACAACGGTACAGTCCGCCCCTGACGCGACTTCATCACCGCCTGTCGACCAAGAGGTACCGACTAATTCCCATCTCGTGCCTTTTGGATTCAGCTTCGACCCACCAAGCGACCTCGTTTCGGTGGAAGCCTTCATAGAGGCATGTACCAACCCTCCGGGGTACCATATGCGGTCGCCCTGGGACAGACTGATGGCCGTCTCGACCTACGGACCCTCAGGTTCCGAGGAAGATGACGAGCCCGACTTTTGTTGGGATTTCTCCAGGCTCGGTAACCCCAGTGCCATGCGGGACTTCATGACCGCATGCGACTACTGCCTCTCCGATTGTTCCGATGGTAGCCGCAGCTTCGGCGACGAGGACTGCGGTCCAAGTCGTGAATGTTTCCACGTCGATCTAGGGGGTCCCGGCGAAGGCCACCATCTTGGTATGCCGGAAAACGGCGATCCCCCTAGGACTGCGCCTCGCGTGACATCCTTCGGGAGCTAGCTGTGGTCCCAGCCCCTGCGGGGGGTCAAGACGCACAGCTCGAGCAAATCCGTGAGATGCAGGCCAGGCTCGACGAGGGAGCAGGAACACTTGAGCAGTTCCGGCGGAACATCGGGCAGGAATGGGCAGACCAAGCTCCGGCCGGAGAAGCGCGTCATCTACCCTAGGGCATCCAGCACCGCATTGCCGACGATGTCATGGCAAGGACGCCACCGGCTTCTAGTGGGGTCGGCCAGAACCTGGCTGCAGCAGCAATACTACTCCGCGCGATGCCAGAACCATCGACCACCGAAGGGCGGCGTATCCAGGGAGAGCTCAAGAATCTCCTGGAGGATGCCGCGGTCCGATGGGCCGAAAGCTCTACCTCCCGAAGGCAAGGGTACCCCTCGGAGCATCACGCCGCGACTTCCCGATTTATGCGGGAAGCCTCGGTCCACACCGGGAGCACGCGCAACACGGCGCCTGCGGCCCCGGGTCGCCTCGGCAACGAGCACCACCACCGCAACCGTCGAGCCCACCTCGACGAGAGGGTGCGCCGAGGCTACCACCCTAGGCGTGGGGGACGCTACGACAGCGGGGAGGATCGGAGTCCCTCGCCCAAACCACCCGATCCGCAGGCTTTCAGCCGGGCCATACGACGGGCGCCGTTCCCGACCCGGTTCAGAACTCCGACTACCATCACAAAGTACTCGGGGGAGACGAGGCCGGAACTGTGGCTCGCGGACTACCGACTGGCCTGCCAGCTGGGTGGAACAGACGATGACAACCTCATCATCCGCAACCTCCCCCTGTTCCTCTCCGACACCGCTCGAGCCTGGCTGGAGCATCTGCCTCCGGGGCAGATCTCCAACTGGGACGACCTGGTCCAAGCCTTCGTCGGCAACTTCCAGGGCACGTACGTGCGCCCTGGGAACTCCTTCGATCTCTGAAGCTGCCGCCAGCAGCCAGGAGAGTCTCTCCGAGACTACATCCGATGATTCTCGAAGCAGCGCACCGAGCTGCCCAACGTCACCGACTCGGACGTCATCGGCGCGTTCCTCGCCGGCACCACCTGCCGCGACCTGGTGAGCAAGTTGGGTCGCAAGACCCCCACCAGGACGAGCGAGCTGATGGACATCGCCACCAAGTTCGCCTCTGGCCAGGAGGCGGTTGAGGCCATCTTTCGAAAGGACAAGCAGCCCCAGGGCCGCCAGCCGGAAGACGTCCCCGAGGCGTCCACTCAGCGCAGCACCAGGAAGAAGGGCAAGAAGAAGTCGCAAGCGAAACGCGACGCCACCGACGCGGACCTTGTCGCCGCCGCTGAGTACAAGAACCCTCGGAAACCTCCTGGAGGTGCCAATCTCTTCGATAAGATGCTCAAGGAGCCGTGCTCCTATCATCAGGGGCCCGTCAAGCACACCCTTGAGGAGTGCGTCATGCTTCAGCGCCACTTTCACAAGGCCGGGCCACCGGCGGAAGGTGGCAGGACCCACAACAACGACAAGAAGGAGGATCACAAGGCAGAGGAGTTCCCCGAGGTCCACGACTGCTTCATGATCTACGGTGGGCCAGTGGTGAACGCCTCGGCTCGGCACCGCAAGCAAGAGCGTCGGGAGGTCTGCTCGGTAAAGGTGGCGGCGCTAGTCTACCTAGACTGGTCCAACAAGCCCATCACCTTCGACCAGGGCGACCACCCTGACCGCGTGCCGAGCCTAGGGAAATATCCGCTCGTTGTCGACCCTGTCATCGGCAACGTCAGGCTCACCAAGTTCCTCATGGACGGAGGCAGCAGACTCAACATCATTTACGCCGAGACCCTCGGGCTCCTGCAGATCGATCTGTCCTCGATCCGGACAGGCGCGACGCCTTTTCACGGGATCATCCCCGGGAAACGCGTCCAACCCCTCAGACAACTCGATCTACCCGTCTGCTTCGGGACTCCCTCCAACTTCCGAAGGGAAACCCTCACGTTCGAGGTGGTCGGGTTCCAAGGAACCTACCACGCAGTACTGGGGAGGCCATGCTACGCCAAGTTCATGGTCGTCCCCAACTACACCTACCTCAAACTCAAAATGCTGGGCCCCAACAAGGTCATCACCGTCGGCCCCACGTACCGACACGCGTATGAATGCGACGTGGAGTGCGTGGAGCACGCCGAGGCCCTCGCCGAATCCGAGGCCCTCATCGCCGACGTAGAGAGCCTCTCCAAGGAGGCGCCAGATGTGAAGCGCCACGCCGGCAACTTCGAGCCAGCAGAGACGGTTAAGTCCGTCCCTCTCCACCCCAGCAACGACGCCTCCAAGCAGATCCGGATCGGCTCCGAGCTCGACCCCAAATAGGAAGCTGTGCTCGTCGACTTTCTCCGCGCGAACGCCGAAGTTTTTGCGTGGAGTCCCTCGGACATGCCTGGCATACCGAGGGATGTTGCCGAGCACTCGCTGGATATCCGAGCTGGATCCCGACCCGTGAAGCAGCCTCTGCGCCGATTCAACGAAGAAATGCGCAGAGCCATAGGCGAGGAGATCCACAAGCTGATGGCCGCAGGGTTTATCAAAGAGGTATTCCATACCGAATGGCTTTCCAACCCTGTGCTTGTGAAAAAGAAAGGATGGAAATGGCGGATGTGTGTAGACTACACTGGTCTAAACAAAGCATGTCCGAAGGTTCCCTACCCTCTGCCTCGCATCGATCAAATCGTGGATTCCACTGCTGGGTGCGAAACCCTGTCCTTCCTCTTTGCCTACTCAAGGTATCACCAAATCAGGATGAAAGAGTCCGACCAGCTCGCGACTTCTTTCATCACGCCCTTTGGCATGTACTGCTACGTTACTATGCCATTTGGTTTGAGGAATGCGGGTGCGACGTACCAAAGGTGCATGAACCACGTGTTCGGAGAGCACATTGGTCGAACGGTCGAGGCTTACGTCGATGACATCGTAGTCAAGACGAGGAAAGCCGCCGACCACCTCTCCAACCTTGAAACGACATTCCGGTGTCTCAAGGCGAAAGGCGTAAAACTCAATCCCGAGAAGTGCGTCTTCGGAGTCCCCCGAGGCATGCTCTTGGGGTTCATCGTCTCCGAGCGGGGCATCGAGGCCAACCCGGAGTAAATCGCGGCCATCACCAGCATGGGCCCCATCAAGGACTTGAAAGGAGTACAGAGGGTCATGGGATGCCTTGCGGCTCTGAGCCGCTTCATCTCGCGCCTCGGCGAAAGAGGCCTACCTCTGTACCGCCTCTTAAGAAAAACCGAGCGCTTCACTTGGACCCCCGAGGCCGAGGAAGCCCTCGGGAACCTGAAGGCGCTCCTTACGAACGCACTCATCTTGGTGCCCCCCGCTGCCGGAGAAGCCCTCTTGATCTACGTCGCCGCTACCACTCAGGTGGTCAGCACCGCGATCGTGGTTGAGAAACGAGAAGAAGGGCATGCATTGCCCGTCCAGAGGCTGGTCTACTTCATCAGTGAGGTACTGTCCGAGACCAAGATCCGCTACCCACAAATTCAGAAGCTGCTGTACATGGTGATTCTGACGCGGCGGAAGTTGTGACACTACTTCGAGTCTCATCCGGTGACTGTGGTGTCATCCTTCCCCCTGGGGGAGATCATCCAGTGCCGAGAGGCCTCGGGTAGGATTGCAAAGTGGGCGGTGGAAATCATGGGCGAGACAATCTCGTTCGCCCCTCGGAAGGCCATCAAGTCCCAAGTCTTGGCGGACTTTGTGGCTGAATGGGTCGACACCCAGCTCCCGGCAGCTCCGATCCAACCGGAACTTTGGACCATGTTTTTCGACGGATCGCTGATGAAGACAGGAGTAGGCGCGGGCCTGCTCTTCATCTCGCCCCTCAGGAAGCACCTCCGCTACGTGCTGCGCCTCCATTTCCCGACGTCCAACAACGTGGCTGAGTACGAGGCTCAGGTCAACGGATTGCGCATCGCCATTGAGCTAGGGGTCCGACGCCTCGACGCTCGTGGTGACTCGCAGCTTGTCATCGACCAAGTCATGAAGAACTCCCACTGTCGCGACCCGAAGATGGAAGCCTACTGCGACGAGGTTCGGTGCCTGGAGGACAAGTTCTACGGGCTCGAGGTCAACCACGTCGCCCGGCGGTACAACGAGACTGCGAACGAGCTGGCGAAGATAGCTTCGGCACGAACAACGGTTCCCCCAAACGTCTTCTCCCGGGACCTACATCAACTCTCAGTCAAGACAAACGACATGCCCGAGCCCGAGAAGGTCTCAGCCCTGCCCGAGGTGCCCTTGGCTCAGCCCGAGGCACCCTCGGCCCCCGAGGGTGAGGCACTGCGCATCGAGGAAGAGCGGAATGGGGTCACGCCTAATCGAAACTGGCAGACCCCATACCTGCAATATCTCCACCGAGGAGAGCTACCCCTCGACAGAGCCGAAGCTCGGCGACTGGCGTGGCGCGCCAAGTCATTCATCTTGCTGGGTGACGAGAAGGAGCTCTACCACCGCAGCCCCTCCGACATCCTCCAGCGATGCATATCCATCGCCAAAGGCCAGGAGCTCTTACAAGAAATACACTCGGGGGCTTGCGATCATCACGAGCGCCTCGAGCCCTTGTTGGAAACGCTTTCGGATAAGGTTTCTACTGGCCGACCGCGGTGGCCGACGCCACTAGAATTGTTCGCACCTGCCAAGGGTGTCAATTCTACGCAAGGCAGACGCACCTACCCGCTCAGGCTCTGCAAACAATACCCATCACTTAGTCGTTTGCTGTGTGGGGTCTGGACATCATCGGTCCCTTGCAGAAGGCACCCGGGGGCTACACGCACCTACTGGTTGCCATCGACAAATTCTCCAAGTGGATCGAGGTCCGACCCCTAAACAGCATCAGGTCCGAACAGGCGGTGGCATTCTTCACCGACATCATTCATCGCTTCGGGGTCCCAAACTCCATCATCACTGACAACGGCACCCAGTTCACCGGCAGAAAGTTCCTGGACTTCTGCGAGGATCACCACATCCGGGTGGACTGGGCCGCCGTGGCTCACCCCATGACGAATGGGCAGGTAGAACGTGCCAACGGCATGATTCTTCAAGGACTCAAGTCGAGGATCTACAACGACCTCCACAAGTTCGGCAGGCGATGGATGAAGGAACTCCCCTCGGTGGTCTGGAGTCTGAGGACAACGCCGAGCCGAGCCATGGGCTTCACACCGTTCTTTCTAGTCTATGGGGCCGAGGCCATCTTGCCCACAGGCTTAGAATACAGTTCCACGAGGACGAGGGCGTACGACGACCGAAGCAATCGAACCAACCGAGAAGACTCACTGGACCAGCTGGAAGAGGCTCGGGACATGGCCTTACTACACTCGCCGCGGTATCAGCAGTCCCTGCGACGCTACCACGCCCGAGGGGTTCGGTCCCGAGACCTCTAGGTGGGCGACTTGGTGCTTCGGCTGCGACAAGACGCCCGAGGGCGCCACAAGCTCACGCCTCCCTGGGAAGGGCCATTCATCATCGCCAAGGTTTTGAAGCCCGGGATGTACAAGTTGGCCAACAGTCAAGGCGAGGTCTACAGCAACGCTTAGAACATCCGACAGCTACGTCGCTTCTACCCTTAAGATGATTTCAAGCTGTTCATATACCTCATTTACATATGAAGTCTAACCATCAAGGAAGGGTCAGCCTTGCCTCGGCAAAGCTCGACCCTCCCTCGGGGGCTAGAAGGGAGGAACCCCCTCTGCGTCAAAATTTTCGTCAAAAAAAGTCTTCCATCAAAACGACTTTCGCATCTCCCGGCTATATCAGTAACAGGACCCCAAGAAACGAATAAGAGTGCATGTAAGTGGCAAGGTCGACCGAGCCGAGGGACTCCTACGCCTCTGGGATACGGATACCTCACTCGTCGCCTACCGTGAAAAATAACTCTTACTTGGGTAAGCAATCCTGCTACTAACGAACAAGTCCGGATACGCAAAACAGGAGGAAAAGAGACTCAACCTTATATTACGATGATAAAGTGTTCGGGCCTCGGCGGCCGCAAAAGACACATACGCATTCAAAATAAACTGCTCCAACAGAATCAGGCGTCGCCCAGAGAAGGAGCCGCGCCCTCGGCTTCGTCCCCACCCTCGGTGAGATCCGCCCCGGCCTCGGACGACGGCGCAAGCGGGAGGATCTCTGCTTCGAAGGTGGCCGCCAGCACCGCACTTGGGCCCGCGGCGGCCGCGTCAAGCCTCTGGACTTCGGCCAGGGCAGCTTCATCTTCGACGGGAAGGCAATACCCCTCACTGACCCGCTCCAGATCCACGTCGTAGTGGGAAGCGAGCACGGCGAAGGCCCGCCTGATGCCGTGATGCAGCGCCTCGCGGAGTCTGCCGCGCGCGTGGTCACCCAAGGCCTGGAGGCGACTCTAAGGGGAGCTTCCCGAGGGGACGTCGTAGAAACCAAAGACCCGGCAGAAGGCTGAGATGGCCTCGGACATGGCCGCGTGGTCGACCTCCCTCTGCTCGGTCGCCTGGGCAAGTGCCTTGGTGGACTCATTGAGGGCAGACTCGAGCTCTACAAACAGCCAAAGCAGAAGACTTCAAACATGAGTTGAGGAACGAAGCTGAATCAAAATCTTAAAACAGCCAAGACATACCTTCGGCTCGAGCACGCTGCTCCGAGGATGCGGCTTGAGCCACGGCTAGGTCTGCCGCAAGGGCTCCGGGCCGAGCAGACGCCTCGGCCAACTGGACTCCAAGAGCCTCAGCCCGGCTTTCAGCCTCGGCGGCCCGGCCCCGAGATTGGTCCCGCTCGCCGATGACCTGGCTAAGCTCCAATTGCTGCCGCTGCGCCTCTGCGCGTGCCACCGCTGCCTCTGCTCCAAGATCGACACAGAGCAATCGAAGGTCCGCCACCTCGGCGCTCCATTGGGAGAGGCGCTCGGTAGCCCCGGCAAGCGTGGTCCTCAAGGACCGCAGTGAACCCCAGACATCGGCCTCGCGGCAGATGAACGACGACTTGGCGGTGCTCAGATCCGTCAGATCCTGAGGAAAGGAAGCGGGGCGTCACAAAAAATGCCTTGATCACATGAAAGGTATGCTTGAAATCATTACCTGGAGGATCTTGGGAACGTCCCTGCAAAGGACCTCCAAGGTCGACCGAAGCGACCCTACCGTTGCCTCGGCACACTCATGAAGCCCGTCCCAAGACTGCTCCTCTCGCTTATCGTCAAGAACGAAGAGGGGATCTGAAGCCCCACTGGTCCAGAACCGGAGCGACTGACGCCACCCGTCGGGACTGCGCCGTGCGGGGACGAGGTTGCCGCTCCCCAGGACGGGTCGCGGTTCCGCGCCCCCCTCCTCCGAGGCACCAAGTAGCGATGCCTCGACCATCTCAGCGTCGGCGGCGACGGGTGGCTCCACGGCCAGAACGGCAACCACCTCGGCAGAAGCCGGTGCCAGCGCCGGCAACGCGTCTGGTGGGCTCGAGGCCGCAGCCGCGCCAGCAGTCTCCCTCGGCACGACGGCCGCCTCGGCGGACGAGTCGGCCTCGGGAGCTCGCCCCACGGCAACTTGTGCCGCCTGGGCCCCCCGCTTTGGGGCATCGTGTAAGAAGGCCAGCTGGCCGGCGAGGGCCGGTGCGACACTGGCTGCAGAAGCCGGCGCCGTCTTGAGGGCCTTCCGGGGAGCCAGACTGGTCGAACCATGCCTCCGTTTGCTGGGAAGAAAAGGAAGAGCAGGATCAAGACACACAAAGAAGGAGCCAGGACGAAGATATCCTAAGATACTTACCCACTCCGGGCCATGATCAATCGTGCCTGTGGGGAGGTCTCTCGAGCCTCGATCCCCGAAGGTACCACCGAGGTCAGCCCCGCTGCCGGCTTCAGCACCGTCCTTGCCTTGGGCGCCCGAGGCACCAGAGGGACGGACTGCCTAGGCACAACCACGACGACCCGAGGATCACCCTCCTGCGCAGTCGGCACGGGCAACGGTTCTTGGGGAACAGGCGGCTCGGCCTGACTCCCCGGGGTCACCTCAACTACCTCGGCCAAGGGGTCAAGTACCCCCTCGGCCTGCTCCCATTCTTCGGACCGGGACCCCGACGTCCCGGCCCCGGATACCGACGGCGCCAGCCCGCTCGGGGGCTAGCTCGACGACCCCTGGCCCAGCCTCAGATCCGGGCTGAGGCCGAGGCGGGCAGCCATGTCATCGTCTTCATCGTCGTCGTCGTCATCAGGCGTCTCCGGCGACGGCTCCCTCGGGAGCCCATCCCTCTCCTGCCGACGACGAAGCCTTTTCAAGGCGTCCCGAGCCCGCATCCGCTCGCGGGCCCGAGCCTTCTTCGTGTCCTTCTTCTCCTTCCTCTTCTCCGCAGCGACCCTCCGCGCAGCTCGGTCCACCGTGTCCTCCGGGACCAGTGGCAGGGAAGGCTTGTGAAACCCCACCTCCTGGAGATGGACGAAAAGTCTCGGCTGTGAGAACCAAGGGCAATCCGACACAAGAAGGAAGAAGGAGCGGACACTCACCAGGGACACACACCCGCGATCGGGACGCATCGAGAGCTGGGAAAAGGCGTCGGCGTCTAACTTCCCTACCGTGTCGGCTACTCGCCTGTGGAGGTCGTCGGTGGGAAGGGGGTCCGAGGACATCTGCAAACCCTCCAAGTCGACCCCCCGCGTCATCTCCCAAAGCGGCAGTCGCCGCTCCGTCAAGGGGAGCACCCTCCGGCGATGAATGGCGGCAACCACCCCCGCGGCGCTGAGCCCTCCTTCTCACAGCTCCTCCAAGGCCTTCAAAAGGGGCTGGAGATTCTTTTGTCTCTCGCGCGGGGCCCCGTAGCGCCAGTTATCGGCGGCGGCGGTCACCACTCGTTGAGAAAACGACGGGAGCCTCCCGTCGTCATTTCGGAGATAAAACCACCGGCGCTGCCACCCTTTGTTCGAAGACGCGAGGATGGCAGGGATGTACTGCAGCGCCCGCGCCTGCCTCAACTGGAGGATGCAGCCACCGGCCCGCACCGCCATGCGAACTCTTCTTTCCCCCGTCAACGAGGCAAAAGGCTCCGCGGAGAAGAGATGGGTCCACAGGTCCCAGTGGGGGGCAATCCCCAAATATCCTTCGCAAACCGCCGCGAAGATGGCTGCTTGCGAGATGGAGTTGGGACTGAGATTGTGTAGCTCCACCCCGTAGACGTGCAGAATCGCCCGCATAAAACGGCTTGCCGGCACTCCGAACCCTCGCTCGTGAAAAGAGACGAAGCTCAGCACATACCCCGGCAGCGGGGACGGGGCGGCTCCGCTCGGAGGGGCCATCCACTCCGGCTGCGAGTCATCGGAGAGAGGGCGAAGCAAACCATCAGCAACAAGGGCCTCCAGATCATCCGCCGTGACGGTGGAGAAAGGCCACGGGTCACGCGGCGAAACAACGGTCACCCGGTCGGCCATCACCAAGCAGAAGAGGTGGTGGCGGAGAGGACGAGGTGTGCGGTTTCCTTTCTCTGGCTATTCCCTCGGGTTGCGAAAACCTATGTGGGAGGCGAGCAGTAGAGTAAAGAACTGTCACCGGTCCCTCTCCCGAATATATAAAGGCCCAGGCGAGACCGATTCAACACTTCGCCCGAACCCGCCGCGAGATTCAAAACTCAAAAGCGAGACGCCCGTTCCTCGAACGGCTGCCCCGAGAACCACTCGTCCCGTCGCATTAACTCCGCGGCAGGACAGGCGGCACCTTTGGCAGGCAAAGTAGGCTACGCTTCACCCCCGCCATGATGACCGCGTCAAAAAAGGTGTGCCACGTCATTCGATTTCGTATCCTTTTCCACTTCCTCTTTCTCTCTCTTGCCACAGGGACCGAGAAAGGGGATACTCTGAAAGGGATCCTTCTTCGCGAAGGAAGCGAGCCCCGAGCCCCCCTACTGATCAGAGGTTCGAAGGCTGGCCCCTCGGAAGGGTTCAACAGCCGCCTCAGAGCACTCGGGCTCCGCGCCCACTACTGGTCAGAGGTTCCAAGGCTGGCCCCTCGGAAGGGTTCAACGGCCTCCTCAGGGCACTCGGGCTCCGCGCCCACTACTGATCAGGGGTTTATAGGCTGGCCCCCGAAGGGTTCGACAGCCACCTCAGAGCACGCAGAGCGAGGGAAAATCATGGGTACGTTCGATACATAACCAAGGCTCGGGCTACGCTCCCGAGGTACCCTAGTACTTTTCCGAGACCAACGGGAACGATTTCGTAACAGAATCCCACCAAAGGGAGGCATCGAGCCCTCGGACCCCATCAAAAGGGGACCGGGTCCGACGAATCACCCGCAGGTACTTTTGGAGCGCGCCTCCGGGCCACTAGCCGACCCCTAACGAATGGGGCACGGGCGTCCACTCGGATTACCCGTTAACAACTCACTGGAGACACCATGTTCGGCGCCCTCCGAGGGCAACATGGCGCTTTCCCCCCTCCTCCTTGCGGAAAGGCGACGCAGGGGCGTATGAAAAAAGCCGAGTCTGTCCTTGACAGTCCTCTCGCTCTGTGCGGAGGCTTGGGGGCTACTCTCGCAGACCCGGCTCCGGCCAAACCGTTGACAGCGTCAACATACTAGCCCGAGAACTTGGGACTCGACCATGCACCCGGGCTACGACCAGTTCGCATGAGGGAACAACTAGACCGGCCGAAGCATCACGAAACGCGCTAAGACCTCGAAGGAGTCAAACCACTCCTCCGAGGCCTCGAGGGCTACACCCGGCGGGTGCGCTCGCGCGCACCCACCGGAACGAAACACAACCGAGAAAGGCCAGTCCCCTTGCAAAAAAGTGCGACAAAAGCCTCCAAGCGAGTATCAACACTCCCTTCGAGGCTCGGGGGCTACTGTCGGGGACCATAATTAGGGGTACCCCCAAGACTCCTAATCTCAGCTGGTAACCCCCATCAGCACAAAGCTGCAAAGGCCTGATGGGCGCGATTAAGGTCAAGGCTCAGTCCACTCAAGGGACACGATATCGCCTCGCCCGAGCCCAGCCTCGGGCCAAGGCAGCCGACCCCGGAGGATTCACGTCTCGCCCGAGGGCCCCCTCAAGCAACGGACACACCTTCGGCTCGCCCAAGGCCCAGTCTTCGCAGAGAAGCAACCTTGGCCAGATTGCCACGCCAACCGACCATATCGCAGTAGCATTTAATGCAAGGATCGCCTGACACCTTATCCTGACGCGCGCTCTTCAGTCGACAGAGCCGAAGTGACCGCAGTCACTTCGCCGCTCCACTGACCGACCTAACAAGAAAACAGCGCCGCCTGCGTCGCTCCAACTGCTGTGCCACTCGACAGAGTGAGGCTGACAGCAGCTAAGTCCAGCCTCGGGCGCCATAGGAAGCTCCGCCTCGCCCGACCCCAGGGCTCGGGCTCAACCTCGACGCTGGACGATGGACTCTGCCTTGCCCGACCCTAGGGCTCGGACACAGCCTCGGCCTCGGAAGACGGTCTCCGCCTCGCCCGACCCCAGGGCTCGGGCTCAACCTCGACGCTGGACGACGGACTCTACCTCGCTCGACCCCAGGGCTCAGACACAGCCTCGGCCTCGGAAGACGGTCTCTGCCTCGCCCGACCCTAGGGCTCGGGCTCAACCTCGACGCTGGACGACGGACTCCACCTCGCCCGACCCCAGGGCTCGGACACAGCCTCGGCCTCGGAAGACGGTCTCCGCCTCGCCCGACCCAGGGCTCGGACTCAACCTCGACCTCGGAAGACAAACTCCGCCTCGCCCAACCCCAGGGCTCGGACTCAGCCTCGACCTCAGAGGAGCCTTCGCCTCGCCTGACCTCGGGCTCGGACCCGCCACGTCACAAGGAAGGCCATCATTACCCTACCCCTAGCTAGCTCAGGCTACGGGGAACAAGACCGGCGTCCCATCCGGCTCTCCCCGGCAAACAAATAATGATGGCGCCCCGCGTGCTCCATGACGACGACGGCTCTCAGCCCCTTACGGAAGCAAGGAGACGTCAGCAAGGATTTGACAGCCCCGACAGCTATCCTTCCACAGGGCCCAAGCGCTCCTCCGATGGCCACGACATCACATGAACAGGGTGCCAAAACCTCTCCGACTGCCACGACGGCATGTACTTAGGGCTCTAGCTCCTCTCTGCTAGACACGTTAGCACACTGCTACACCCCCATTATACATCTGGACCCTCTCCTTACGCCTATAAAAGGAAGGTCCAGGGCTCTCGTACGAGAGGGTTGGCCGCGTGGGAGAACGGGCCGACGCATAAGGCTCTCGCCCCCCCTCTCTCTCTCTCTCTCCCACGCGAACGCTTGTAACCCCCTACTGCAAGCGCATCCATCATACCTGGGCGCAGGACAACAAGAAGGCAGCGGGTTCCCCTTTACTGTTCTCCCCCCTTTTGTGTCCCGTCTCACGCCGACCCATCTGGGCTGGGACACGCAGCGACAATTTACTCGTCGGTCCAGGGACCCCCCGGGGTCGAAACACCGACACCAAGCCCCGGTGCATTTGCCACCTCCTTGCTATTTTAAATCTTTCTCACTTACGTGATGCATTAGGTGATAGGAGTTGTGTGCTAAACCAGTTGCTGCATTGCCTTCCTTGGATTTGATTACTTCTCCTTAATTCCCTGTTTTACAAAAAGGTTTTTCTTATGCTTAGCTTTGCTCTAGAAAAACAAAATGTTTTGTTTTGACAAAAGATGATGCTGCAAGTGGGTGGGATGTTTTCAAAAATAAAACTTGATGGTGGATCCATCATGGCCGTGATGGGTTCAACATCGGAAAAGATGTACCTCTGTCAGGTACAAAACTTTGGGTTTGAAATGATAAAGCTGAGACCGGGCGAGTGACTTGCACGAGAAGAGTCTCGGTGTAGTGTCTCTGTCTCAGTTGATTAAGGACCGTCTCGATGTAGGCTTGATGATCGAGGACCTTTTAACTGGTCACATGCCTTGTCATGGGTAAGCTTTGCCTCGGGCAGACTAATACCAGTATAAGATAACACGCAATGGGAGTGGAGAGATGGCGAGAGTAGCGTGTACCCTCCGTGGCAAGAGGCTGGACGGTGGTGTATCTGTGCTCTCGGTTGGCGTGAGCCTGATCTGGTCTTAAGAACCCCGTTGGCGAGTTGACATATGCAAGGGTTAAGTGCTACATATGTCGTGTGATCGGAGATCCCCAGCTTGGTATTAATCGATTCGGATCGCCGTTACTTCTCGGACATGAAGACTTGATCACTGACTTACACGTAGCATTCCAGTGAACATGAAAGGTTGATAAGAAATTGGCTAGTATAGGTCAAGTGCTTGAACTAGGGTAGAAAGAACTCTAGATGCAGGTAACTTTACTTAACCTGACAAGTAAAACTGGATTTTAAGGATCCACTATTAGTAAGCATTTCTGCAAACAGAGTCTTTGATTATTGATAAGCCATACCTTGATTCCCAAAGGCCAGCATATCCTTGAGAGTCTTTTATTTTGACGGGTAAGACTTGCGAAAGTACACTTCGTACTCAGGGCTTTGTCCCATGTTGATTTAGGTGAGGAAGCAGCAAATTTTTGTTGCTTTTGTTCCAAGGTGGTGCCTAAAGAAGAAATTAAAGACTGAAGCCTCGGGAGGAAGTGTCCTCCTTTAAGAAAAACTTTTTACTATTTATCGGGAGGGGTTTTTGCCTCCCAGGTTATGTAATAATATTACTCCAGCACTCCTAAATTTGCTCTGGTCTGTAATAATGCTACTCCTTCTATACTTTAAAATAAAGTAAGTTATTGTAACTGCTTCCGCATACTCGTTCCTCCGATGTATTGTATTGTCTACGTTACGGGTGAAACGCTCTTGGGCAAGGTAAAGAATTCAGATACCGAACTTGTCAAGTGATCAGGTGCACCTGCAGGGTTGTCCGAGGTCCGATGGATAAGGACAACTGTAGGTGGGCCTAATGACTTGGGAGGTTCCATCACAGACTTCACTACCAACAGTCGAACACTAAGCAAAACAAAATTTGGCAGCGTCTCCTTTGTAATTATAAGCATCGCAGAAGCAAAAGAGATATATCAATACAAAATGAATCATACTAATATGATATAATTCTCATCAAAGACGATTAACCACGAATGAACCAGCTTATGCCTACATCATATTTCAAAATATGAACACCAAAAGTCAATAACGAAAGCTAATTATTTGGTTCTTTAAACAGTGTGTGCAACATGCCGCTACTTCCCACTCCCCTTCATGAGCATCAAGCACCTGCATTGAGTAATGCAAGAGTGAGATGAAACATCTCAGTAAGCAAATTGTTTTGACGATATATTTAAACCACAAATTGTATTAATCAACATTTTAAAGGAATCACAATTAAGATCAGAAAATACGTGTAGATATAGAACCCAATAGTCCTAATATAACCAATACCATCTCATTTCTTCGAACAAGCACAATAGGTTGTATAACACTTCCCTGCGTCAACAATACCTGTAAATATCACTTCAATGTATACATAGGAATGCAATGTGTAGGTCCTCTGCCTTCATACCTGTGATAGTATAAAACCACAGCCTCTGCAAATATCACTTCAATGAATGCATATGAATGCAATGCATATGTTCTCTGCCTTCATACCTCTAAGGGTATGAAGCCGCATCGTACCCCTCCTCGGGCAACGTACGATGCTAAGTTGTACCGGTACGGTCGGACCATAGGTCACGACAAAATTTCAGATGCAAGTGAATCATGCAATGTATATGGCATGCTGCATTTATCAATATACATCACTTCCTTCACATACAATACAAACCTCAAATAATACTTCGTTTACCTTCAGATACAATACAAACCTCAAATAATACTTCGTTTACCTTCAGGGGTGTGAATTAATCTCCTGGGTCATACTCGAATCATAATCATCATCAATATATGGTTGAGCATCAGTATAATACAAGCAAGTAAAGCATCACCATAGAGTTTAATTATGAAAGAACTCCATAATTCTGAATATTAGAGTGTAGGCGATAAAAAACAACAAGTCAAAACGATAGCAACCACCACTACATTCACTTGCCTTCATCGAAGAAGAAAAGTGTACTAGGAATGATCCAGAGTGTAGCCACCTGCAAGAGGATATAAAACCAAGTACAAATATTTCAGAAACATTTGCCAACAATCAACAAATCGCTCCTATACTTGAAACCAAGACCCGGTGAAAAGACTCCCACCCTGAACCACATGCCAAACAGCAGCAGCGCTGTTTGTTAATTTTGTATCTTTAAAATTATAACAGTGGTGATATCAAACAAATACTCTAGGAGTATCTACACAAAGTACTCTACAACTTCGATATTCAATGGATAATTAAATTCTGCCATCTATAAGTTCTAAAACATCTGACAAGATAACTGACTGAATCTGTTTCACACAGCAGCATAGTTAACTTCAAAATTCGATATCTCCAAAACTACTCAACCAAAAATTATGAAATTCTGCTGGAAGTAAGAACTTTTATCCCTCTACATAAGTCGATATAGTTGGAACAGCCAATTCGGCAATTTACTAGATGAAATCCACCAGTGAATAGACCCGCTCATTTTTGTCAGGCAAACAGGAACAGCCACAGTAAAACAAACATAACTGGAGTTTCATAATTCATATGAATGCACTCTTTAACAATCTGGAAAGCTTATAAAATTATCTACAACTTATTTTACCAAACGAAAGTTTAATTCTGTTTATAAAATTGCCTAAAACTTAAGAGAACAGATTCTGCACGGAATTATGAGACTGAAAAACTGCTATAACTTTCTGATCTGATGTCCGATTGAGGTGTTCTTCGCGGCCACGGAAAGATCTACAAATTGTCTACAACTCATAGATAGACTTTTTATTTTTTTTGAGGCCACTAAGACCACGGAAAACTATCATGAACAGAAATTGTCGAATCTACCATTCTGCAGAAACTAAATTCGAGATCAAAACCTAACCCCACATCTAATCCAACCTCTAATCCTTTAATCCGCATGATGCACGACCTCCAAAAGCATATAATTACAGGGAGGAACAAGGATCCCATCCTTACCTTGGGTTTCTCCAAGAAAATCTGCAAGAGATGGGGTAGAACATCTCCTTGATCCTCTCTTCCTCTTCAATTCAACGTGCTCCTCCTCTTCTCGATCCTTGCTGCGTGGGGGAGATCTAGAGGGAGGAGGAAGCCATGGAGAGGGTAGGGGCAGCTGCCAATGGGGAAGAGAGGAAGAGAGGGAGGGGGCCGGCGGCCAAAGGGGTGGAAAGGGTGGGGGGCGACTGCAACCATTGGGGAGAAGGAGAGGGGGTCAGCTAGGGTTGGGGAGGAGAGGGGGGCTCCCATCCATCGGATCGAGATCAATGGCCCATACTCGCTCTCCCATTTGAGCTCCCGACCCCAGCGGAAAAAAAGCCAAAAGATCTTGTAACACCCCGGGTTCCACAAACAACCCAGAATGCTACTGAACTACACTTCTGACGTCCATATATAAAATTTCGGCAGCATCCCCTTTGCAAGATTGCATAAATAAGGGGGCAACAGGGTATGAACATATATCATGACAAAAACATACTAAGTATTATTAATCGGCTAGCAAGGGAAGATAAACGTATGACCTGAACTGAATTAACCAGTACGCATGACTATATAAAAAAACAACTTCCTTTGACAATAAGTTTCTAATTAAATCATGGCTGCGCCTGGGCAGCGTTATTGTGAGAGTGTAAGTGGACGTGCTGCTACTCCCCTCATTCCCAACATGTATCAAGTACCTGCATTGAGTAATGCAAGAGTGAGATGACACATCTCAGCAAGTAAAATAATATCAAACTATTCAACCACATAAAAACATTGTTTTACCACCACCTGATTCCACAACCTTCTTATTACCAAGGTGTAGCACGTATACAACGTGCAACACACCTAGTTACCACACCTCGCAGGTAGAAACCACAATAGTAACATAGTAATGTCACACTTCATATATTCCTCATGAATGCAAATGTCTGCAAATGCAAGGATGACTTCTGCCTTCATACCTCTAAGGATATGAAGCCGCATCGTACCCCTCCTCGGGCAACGTACGATGCTAAAAAAATGTACCGGTACGGTCGGACCATAAGATCACGACATAACTTCAAAATGCAAGATGGATGATGCGATGTGCATGTCATGCCTACAACACTTCATATAACGTGATTCAAAAAGATACTTCAACTTCATCCAAGATGGGAATCAACCACATATATCATAACCAAATTATGATCATCCACAATATTAGACAATTGAGAATTAATACTTCCAAACAAATAAACTTCATCATAGAATTCAATGATTAACATAATTAAAAACTTATGCATACTCAATGACAGGGAATAGGATGCAAACCAAACGGTAGCAACCACCACTATATTTACTTGCCTTTACCGGAAGTTCGGGCAAATCCCTAAGTACGATCCGGAAGTCCACCACCTGTTTTTGACACACAACTTAGTGCACCTATTTCACATAATCAGGCTCATAAACGACGCCGCACCTACGCACAAACTCAAACCCCGCCGCGGGTTACATCTCTCCCCACACCCACCAAACTGCAGCGACACTGCTTAATAATTTCATAACTTTAAAATTATGACAACAGTGGTAACAAACAAAAACTCCAGAGGCATCTACATAAAATTCCCCACAAGTTTTGTATACAATTTATAATTAAAGTCTAACATCTAATTAGCCCAAAACAGTCCACAAGATGAACCCTGTAATCTGTTTTTTTGTCTTTTGGACAGCGACATACCCGGATTCAAACAGCGATATCTTTTAAAATATAATTCCAAATCAAGCGCATAAGTACTCATTAGAAAGATAAGACAAAGCCCTACATGATTATCATACTGGTTAACACTAATTACCCACGAAAAATTCACAGAAACTGCTAATACTACTGCTGTTCACCCACCTGAAAAATCTGTTTTTTTTGGACAGCAACATAACCGGATTCAAACAACGATATCTCCTAAAATATAACTCCGAATCGAGCGCATAAGTACTCGTTGGAAAGGTATGACAAAGATCTACATGATTCTCATATTGATTATCACTAATTTTCCACGAAAAATCCCCAGAAACTGCTAATACTACTGCTGTTCATCCACCTGAAAATCTGTTTTTTTGGACAGCAACATAACCGGATTCAAACAACGATATCTCCTAAATTATAACTCCGAATCGAGCGCATAAGTACTCGTTGGAAAGGTATGACAAAGCTCTACATGATTCTCATATTGATTATCACTAATTTCCCACGAAAAATCCCCAGAAACTGCTAATACTACTGCTGTTCATCCACCTGAAAATCTGTTTTTTTGGACAGCAACATAACCGGATTCAAACAACGATATCTCCTAAATTATAACTCCGAATCGAGCGCATAAGTACTCGTTGGAAAGGTATGACAAAGCTCTACATGATTCTCCCACTGATCCCCACTAATTGTCCACGAAAAATTCCCAGAAATCCCTAGAACTACTGCTGTTCGTCCTCCCACAAAAAATCTGGACAGCACCTATACCGATTCGCATAGGTAAACATGTAAACAATTGGATTGCAGCACAAATACTAAAAAGAATGATCTTAAAATCACCTTGGGTTCCTCCTTTCCTCCTTCCATTCTTCCTTCTTCCTCCCTCCAAACTCCAATGGAAGACTCGCACCCACACGACGGGGTACCAAGCGGGGAGGATGCACCATGGAGAGGAGGAGGAGGGGGGGCGGCTAGGGTTGAGGGGTGGTGCTGCAATCACTTGGGGGAGAAGGAGAGGGAGAGAGAGAGAGGGGGGGGTGGCGGCCACAAAGGGGAATAGGGAAGGGGGGCGGCTGCATCCAAAGGGGAATAGGGGAGGGGGCGGCTAGGGTTAAGGGGGGGAGAACTAATGGGCTCCCCACCGCCGGATCGAGATCCACGGCCCAAACTCGCTCTCACGTCCGTTCCCGATCCCAGGGCACCAGTCCAACAAGAATTCTACTGTTTTACTAGTGAATGCTTCCTAAAAGTTCCAAACCCCTGTAGCACAGGACCCGGAAGAGAAAACAAGGAAAAAAAAGAATAATCTTCAATTTCTCTTCCTTTTGGAAATTGGGTATCACACTCTACCCTCCTTAAAAAGAATTCGACCTCGAATTCCGACGCTTCTATCGGAATGACAAAAGAAAGATTAATGAATCAACAAAACTCACACATAACGAAAAGTTCGGGTACTTCTGCCGCATCAGCTCCTCAAGTTCTTAGGATTCTAAGATACACAGCAGACGACACTCAAGAGTCTGGTCTTGCTACACGGGAATCGGCTCTAGCTCGATTAGATGGTCTGGATTCCACAAATACTTCCTCAACATAAATACATGGAATACATGGTGTACTCTGATCATAGATTCCGACAATTGCAAGTGATAAGCCCAGCTGCCACCTCGGCTAAGATAGTAGACGGTCCTATATACCTCGGACAAAGCTTTCTAGACACCAAATCAATATTGACATATGCAAGTACTTCAATGAATGTATATATTAATGCAATTCATATAGTGTTCCTATAGCCTAAGCAAAACTTAGCTAAACAAGAGCAACTTCAAGAGAGCAACTTAATGCTTGCATATTTCTAGACAACAACACAGCGATTAATTATTTTGCTCCTAACTCACAAAATATGCATCGAAAATTAGTAAACTAGGACTTTATGGAAAGCTTATAAAGTCCACTATACCCTTGGTATTATCATCACAACAAGATTTGACACTTAGAAAGGTCAAACAATGCTAAACGTAAATTCTGTCCAGACTTGGACATAATTCAACTACTCAATTCAAAAATCCATAATTGGAGTCTCAATCATCCAATTCAGGTGCTCCCAGACTTTTTTAGAAAGCCAGTAGAATTGTCTATAATTCATTTATAAACATATCAAGTTAATTCAATGCATATCAAGGTCAAAAGACACGAGAAAGGCTCTACTGTCCAAATTTGGACAGATTCAGAGATCACACTTAAAACAGCTGTAACTTAACTTATAGATCTCCAAAAAAAGTAATCCAAAATTTGTTGAAAAGATTAAGAAAAGTACTACAACTTCTTTATAATTTATAATAAGTTATTCGAAGTTTAAATTGGGCAAACAAGGCCAGCTTCGAAATCTATACAGAATCTGCACAGATTTCAAGACTGGACTTGAGAAAAATCATAACTCCCAAACTTCTAGACCTATGGTCATGAAATTTTTACACAAGTAAGATAAAGAAGTTGGCTACAACTTTTACATATAACATCTCTACAGAAAAGATGGTTTACTTCATTGAACTAGCTGCATAACTAAAACTGGTCATGCAATCCCAACAACAAGCAATAGATTTTATCAGGTTCATTACTCTTCTAAGATTAAGTGGTCATTGAAAGACTAATAACTTTAGGTTCTTCATTACGAGACACCTAGAACAAATATAAGTATAGAAGCAATATGATAACTTTTTAAATCATTTAAGCCTAATCTCACATCATGCAAACAAGAATCAATTTAAGCATGTTATGTCTGCCCACATATTCATCCAAGCACATTCTATACATTATATCATAACTCCCTGCAGCTAACAAAATTTTGCAAATATAAACTCATTGAAAAGATTATAACATTCCCTAGAACTCTTATTATAATGAGTGTCTTGGAATTGGTTTCCAAACTGATAAAACAATGCAACTCTTTTGTTGCAAAACTGATAGGATTGAAACAATGGACAACTAAAATTCAAAAACTTATAACTCCTGCTATACTCAACTTAAACTACAACGAACACGCGTTGGAAAAGTTTTGAAAATTGTCCACGACTTTTGCAATAAAGTTGCACCCAAATTTATCCTTATAGCCCTCAACTCTGCATGACCTACAGCTAAACTCAGCCTGAGATACTGCACATTAGAGATTCGACTTATATCCGGGCAACCACCTCTCCAAATCTATTTAACAGACAGTTACAAGTAAATACCCATTAAAAAGGTACTGAAAAGACCTACACGTTTTGCTTAAAGAGAATTCGCAAATTTGGGCTCTGCAACTATCAAAATGTGGTCGATTTATTGGTGATTATAACGACGCCTAAAGTTCAGACACAACAGTACAACAACTTCAGAGCAACCTAACTCCAATTATATGCAATGAGAATTAGAAACCAATACTCTTTGAAAAGATCATGAAATTACTAAAACTTTCATAATCCACAAAGACCAAATTATACCGTCTTCAATATCTACACTTCCGTACAAAATTAAAGACTCACTCTGCTAGAGACACCAACAAGGATGTTTTAAGAAACCCCTATCTCTCAAATGTTTAGACCAAATATGGTGATTAAACATCCTATGGAAAGATGAAGGAACATACTACAAAACATTCTAGATAAGTGAAGCCTGATTCAGCCTCCAACTAATTTAAAATGCCTCCTAAAACCAAACAACACATTATCAACAATAAAAAAACAATATAAAATGAAACCAAGTCATTGGCAGGTGCAATCAACACTAGGATTTTCCACTACCACACTGGGATGCAACTCCACAAAGTCTTTAAATAACACTCTACCAAATAGGTTAGAACACTAAGCACAACAATCAATGAATTCAACAACCTCGTTTGTTAATGCCACTAAGGTCAAACATCCCTGTATCGACAATGTATGAAACACCTGACATACCCGTCTCCAGCACTATAAAACATGGTTGTTATTACACTAGAATCCAACTACTAGAAATTTCCAAAACTATTCTGTTGACGTGAAGCAAATGGTGCTCATGTCATATAACATCTTTTTCTCCTCTCAAAAGAGATAAAATTTGCAATACTCATAAAGCAATGGAGGGATAACAACAAGAAAAATTAATGTACTTCTTGGCACAGACTCATGCAAAAGCATCATAAATATTACTTTCAACACTAAAATAATAACACGATACTATGCTCAACAGGAGTAATTGGACTTCAATAAGAGAATCCACCTAACCAAACTACCTTGATTAACCTCACATACAACAATACCTCCTATTATTGCACTTGAACAATTTGTACCTCGTGATGTCATAGGATGACTTCAAAGTAGTAGACATACATGATCTATCAAACCATCATTCATATAAAAAAAATCTCCATCTGATGCAACAACCACATCATTATAGAGATAGAGGACTAACAAACATAAGCAACTTCCAGTTAAACATTGACTTTATTTAAGATAAAGCGGTCCAAATAATAATTCAACAAGCATGCATAGAGAACTGATCATATAAAAAACTACCATATATCATCGGCGATTAAAAACAATATAAAACGGGTTGTCCATATCGTCCACATGACTAGCCTCCAACAAATAAAAATTATGCATAACCTTTTTGGCTATAGAAACAAACCATAGAAGGAAAACATGCATGCCTCTTCAACTATAATATAGACATAAAATCCACTTGAAATCACCCTATTTATTATTAAAGATAAGGTTGCACACAATAAGAAAACCTATCATGTAAACATGGTTGAACTTATCTATCCACGTCATCTTACAAATTCATTTGAGTTCTACCAGTCTCAAGATTTCATAGACAGTCCAACATTGCCTTTGCTCTATGGAGACAAACCTATTGTACTCTAAGATCAAGTTGGCAAGTAGCCACACTAGCCAAAAAAAGGTGAGGTGTAAAGCACTACACCCATCACTACACGACGGTTGATCTTTAGCGACCCTTATTTGGGACCGACGGTTGGTCGCTAAAAGTTATAGACCGACGGTTGGTTGCTAAATGCGTTTATAGCGACGGTCTGTGGGTCGCTAAAAGTCTAGAAATTTAATGACTTATGGTCGGTCGCTATAGAGGTAAGTGTGTGACTGATGGTGGGTCGCTATAGGGGGCCGCCCATACCTGCTACCCGTCGGGGACCCGATATGACAGGTGGGACCATTACCTCAGTGTCTCAAATGTCTCAGCGTGGAATACCATATCCTCATTTCCAAGCAGCCCGGCCCAAGGAACGCTAACCCTAGCTTCTGTTTGGCACTTTGGCGTGGGTGGCGGCTGCTCCCGAGGAAATCCTCATCGCCAGAACGCCGCTCGCCCGCAGCCCACTCCCTCCCTCCCTCCGCGGACCGCGGTCCCCTGCCGCCGGTAGCCCTGCTCCGCTGCCTGCTCCCTGCTCGGGCGGTCGGGCCAGACGTCCTGCTCGGGCCAGCACCCTGCGTCCCTGGCGCGCTCGTCCGTCCATGCTCGCCCAGCTCGCGGAGCTCCCTCCTGCTCTGCTCGTCGGCCGCGCGAGCTCGCCGGCGTGCTCCTGCTCCAGCTATGGCGCGCACCCCTGCTTCCATGGATGTCGCGCCCGCTGCTTGCTCCCCTTGCTTATCCAGTCCGAGCTCCTTCCCCTCGTCTTCCCATGGCCGGCTTCGAGCTCACCCAGCCCCTGCTCTGTTTCTCCCACGGCCGAGTCCCTTTTTCCATGGTCGCCGCCGTTTTCCTGTGCCGCGGCCTCGCCCAGCCGTTCTCCTCTTTCTTCGAGCTCGGGTTCAGTCCAGTTCGCCCCTGTGCTTGACATGGTGGCCGCGCGCCCTCCTGCTCTGGTGCCGTGCGCGCCCCATCTCCCTCCGGATCCCCTGCTTATCTCCCTGCTACGCACGTCCGCCCCCTGCGCTCGAGCACATCCCCAGGCGGCCAGGCGTTCTGCATCCACGCGGATCTGGTCGGCATCGACTTCTTCCTCCAGCATCCAGCCGTCGGCACTAGCTGCTCGGCCGCGTTGACATCCCTATTTCCCTCCATTCCTTCCCCGTTGGCAGGCGCCCGCATCCTTCCCTCCGTGAATCAGATGCTGGATATGAGAAATTTTTGGTTGATAGATTGACCCTAAAGCCAGGAAAGGTAGCGCCATTATACATTTCAGCATATATTATAACCGCAACTCTATTAATTTTATGTTCCTTGCATTTTGATTTGTTGGACTGTTCTGCATTTTTTCTTGGTGTTTTTATTTTCATCTGATTCACCTTTTGGTGTTTTTATTTTCATCCAATTCACCTTAATATTTCATCATGTTACAGATATCAGTCCTCGCGAAATCCATTCGCACTCTTGCATGTATGGAAGACCCAATCAACCAAATACTCAAAAGAACAGAGGTGAGTTCTTACAAACTCTAACTAATGAAAAGCTGACATTTTCCAAAGAGTACCTTTTTCAGGTTGCTGAAAATTTAATTCTCGAGAAAACATCATGTCCTTTGGGTGTACTATTGGTTATTTTTGAGTCCAGGCCTGATGCCTTGGTCCAGGTAGTTTTTTATTGTAATTTACCAGTTACTTTTCACCATGTGACTTGTTCATGCTTAGTACTTAGGCATATTTATAAGCTATCTTTAAGCACGTATGCTTACCAGTTACCTTGCAGATGTAGTATTTATCCAGTACTACTGCTATCACCTGAAAACAGTATATGCTTACCAGTTACCTTTTTCATGTGACTTGTTCTCCCAGTTGGAGAATTAAATTTTCAGGTAGTTTTCAGTTACTTTTTCAGGTATAATATAATTTATACTGTAAGTCTAGATAAACTTATTTCATATTCAGATATAACATAATTTGCCTTTGTTTTCTGCAGGAGACATTGCTTGTTCATAAAGATCTTATAAAGGCTCAAGGTCTTGATGACTTACTGCTATCACTCAAAACAGAAGGCTCAAGGTCTAGATGACTTACCAGTTACCTTGCAGATGTAGTATTTATCCAGTACTACTGCTATCACCTGAAAACAGTATATGCTTACCAGTTACCTTTTTCATGTGACTTGTTCTCCCAGTTGGAGAATTAAATTTTCAGGTAGTTTTCAGTTACTTTTTCAGGTATAACATAATTTATACTGTACCAGTTACTACTTTTTCAGGTATAGCATATATTGTTTTCAGTTACTTTTTCAGGTATATACTACGGCAAATTCTGTTTTGAGTGATAGCAGTAAGTCATCTAGACTTGTTCTCACAGCATAAATTTTCAGTTGGAAAAACAGTATATATAAAATTTAATTCTCCAACTGGGAAAATGTCAGCATATATTACATCTTTAATTCTCCCACTGGGGGTCCAGGTAGTTTTTTTCTTGGTGTTTTGTTGTGACATATATGATATTTTCAGCACAATTCATGATACTCTTACTTTTTTCTGTAAGTCTAGATAAACTTATTTCATATTCAGATATAACATAATTTGCCTTTGTTTTCTGCAGGAGACATTGCTTGTTCATAAAGATCTTATAAAGGCTCAAGGTCTTGATGACTTACTGCTATCACTCAAAACAGAAGGTTTGCATTTCACTTTACTTGCGCATCCTTAAGGCTTAAACTATTGGTGTATAGCTGCTCCTTGTTTCTCGATGCAACTTTGGGCTTGTTTGGCTGCACTCCAATCCACCCCAGTAAACATTTGGTGGTGTGGTTCCACCCCATACATGTGGATTAGGCTAGATTAGAGTGCAGCCAAACAAGGCCTAATGTGTATCCTGAATCAGGAGAGGATACATGCTACTTTTGCATTGTTTTACCTTGTGTTTAGATGTGGAGTCAAGTGAGCTGTACCGTTATAGTCGATCTTTTGTAATTCTTAGAATGTCTTTGTTAAGATTGCAAAATAAGTTGTTAGTACATGAAAAGAAGTTTATTTGCGGGGAAGAATAAAACACATGCAAATAATACGTTCAACTCACATGCAAGTAATATGTTAACTCTTTTGTTAGAATTTTGTTGGCAGATGCCTACATCTCTTGTATGTTCGCAAATTCTTATTGTTTTGGATAAATCAGGTCATGTTGAGCTTAAATGCTTGTTATTTGAAATCCATTGGTTCACTTTCATCAAAGTCATATACTTAGGGGGTGTTTGATTTCTAGGGACTAATTTTTAGTCCTTACATTTTACTCCATTTTAGTTCCAATATAAGGCTGCAACACCATCTAGTGGAGGTAGATAAGGCATCAAAACTGTATTTTTATTTGCAAATGCAGCAACAATATACTAATTTGATGTACTTTTTTCTAGGGTGTTCTGGACAAAGAAAGCTTGTACCTTAAAACAGGAGGATACAAGAAGCTGGAGTGGTTGTCTGAAGGCTTTTGAACTGCTTGAAGCATTAGTGTAGCTTTGGTGCTTTTGTGACTGATCAGCTCTGGAGCAGCTAGAGTGATATAGTTGTGGGCTTTTGAACAATAGTTGGAGTGATATGAAACATTAGTGATCTAGTTGTGAATGATATTATAATTGTGATACTTTTGTGAATATATAATTGTGGTGCTTTTGTGTTTATGTGATGAATCTATGATTGTGGTATACTGATTAACTGTGTATGTCTTTATGATTTGTGTATAAAAATCTATGATTTGTGATGCTTAATTAAATGTATATTATTATTAATAACAACTATAAAAAGGGTGACTTTCTGTTGGTTGCTAAATGTATAGAATGGCGACTTACGGTTGGTTGCTAAATCTATAGTACAACAACCCACGGTTGGTCGCTAAATATACAATATTAGCAACGGACGGTCGGTCGCTAAAAAGATGTCGGTCGCTAAAGCCTTTAGCGACGGCACATACAGCGACCATCCTTATGGGTCGCTAAAAGTTTTTAGCGACCAACCGTAGGTCGCTGAAGGCCGTTTTAGCAACCAACCGTAGGTCGCTGTAAGTGAACCGTCGTGTAGTGCATGGAAATATTACATTGATAAGTTGGGTTGTAACCCAACAGTCAATCAAACTCAACAACACCATAAAACTACATTGTATAGTGTTTTCACACTACACCAAGTCAGAATAAATCCTTTATACACAAGCTCAATAAACAATCGATCCTATAAGTACTACAACCCAAGAATCCTTTTGGAAAAAAAACATCCACAGTCAAGCATACAGAAATGTATGATAGTAATAGCTCAGAGATTAGTAAACATTGCATCCAAAACCAACATTATGACGATATGTATATAAAACAAGTACATTAGTAGCTTCACTTGCATAATAATTTCAATAACAACCACATCAAGAAACCAATATTAAATAGAAGTAACATATCATATCAAGCATTACATCGTTAACGACATACCCCATCAAACCATAAAGGGATTTGGAGTAAGGAAATTCTAGTCATCTATACAATAAAAACTAATATGAAAGATATATGAACCCATACCCTTCCTATATGTGCAAGTGTGTCAAATTTATCTTCAAATTGCGTAGAATCTAAAGCCTATCCTTTGATACCAACTGTAACACCCCGGGTTCCACAAACAACCCAGAATGCTACTGAACTACACTTCTGACGTCCATATATAAAATTTCGGTAGCATCCCCTTTGCAAGATTGCATAAATAAGGGGGCAACAGGGTATAAACATATATCATGACAAAAACATACTAAGTATTATTAATCGGCTAGCAAGGGAAGATAAACGTACGACCTGAACTGAATTAACCAGTGCGCATGACTATATAAAAAAACAACTTCCTTTGACAATAAGTTTCTAATTAAATCATGGCTGCGCCTGGGCAGCGTTATTGTGAGAGTGTAAGTGGACGTGCTGCTACTCCCCTCATTCCCAACATGTATCAAGTACCTGCATTGAGTAATGCAAGAGTGAGATGACACATCTCAGCAAGTAAAATAATATCAAACTATTCAACCACATAAAAACATTGTTTTACCACCACCTGATTCCACAACCTTCTTATTACCAAGGTGTAGCACGTATACAACGTGCAACACACCTAGTTACCACACCTCGCAGGTAGAAACCACAATAGTAACATAGTAATGTCACACTTCATATATTCCTCATGAATGCAAATGTCTGCAAATGCAAGGATGACTTCTGCCTTCATACCTCTAAGGATATGAAGCCGCATCGTACCCCTCCTCGGGCAACGTACGATGCTAAAAAAATGTACCGGTACGGTCGGACCATAAGATCACGACATAACTTCAAAATGCAAGATGGATGATGTGATGTGCATGTCATGCCTACAACACTTCATATAACGTGATTCAAAAAGATACTTCAACTTCATCCAAGATGGGAATCAACCACATATATCATAACCAAATTATGATCATCCACAATATTAGACAATTGAGAATTAATACTTCCAAACAAATAAACTTCATCATAGAATTCAATGATTAACATAATTTAAAACTTATGCATACTCAATGACAGGGAATAGGATGCAAACCAAACGGTAGCAACCACCACTATATTTACTTGCCTTTACCGGAAGTTCGGGCAAATCCCTAAGTACGATCCGGAAGTCCACCACCTGTTTTTGACACACAACTTAGTGCACCTATTTCACATAATCAGGCTCATAAACGACGTCGCACCTACGCACAAACTCAAACCCCGCCGCGGGTTACATCTCTCCCCACACCCACCAAACTGCAGCGACACTGCTTAATAATTTCATAACTTTAAAATTATGACAACAGTGGTAACAAACAAAAACTCCAGAGGCATCTACATAAAATTCCCCACAAGTTTTGTATACAATTTATAATTAAATTCTAACATCTAATTAGCCCAAAACAGTCCACAAGATGAACCCTGTAATCTGTTTTTTTGTCTTTTGGACAGCGACATACCCGGATTCAAACAGCGATATCTTTTAAAATATAATTCCAAATCAAGCGCATAAGTACTCATTAGAAAGATAAGACAAAGCCCTACATGATTATCATACTGGTTAACACTAATTACCCACGAAAAATTCATAGAAACTGCTAATACTACTGCTGTTCACCCACCTGAAAAATCTGTTTTTTTTGGACAGCAACATAACCGGATTCAAACAACGATATCTCCTAAAATATAACTCCGAATCGAGCGCATAAGTACTCGTTGGAAAGGTATGACAAAGATCTACATGATTCTCATATTGATTATCACTAATTTTCCACGAAAAATCCCCAGAAACTGCTAATACTACTGCTGTTCATCCACCTGAAAATCTGTTTTTTTGGACAGCAACATAACCAGATTCAAACAACGATATCTCCTAAATTATAACTCCGAATCGAGCGCATAAGTACTCGTTGGAAAGGTATGACAAAGCTCTACATGATTCTCATATTGATTATCACTAATTTCCCACGAAAAATCCCCAGAAACTGCTAATACTACTGCTGTTCATCCACCTGAAAATCTGTTTTTTTGGACAGCAACATAACCGGATTCAAACAACGATATCTCCTAAATTATAACTCCGAATCGAGCGCATAAGTACTCGTTGGAAAGGTATGACAAAGCTCTACATGATTCTCCCACTGATCCCCACTAATTGCCTACGAAAAATTCCCAGAAATCCCTAGAACTACTGCTGTTCGTCCTCCCACAAAAAATCTGGACAGCACCTATACCGATTCGCATAGGTAAACATGTAAACAATTGGATTGCAGCACAAATACTAAAAAGAATGATCTTAAAATCACCTTGGGTTCCTCCTTTCCTCCTTCCATTCTTCCTTCTTCCTCCCTCCAAACGCCAATGGAAGACTCGCACCCACACGACGGGGTACCAAGCGGGGAGGATGCACCATGGAGAGGAGGAGGGGGGGCGGCTAGGGTTGAGGGGTGGTGCTGCAATCACTTGGGGGAGAAGGAGAGGGAGAGAGAGGGGGGGTGGCGGCCACAAAGGGGAATAGGGAAGGGGGGGCGGCTGCATCCAAAGGGGAATAGGGGAGGGGGCGGCTAGGGTTAAGGGGGGGAGAACTAATGGGCTCTCCACCGCCGGATCGAGATCCACGGCCCAAACTCGCTCTCACGTCCGTTCCCGATCCCAGGGCACCAGTCCAACAAGAATTCTACTGTTTTACTAGTGAATGCTTCCTAAAAGTTCCAAACCCCTGTAGCACAGGACCTGGAAGAGAAAACAAGGAAAAAAAGAATAATCTTCAATTTCTCTTCCTTTTGGAAATTGGGTATCACAGATCTACTGTTTCCTGAGGAATGCCTCCTGAAACTCCAAACCCCAATACCACAGAACATGAAAGAAAAGAGAAAAAGAAATTTAACTTCTTTTTCAGAAAATTGGGTTATCACACTCTACCCCCCTTAAAAAGAATTCGTCCTCGAATTCGACCACTCCAAGCAAAGCATCCAAGGTACCCTATATAGCACCACCATTCAAAACATGGGTCCATTAATGGTCTCAATTAACACAAGAACTTCTACCTCAGACTAATTGTCTAAGGAAACTACACAACCTGATATCCATCATGAAACAACATGCAATGAAGCTCAAAGCAAGTCATAGATGCAATCAACACTACGATTTCACACCATCGAATTTGGATGCAGCTATACATCAACATCAATGTCTTTAAACAACACTCTTTTTTGAATGGGTAATATGCACTAAGCACAACCCTTACTAGCTTCAACAATTTTAATTCAATGGTGAAACATCCACACCAGATGAATGTATAAGAAGATCAAACACCTCACCTCAAAGCACCACAAAACAAGTAGTTCTATTGAAACAAAACTCCTAATCTTCCTAAACCTTGTTCTTGCCATCATGAAAAGATAGTCATGTAATCTCACATTCTTTGCACCCCACAAAAGGGAGAAAGCCTACAGAACTAATGGAGCAATAAAGCCGACAAGAAGCCAATAACATTCTGCATGGCCCAGTTCATCGAAGAAATGCCAAAAACTCCACAAAGAGCACTGACAGCACAACAACAACACAATACTTGCTTAACCAATGTCACTATGCTTCATCCAACAACTCAACTAAGAAAAATATCCAAACTAGTAAGGTTGACCTACACATAATATAAGTCTTCATCTACTGTAGTTCAGAAACTTACATTTCATTCTATCATACGATGCACTCAAAGTACCAGACATACAGGGTCAATAATAACCCTGTAATCCTTCACACATTTGATAAACATCTCAAGATGATGTAAAAACCACATCATTTAGGAATAGGTGACTAACCACACACAACCAACTCTAGGCTAGGCAATGACTTCATTCAAACCAATAGATAAGTGGTCCAACAATGGCTCCACAAGCATGCATCGGGGAGAGAATCATCAGATCCTTAATGTATTATTACATAATCAATGGATCAAGAAAATCAAAGATTTATTCTACAATTAGCATGACTAACATGCAACCACTTTAAACCACATCTAGGCTTTGTGGCTACTAAAACACAAGATAGAAGAGAGACATGTAAGCCACTCTGGCTAGCTATGTAAAGACTTCCCCCAAATCCATATAAAAGTACCAGTATTCATTTCTTTCAGAACTGGTTTCTCGACATAAACAACCATTCTTTGCAAAGATAGTTTGAGCTATCCACCAACCGCCCAACAACTTAAATTCAAATTGATGGTTACCTTGTAACCCAAAACACGCAATTCACACTCCTCTTAGAAACATCCTCAATCAAGCATATATAACAATATTATTGTAATAAAACTCAACCATGAAAAACATGTTGAAAACAATATAGGCATACATGTATATCACAAGCATAATAGCAACTTCAATCTCGCAAAAGACCAGTGATATCAATCGCATTAATAAAACAATATCAAAATTTAGAAATGAATTATATCACGCATTAAGTCATAAACAACTTACCACATCACCGTAAAGGAATAGGGAGGGTGAAATTATTTCATCTGCACTTCAAAGACATTAACATATATCAAAGATATTTGAACCCATGCCCTTCCTATATGTGCATGTGTGCAATTTCAGGTTTAGTTTACCTAGAATCTAAAGCCTAACCTTTGATACCAACTGTAACACCCCGGGATCCACAAACACGCCGAGATGCTACTAGACTTCACTACCAACAGTCGAACACTAAGCAAAACAAAATTTGGCAGCGTCTCCTTTGTAATTATAAGCATCACAGAAGCAAAAGAGATATATCAATACAAAATGAATCATACTAATATGATATAATTCTCATCAAAGACGATTAACCATGAATGAACCAGCTTATGCCTACATCATATTTCAAAATATGAACCACAAAAGTCAATAACCAAAGCTAATTATTTGGTTCTTTAAACAGTGTGTGCAACGTGTCGCTACTTCCCACTCCCCTTGATGAGCATCAAGCACCTACATTGAGTAATGCAAGAGTGAGATGAAACATCTCAGCAAGCAAATTGTTTTAATGAGATATTTAAACCACAAATTGAATTAATCAACATTTTAAAGAAATCACAATTAAGATCAGTAATACATGTAGATATAGAACTCAATAGTCCCAATATAACCAATACCATCTCATTTCCTCGAATAACCACAATAGGTTGTATAACACTTCACTGCGTCAATAATACCTGCAAATATCACTTCAATGTATGCATAGGAATGCAATGTGTAGGTCCTCTGCCTTCATACATGTGAGAGTATAAAACCACGTCCTCTGCAAATATCACTTCAATGAATGCAATTCATATGTCCTCTGCCTTCATACCTCTAAGGGTATGAAGCCGCATCGTACCCCTCCTCGGGCAACGTACGATGCTAAGTTGTACCGGTACGGTCGAACCATAGGTCACGACAAAATTTCATATGCAAGTGAATCATGCAATGTATATGGCATGCTGCATTTATCAATATACATCACTTCCTTCACATACAATACAAACCTCAAATAATACTTCGGTTACCTTCAGATACAATACAAACCTCAAATAATACTTCGTTTACCTTTAGGGGTGTGAATTAATTTCCTAAGTCATACTCGAATCATAATCATCATCAATATATGGTTGAGCATAAGTATAATACAAGCAAGTAGAGCATCACCATAGAGTTCAATTATGAAAGAATTCCATAATTCTGAATATTAGAGTGTAGGCGATAAAAAAACAACAAGTCAAAACGGTAGCAACCACCGCTACATTCACTTGCCTTCATCGAAGAAGAAAAGTGTACTAGGAATGATCCAGAGTGTAGCCACCTGCTAGCGGACATAAAACTTAGTACAAATATTTCACAAACGTTTGCCAACAATCAACAAATCTCTCCTATACTTGAAACCAAGACCTGGTGAAAAGACTCCCACCCTGAACCACATGCCAAACAGCAGCAGCGCTGTTTGTTAATTTTGTATCTTTAAAATTATAAAAGTGGTGATATCAAACAAATACTCTAGGAGTATCTACACAAAGTACTCTACAACTTCGGTATTTAATGGATAATTAAATTCTGTCATCTATAAGTTCTAAAACATCTGACAAGATAACTAACTGAATATGTTTCACACAACAGCATAGTTAACTTCCAAATTTGATATCTCCCAAACTATTCAACCCAAAATTATGAAATTCTGCTGGCAGTAAGAAATTTTATCCCTCTACATAAGTCTTCATAGTTGGAAGAGCCAATTCGGCCATTTACTAGATAAACCCACCAACGAATAGACCCGCTCATTTTTGTCAGGCAAACAGGAACAGCCACAGTAAAACAAACATAACTGGAGTTTCATAATTCATATGAATGCACTCTTTAACAATCTGAAAAGCTTATAAAATTATCTACAACTTATTTTACCAAACTAAAGTTTAACTCTGTTGATAAAATTGCCTAAAACTTAAGAGAACAGATTCTGCACGGAATTATGAGACTGAAAAACTCCTATAATCAAACTGCAATAACTTTCTGATCTGATGTCCGATTGAGGTGTTCTTCACAGCCACAGAAAGATCTACAAATTGTCTACAACTCATAGATATACTTTTTATTTTTTTGAGGCCACTAAGACCACGGAAAACTGCCATGAACAGAAATTATCGAATCTGCCATTCTGCAGAAACTAAATTCGAGATCAAAACATAACCCCACATCTAATCCAACCTCTAATCCTTTAATCCCCATGATCCACGACCTCCAAAAGCACATAATTATAGGGAGGAACAAGGATCTCATACTTACCTAGGGTTTCCCCAAGAAAATCTGCAAGAAGAGATGGGGTAGAACATCTCCTTGATCCTCTCTTCCTCTTCAATTCAACGTGCTCCTCCTCTTCTCGATCCTTGTTGCGTGGGGGAGATCTAGAGGGAGGAGGAAGCCATGGAGAGGGTAGGGGGCAGCTGCCAATGGGGAAGAGAGGAAGAGAGGGAGGGGGGTCGTGGCCAAAGGGGTGGAAAGGGTGGGGGGCTGCAACCATTGGGGAGAAGGAGAGGTGGTCGGCTAGGGTTGGGGAGGAGAGGAGGGGGCTCCCATGCATCAGATCGAGATCAATGGCCCATACTCGCTCTCCCATTTGAGCTCCCGACCCAGCAGGAAAAAATGCCAAAAGATGTAGGAATGCCTCCTGAAACTCCAAACCCCAATGCCACAGAACATGAAAGAAAAGAGAAAAAGAAATTTAACTTCTTTTCAGAAAATTGGGTTATCACAGTTTCTACTATAGAACTTATAGTACGCTCTTCGGCTCACTCCTCTATAGTAAAAATGTAGCACATAAATATCTCTGACATCTTGCTAATAATAGTATACAAATATATTTTGTATAAAACTGAATTAGCTTAATTGATAGGTGCCTAAATTACTACTTTTAGAATGGAATTCAATTCCAAGGATCCAAACGGAGCGTTTGGAACTTAATAACATGGAAATAAATTGAATGTTTCTTCTTTCCAATGTTCCTGATGATTCTGTTGCCAATGTTTCTGATTTCGAGTTGCCTTGAAGAAATAAATTGAATGCCTATTTTTTGCAGGCACTGTGTTTGGAACTTAATAACATGGAAATTGATTTACAGAAATTTCAAGGTCTATTAGGTGGTATTGGGCATATGAGGTAAGATGAAAATATTTTAGTAAAAGTTGAATGATATCTCCAATGTTCATATTAATGGTCGTGATTGTAAATTGGTTTAGTGACAATCTGACAGCCAATGTCTCTGCAAATCTGCGATGAATATATTGCATATGGAGTCTGTCGATAGCCCCATCATTATGTGTACAATAATATCTGTCATGTGAATAATAGGAAGACGTTTTCAGTTTCTACTTTTGACGAAGCACGAAATTTCAGAAACACATTAGCATACATATCATTAGCAGATCATAGTGCTAAAACATGCATATGGAGTTAGTAGATGGTTTATTATGTAATTCCACTTTGTTTCTGCAGAATACAAATATACTCATGTCTAAATTTGAATATTCAGGAGCCATGTATTACAACAATATATATAATCTGAAACAAATCTTGCACTAGAGCTGAATAGTCCATTCCAATCCTATAACAAGTACTTCCAATCTGCGATGAATTCCTTCTATAACAAGTAAATGAATATATGATCCCAGAACATGAGCACTATATCCATAGTCATATTGTATCAGCTCCAAAAGAGCACCCTGCACTTCTATAGTCCTTCAGTGCAATCCCAGCCTCAACATACTTGTTATCCGCCATCTCTAGCTTCATGTCTACATTTGAATATTCAGGAGCCATGTATTACAGCAATTTCTATAATCTGAAACAAATCTTGCACTAGAGCTGAACAGTCCATTCCAATCCTATAACAAGTACTTCCAATCTGCGATGAATTCCTTAATAAGCAAATGAATATATGATCCCAGAACATGAGCACTATATCCATAGTCATATTGTATCAGCTCCAAAAGAGCACCCTGCACTTCTATAGTCCTTCAGTGCAATCCCAGCCTCAACATACTTGTTATCCGCCATCTCTAGCTTCATGGCTTCTATTCGAATCACACCTCCACGCATTTGTTGACATCAGCTATCCACATAGACAGGTGGCCCAATATTTGAGTGCACAATTAGCAAAAAAAGTAGAAAGCTATTTAACCACTGCTAACAAAAAACGCTCACCTTTGATATTATTACTCATTTTCTTCATCCGAATTGGGACTAGTATATACTGTTGCTGCATCTACAGTAATTCTTTCCAGATCTCGCCTAGTCCATGAATTTTTGTTATATGCATTATTAAATAGTTCTGCCACAGTGCTGACATGATAGTGTTCACATTCTACATCATTCCATTCATCTCCCATGTCAAATACATCACTAGGCTTCATCTTCATAACAACTGACCATCCTTCATTAATATGGTCACTTATGTAGAAAACTTGATCAACTTGATTAGCAAATACAAATGGGTCATCCTCAACCTTGTCACCTTTATGAATTTGATGAGAATAATTAACTAGTTTTAACCCATATTTATCTGTTTGCACTCCTTTACCTCTAGTCACATTGACCCATTCACATTTGAACAAAACCACTGAAAATCTACTGTAATAATCGACCTCAATTATATCAATTATCCTTCCATAGTACATAATATCTCCAAGAATAGGGTTACTATCAGCTGCAGAAGAATAACTTGATGTATTTGCATTAACAACAACACCACTATTTTGAGTTGCCTTGTCATACCTTTTGGATCTAAATCTGAAACCACGAATGTTATATGATCTATGACGTTTTGCTGAATCTAGGGGCCCTCGAGCTAACCATCTAATATCTTCATTGATGATATCACTTCCATTTGTTTCCTCCAGGTGCAGGATCTGTGTATCATAAGAAAAACATAGTTTAAATAGTTATAATTATAACCATTGCGATACTAAAATCCTATCCTCATACTTACATGTTCTGTAAACCAATGAGGGAATTATTTATTCTATAGTTGTTCAATTGCTTCCGGAGTTAGGCGACGTTGGCGTCGTTTCATTTTTAGATGGCTTGCATGCTCCCTACATGGTATTTAACACAAAATTACAATAAAAATATGGAATAAATCAAACAGTAAGTATAGTCTCTTACTTGAGGTAAGGAATCATAGCTTCGCAATTAAAAAGTACATATCTATGCACTTGCAATTTCTCAACCTCAGATAAAATGAAATTTGATGATTTTCCTAAAGCTTTCCCAGTAGGAGGAAACAAAGAAGAAGCATGTCCAAACAAGTTGGAAGCAAACTCATCTATTGTATCATCATCCCTTGATGGTTTGTTATGTTTAGTCGAGAAACCATCGATGTACCTAGAACAAAACACCATGCATTCGTCTGCCAAAAATGAATTTGCAATACAAGCTTCTGGATAAGTTTCATTGCGAACATATGACTTTAGCTTCCCTAAGTACCTACAACACAAACAAAAAAACCAAAATATTAGATTGAACAACCAAAAGATTTGTATAACGAATATTGTTACCATAGCTCATTAGTACCTCTCAATATAATACATCCATCAATAATTGACTTGTCCAGCAATCTTACATTCAGCCGCAAGATGAACTATTAAATGAACCATCACCATGAAAAAACCAGGAGGAAAAACCATCTCCATTTTGCATAGAGTAATAATAATAGATTTTTCCAAATGGTCCAACTCATCGACACGGAGAACTTTTGAACATATCCCACAAAAAATGCAGACAACTCAAACAGTAGTGCTGTAATATCATCTAGAAGAATCCCCCTTGAAGCAATAGGAATAAGTTGTTGCATCATGACATGACAATCATGAGTTTTTAGACCAACAATTTTTCCTTCCGCAACATTTACACATGTTGCTATATTCCTACAATACCCATCAGGAACTGTTATTCCTCGAAGTACTTTACAGAATTCTTGCCTCTCACTTTTATTCATAGCATATCTTGCAGGTGGCAAATACCACTTGTCGGAAGGTTTCTCTTGGGGGTGCAGGTCCTGTCTAATGTTCATGTCTTGTAAATCTAGACGAGATTTGAGATTATCTTTTGTCTTTCCATCTAAATTGAATAGTGTACCATGTAGATTATCAAAAACATTCTTCTCAATATGCATCACATCAAGATTGTATCTAAGAATACTATCATCCCAATATGGCAATGTGAAGAGGCTACTTACTGACTTGTAAGTTTTTGAATTCTTAAAATCCCCTAGTGAAATTTTGTTCGGCAAAATCGAACGATCATAATAGGTCACAGGAGCTGATCTTAGCTCTGTTGTTACATCAAATGAATCTGCATCAAAACGATAAGGATGCTCTTCATAAAGCCATTGACGGTGTCCCATAAAAGATGACTTACGACCGTGCTTTAGACGTTTGGTCCATGCATTGTCACCACATGGCGGGCAGGCAAATTCGCCACGAACCATATGTGATGAGAGCATTCCTAAACCTGGCAAGTCACTTGTCGTCATTAAAACAGCCCCTCGCAAATTAAATAGTTCATCTCTCGATGCGTCATATGTGGACATGCCATTCTGAAATATATCTTTCAGGTCCTCCAATAGTGGTTCCAAGAACACATGAATTTTGTCTCCAAGACTTTTAGGACTAGGAATCATTAAGGACAACATAAGATTATTATCTTTCATGCATAACCACGGAGGTAGATTATATACTATTAAAACTACTGGCCAACAACTATGAGTACTCCTCAACATCCCAAATGGATTAAACCCATCTGTAGCCAACCTAAAACGAATATTACGAGAGTCTGATGCAAAAATTGCGAACTTTTCATTGAACCTAGTCCATACGGGTGCATCTGCTGGATGACGTAATGCACCATCCTTTATGCGCTCTTCATCATGCCACCTTAGGAGAGGTGCTATATCCTTGCACATAAACAATCTTTTTAGCCTATCTTTAATAGGAAAGTATCGCAAAACTTTGCAAGGACTAGCTTTCCTTCTTTGTTTCTTTATTAAAACTGACTTAGGTTGCATAGCCTTCCATGTGAGGTCTTACAGGTAGAGCAGAAATCATCATCTTTTTCCCCTTCCAATATAGATGGCAATTATTTGGGCAAGCATGAATATCCTCACACCCTAATCCGAATTTTGAAATAATTTTTTTGGCTTCATAAAAATTCTTGGGGAGTTGTTGTCCATTTGGAATAGCCATACGAAGAATGTCAAGAAGATCACCAAAAGATTTATCCGTCCATTTGTTCATTGATTTTATACTAAATAGAAGCACCAATAAAGTCAGAATTGTCAACTCACATCCTGTCCATAGCAGCTGATTTGATTCCTCAATCATCTTATAAAACTTTGCTGCATCCAAACAGGACCCTTTCGTAGGAGCATTGCCATCAACCATAGGTGTGTCATCATACATGTGTTGTATTGTATCATGAATCATTTGCGTCATATTAACTTGTCTTTCGTTACTATAACTATTTTGAGCCATATTATTATTTCCATGCCCAGAAGTATCTCCATGAAAATCACATCGGTCATAATTCTCAAGTATCCCATTGCACACCAAATGCTCAAACATAACATCACTTGGCTGCACAGTAGTGTGCACGCATGACTGACAAGGGCAACAATTCTTGCTTCCTTCAGGCTTATCTTTGAATGCAAATTCTAAGAAGCCTTTTACACCGGCTACATATTGAGTCGTTCCTTTAGAACATTGCAAAAGAAGCTTCACCACCTCTAAATCCATTATGAAACTATAAAAAATACTGATGTTAATTCTACTTTAAAAAATCTAAAACTTATTTCTCAATTGTATTAGTATATTGATTTCTAGAACAAGTAACACAATAATAGCTCAAAATTCTATTTACCCAGCTAGTCTATACATAAACAAATATCATGTTTTAGATATGTTCAGAAAATTTTCCATACCTTACTCTTCTCCTGATTGTTAGAAAGTCGATAAATAATGGTACTAGTTCAACCTTTCATGCACTCCCTAAGAAACTGAGACCCAGATACAGGTTGGAAGCGCATCCCTAGTGTTCATCGATCGGAGGCAACAAGAAGAGGAAATCAAGAAACTTACCGGCTGATGATTGGCTTCTCCTCCTCTGACTTATGTTGGTGTGCTGCTAGGAACTATGCAGGGATTGAAGAGCTATGCCACGAGCCCTTCGATCCAAAATATCCATGCCACCAGGAACTTCGATGAAGGGAAGAGGAGTTATGGCGCACAGAGACGAAGAGAAGATGAGTGACGGCGCATAGAGACAAAGGGAATAGGACTGACCTCCCTAAGATCTGCGATGGCACACATAGATAAATTAATGGCTTTTCCTCTTTCAGTAACAAAAATTTAGTGCACTATAAAGTTTTCAGTAACAAAATTAAAAATTCAGTTGTCAGCACATTGTGCAATAATTGGTTTCTTGTATTCAGGAATAAATCTTCAAGTCATTTAAAAATTTCCCAAGCACCGTATTTAGTAAACAGAATTGAATCCAAACAATGAAGTAATATTATTAACTATGTACAAATCAAATAACTTAAACTATTGTGGGCTACAAAGTCTGCGAGAAGCTACTCTACTGTTCATGCCTTTGCAGCAAAAAC